>NC_091467.1:22951934-23304434 GCF_027789765.1 Dendropsophus ebraccatus
AGGGTCTCCAGTCCGAATGGAGACCACTGACATCAAGGTAAGAAGCAACCGACAGCATCCAGTGGAGAAGTTATGGTGAGTTTATTCAAGCATCATACACAGTGGCGATTTTTCTACCCTATTTGGTCTTTTTCAAGCAGGCTTACATGCTTAAAATAGGCAATAGATGAGGGTCGACACATTGGCACTGTGTGTGATGCTGGAATAAACTCCCCATATCTTCTCTACTGGATGCTGTTGGATCGCTTATTACTTAATGGCACACAGATATGACAAAAGTTTTGATCATTTGGGACCTCACTGCTGAGACCCCACCAAGAGATGTTACCACCATCATACTGTTACAACACAAATCCATATATACTAATACCACCGTTACAATAATACCCACAAATATGCACACACAGTATACATTACAATGCTGTATATATATATATATATGCTAACATACCAATCACATGACATAAATACATAATAGATGCCCCAATACACAAACACACACAAAAATTACACAGATACAAACACATGCTGATTATACATGTATATATATATATATATAGATAATATAATATATATATATATATACACCATCTATAGTACTAACACACAAATAATGACAAATGATGACATGGATGCACACCACACTGATGTTACACAGATATTCGCACACTTACTTTTATGCGTGACAGGAAACTCCAGGGGTGTTCTCTTGTGAAGTTTCCACTTTCTCTGCTTCCAGCCTGGACCTTGCAGCCTGCAGCCCCTCTCCCTCCTCTCCGACTGCGGAGCTGTATACAGGAGGGGGTCACTGCAGGGGAAGGGGGTGTCAGGAGAGAGGAGGGGGTCCTTCTGCTGCTCTCTGCATCTTCCTGCCTGTCATTGGGTGGTTTACTTACTGTGTGGAGGGGCCCAGCTGACAGGCAGAGATAGCTATGCCTGTTCTGGCCTGGGAGCTGCTGAAGAGGGAGGCCGTGTACAGGACTGCAGGGGAAGGACAGCCCTGTGGATTTAGTTTAGTAAAAAAGCAAGGGGGAAAGCCACAGTGCACGATTCAGTTATGAAACTATGTCTATTACACCATACTATCCAAGATTAAATCACAGGAATAGGTGTATGTACATTAAACCCTAACTTTTAATAAACACTATAAAAAGGTTTTGACCCCACAATAAAGACCAACATACAAACATTGACCTTATGTAGCCGCCTATATGTGTATTGGTGCTACCAGCTGTTTTTGGTATTGACAACTACTGTGTTACTATATCACAATCAGGGCCCGCGTTAGGGGGGGCAAGCTGGGCCCTGCCCCAGTCCCCCATCCCTCTGGGACCCCTAGCTCCTTCCTTTATTAGTGGAGAGGAAGCTGAGCAGCACAAACAGCTCCCCTGCTCTACTAACCAACCAGGGCTGAGCTGTGAGGACCGCAGAAGAAGAGGGAGAAGAGGGACCACCCTACTGCAGGGCTGACTGTGCCCTAGAGGATGAACGGCAAGCCCAGGTAAAGAAAGGAGGTGGGGGGGTTGGGGGGTTTAGAGGGTTGTGGAGGCTGAGGGCAGGACTTGCGACCAAGGGCGGTGCTTACGGCCGCGGGTGGGCGGAGTCTCCGGGTCTTATAAAACATAACCCCCTCCCCATGAACAGTATACAGAAGGGGGCAGGGGATCTTGTGTGATGCAGTCCTCCCCTCCTCCCTCTGTATCTATGGGCACCAGCCCCTGAGCAGTACACAGTACATGATGGAGGTGGGTGCTGAATCACACAGGATCCCCTCCCCCATTCAGGGCCTAGTGAACAGTATATGCGGAGGGGATTCTGTATGATACAGTACCCCATATCTCTCCCCTGCTCTACTACTACCCCCAATACTACTCCTAATACTGCTCTACTACTACCCCCAATACTACTAATACTGCCCTACAACTACCCCAATACTATTCTAATACTGCCCTACTACTACCCCCAATACTACTCCTAATACTGCCCTACTACTACCCCCAATACTATTCCTAATACTGCCCTACTACTACCCCCAATACTACTAATACTGCCCTACTACTACCCCCAATACTACTCCTAATACTGCCCTAGTACTACCCCCAATACTGCCCTACTACTACCCCCAATACTACTCCTAATACTGCTCTACTACTACCCCTACTACTACCCCCAATACTGCTCTACTACTATCCCAATACTACTCCTAATACTGCTCTACTACTAATCCTATACTGCTTTACTACTACCCCCAATACAACTCCTAATACTGCCCAACTACTACCCCCAATACTACTCCTAATACTGCCCTACTACTACCCCCATACTACTCCTAATACTGCCCTACTACTACCCCCAATACTACTCCTAATACTGCCCTACTACTACCCCCAAGACTACTCCTAATACTGCTCTACTACTACCCCCAATACTACTCCTAATACTGCTCTACTACTATCCCCAATACTGCTCTACTACTATCCCAATACTACTCCTAATACTGCTCTACTACTAATCCTATACTGCTTTACTACTACCCCCTATACAACCCCTAATACTCCCAACTACTACCCCCATACTACTCCTAATACTGCCCACCTACTACTCCTAATACTGCCCTACTACTACCCCCAATACTACTCCTAATACTGCCCTACTACTACCCCCAATACTACTCCTAATACTGCTCTACTACTATCCCCAATACTACTCCTAATACTGCTCTACTACTACCCCCATACTGCTCTACTACTACCCCCATACTACTCCTAATACTGCTCTACTACTACCCCCAATACTACTCCTAATACTGCTCTACTACTACCTTGATACTGCTCTACTACTATCCCCAATACTGCTCTACTACTACCCCCAATACTGCTCTCACTACCATTGCTACTATTACCCCCCCTCCTGATACTACTACTACCAAAACTGCTACTCCTCTATCTACTACTAACACCCCTCATCTTCTATGCCTCTACTGTTACTACACCCTTAATTGAAAAGGGAAAACGAGATTTTTTTTTTTCCCATATCGCTTCAGCCCTAGGAGATGCTATGTGCTGGGGGGTAACTATCAGTGGAGATGCTATGTGCTAGGGGGTAACTATCAGTGGTGGAGATGCTATGTGCTAGGGGGTAACTATCCCGGAGATGCTATGTGCTGGGGGGTAACTATCAGTGGAGATGCTATGTGCTGGGGGGTAACTATCAGGGGAGATGCTATGTGCTGGGGGGGGGGGGGTACTATCAGTGGAGAAGCTATCTGCTGGGAAGGTAACTATCAGGGGAGATGCTATGTGCTGGGGAGGTAACTATTAGTGGAGATGCTATGTGCTGGGAAGGTAACTATCAGGGGAGATGCTATGTGCTGGGAGTAACTATCAGGGAGATGCTATGTGCTGGGGAGGTAACTATCAGGGGAGATGCTATGTACTGGGGGGGGGGGTAACTATCAGTGGGAGCTATGTGCTGGGGAGGTACTATCAGGGGAGATTCTATCTGCTGGAAGGTAACTATCAGTGGAGATGCTATGTGCTGGGGGGTAACTATCAGGGAGATGCTATGTGCTGGGGGGTAACTATCAGGGGAGATGCTATGTACTGGGGGAGGGGGGTAACTATCAGTGGAGAAGCTATGTGCTGGGGAGGTAACTATCAGGGGAGATTCTATCTGCTGGGAAGGTAACTATCAGTGGAGATTCTATCTGCTGGGAAGTAACTATCAGTGGAGATGCTATGTGCTGGGGGGTAACTATCAGTGGAGATGCTATGTGCTGGGGAGGTAACTATCAGGGGAGATGCTATGTACTGGGGGGGGGGGGGGGGCTATCTAACAGGTGTATAACCTACAGTGAGATGCCTCCTATATTGGTTAATACTACATACTGGGTGGTGGAGGTAACTACCAGGAGAATTACCTACAGAGGATACCGACTATATGTACTATGGAGGCACAGAGGGACCTACCCACTATATGGGCACAGAGGGGTCTTATTTAAGGTCACAGAAGATCCCCCCCACCTCGAGCATGCGCCAACCGCTGACAAAAAAAGTAAACTGTATGGGGACCTTAAATTGCTGCTACAATGTTTTAGCATTTGGGGCCCCACCTTCACTTTGCCCAGGGCCACATTTTGTCTAAAACTGGACATGATCACAATTGAGTCAATATCACAAGTGAGTTGTCAACACCGGTGAAATTTCATCAGGGTAGGAAAGCGTTACCGGAGTAGGGACCACCTCACCCTGTTATGCCCTATCCGAGTATAGTGTATATTCTACCCCTGCTTGCTTAGGGTGGAGCGGGGCGACCCCTACCCTGTTCTACCCCTTGGTACCGACCCTATGAAGCCTTAGTATAATGCAGGTCCTTTACTGACCGATGTGTTTCCTCCAGGTTGCTGGAATCTTCAGGGAAGTAAGGGCCAATTGGGAATGGGTTAGAAGTAGGCTAAATGGCTACTGCAGTGGCAAGGCGCCGTAATACACTCTGTGCTGTCTTGCACTCAGAGTGTGTGAGCAGTGAAGCCAGTGCTACCAGACATAGTGAAGAAAAGTAGGGGTTCCAGCACTCCAGTAGCAATTAAAATCTATAAGCTTTATTTCATATCCATAATTAAAACATGCTGCAAGGTAACACCGACGCGTTTTGCGCACATGCGCGCTTAGTCCTGGTATAATGAACACCTGATACAACACATGGTTAAGAACAAAAAGCAGCCTATCAAGTGGAGGCCCAAAGAGCCTACTGCACAGGTGGAAAATGCAACCCAACATAATTAGTTACTGAGAAGAATGCAACAATATAGAGCAAGTTCACACAAAGGAAGCGGACCAAAAAAGAAAAAAGAATGATAATTCAAGATATAAGCAAGAAAAAGAAATGAAGATAAATGAAATTTGTAATGAGCATAAATAGAAATGAACATTAGATAAATATAGATATACGTACGCACAAAAATTAATCATGTAAAATTAGAAACAATATAAATGCATAACGTATGATGTAAATATGATATATATGAGAATGTAGATATAGCCATGTGGGAAACACAATGGATAAAAAAGAGAAGAGAGTCATAAATGTATAATAGTATATTCTACAAATCAATATGTGTAATGGTATAATAAATCATTTTTAAAATTTAAACCATTCGGTAGCGAGTATTCAACTTAAAGATATACTCCGCTTCTTTATGCAGTAAGAGCTGTTGTTTGTTTGCCACCTCTCATGTGGCTTGCACCGTTTTAATACCGTAGAATGTGAATGAAGACATATTACCACGATGTTTGTCATGTTTGTGATGTTTGCTACCAGACACACTCTGAATGCAAGACAATTTAAAATGTACATTCACCTACTCCAGTGATTTATTAAACTGTGAGGAGACAAACATTCAGTGGTTTATTTTCCCACATTAGGAGCACATGTACTATATATACATCACATAATAACAATGGGAAATACTTTTGGGTATTTTGCATTATACAATGTAACATTTTTCTCTTTTGGGGCATGTTTATTAGTGCAGGTAAAATCCTAAAATTAGACAAGCAGAGAGAAGATAAAGTACAGTAATCACAGTGTCTCACCCTATATAATACATTTGGGGAACATTACTAGATATACTAGACCCTTCCTTTTCCTTATACCTTCCTATTGTTGGTTTATTTTACTGTAACACTTGCTGTGATATTTTTGGGATTCAATGGTACATTATAAACCAGAAAGAAAATCAGGAACATTCAGCATAGTACCCCCCCCCCCCCCCATTATACTTGAGTTACTCAATGTGCTGAATACGTGATAAAGTCCATATGTCCCATGCATAGAAATATATAAGTGTACATATAGGGGTGTACCTGAGGCTGCCTGGTCTTCTTTCTTTTCTTCTTCTTTTTTCCAGATCTTGATTGGTGGCTTCTTCTCTTTCACTGCAGAATCCAGGATGTTCCTCTTCTTGGCTCTCCTCCTCCCCGCCATATCTTCTTCCATGTGGATGTTGATTGGTGGCTTCTTCTTTTCCACTGCAGAATCCACAATGTGTCTCTTCTTGGCCTTCCTCTTGCCAGCCATGACTTCTTTCTTCATCTGTTTGGCCTCTCCATCGTTGGACTTCTCAGAGCTCTTCTTCCTCCTTCGGCCCTTCACTGAAGTCTTCATCTCATCGTCCGATGAGTCCAGAGTGCATCTTGGTTTCTTCTCAGAGGCCAAGGTTTCCCGTCTCCTCTTCCTCCCTTGGCTCTTCAACGAAGTCTTCTCATCGTCCGATGAGTCCAAGATGCCGCCCTCCTGTCTTCTTCCTCTTCCTCCTCACAACAATCTCCTCGTCCTCCATGTTTGTGCTGTGGCTCGGTCCAGCAGACATCTCTCTCTGTCGTTCCTTAGCAACAGTATCCCAGGTGACATCACACCTGCCCTGGCCGCATGCATGGCATTGGTCATGTGATCAGTATCTGACACCATTCAACTCTATGGGCTATAGTTATATGTATTGCAGTCAGTATAATGGCGGCTTCACTTTGGTTCAAGACTTTTAAAATACTGTTGATTTCTCTTGAGAGACAAAATACAACCTGATTGGTGTAACAGATCTTACCAGGACTGACTCTACTCTGTATGTATGGGTGATAGAAAACCATTGGGGGAGATTTATCAGCTGTCTTATATTCAGAGTCTCTTTATTGGCCATAGTAACCAATCACAGCTCAGCTTTCGTGTACTAACAAGCTCTGATATAATGAAATCTGGGATATGATTGGTTGCTATGGGCAACAAGGAGAAGGAGATTTCCCCCATAGTGTCTATACTATCATGGTTTTTTATTTCCCAAATTCCATTAGCTGTAAGTCTTTGTTGCAGTTTGGATCAGTCTAAAGAAACAGCAGTTTTTATGGACAGTACACTTATATTTTAGGTATTCAGACATTCATGATATAATGATAGATATGTTGTTGTTGTTTTTTTTTTTTTTAACTTAAAGGAATTTAATATGTATTTTTCTGTTCGGTATGCTGTAATACTTTTTGCATTGTAGTATGGCCCCATGGATGACGTTATATAGAGTTTGTACTCTGTGGCTGTTTGGACACTGGAAGTAACTGGCACATGGTTTTAGCTATCTAGATGCCACAGTAACCATTGGCTGTGGGATGTAGATGGGTAAATGCTGTACTCCATGTGTAGGTGCCCTCTTCTGTGAGTCCTAAGAGCTGATCTACATTACTGTGGACCCCAACTTTATTCAGGCCCCATCATGACACTTGGCTCCTGCACCTAACACAGACTCTTAGCCCACTTATATAGAACCATAGAAGATTATGAAAGGAAAAAGACTAATGTCCTGAAGTCTCTGGGACTGTTTTGATTATTAATAGACAGTCTAAGCCCTGCAGTTCTATGATTCCCTGCTCTGCTCAAGCGCCGCCGACAACGCAATGCCAGGCAGGGTCCTGTTCCCACTCTGTACTGTAAATTCATATATACAGTATCAGGGGAAGACTGGCCATCAAGGTGAGTGGTGATTGCTATTACTGCTCACTGTGCTAGAACCACTAACAGTGCAAATGGTGATACCAATCACCACCCGCTGAACAAGGTGGCCGCACATCGCAGTCATGTCCCCCCGGATACTGCATATAAGAATATACAGTACACAGGGACATAAGACCCTGCTCTGTATAACGTTGTGCAGAAGCACTTCAGCAGAGAACAGGATTGGCAATTGCAGGGCTTAGACAGACCTGCAGTTCCCAGCACAAACACTGGTGCAGCAAATGGGCCCATGTCACCCCTCACTACTGCCATTCAATGGAAGCGCAGATGTAATAAAAAAAGATACATATATTTTTAATGACGTTATATTGCGAAATATGTAAAAAAAAAATTAATAAAAAATTTCGGTCTCTGTACCCCTCTGACAGTATTGTGCACTCAAAATACCCAGAGGAAGGTTTGGGTATGGCAGTTGTCTGATTTAATTACTTTCTCTACTTTTCTCCCATCCTTCCCTCTTTATTTTCAGTTTTTTCATATTTCAAAGGAAGTCTCCCTTATATCATTACTCCTATGTCATCTCTATATAACACTACACACATGTGGGACTTTAAGGGAATCAATCAACTCAGTCGGGCTGATTTGGTTCCCTGGAGCACAGTATAAAGCTCCTGTGCAGCTCCCGGCACATACCCGGCTGCAGCAGAAGCTTAATACTGGAGAAAATAAAGTTTCAATCTGCTGCGTCAGGCAGAGAGCGCTGGCAGGTAGAGAGCGGTGACTACACACGGACGGGAAGCCGCCCAAATGACCACCTGTCGTCCTCTGCCTGCCGCGCAGCGCGGATTAAAACTTCATTTTCTCTGGTATGAAGCTTCAGCTGCCGCCGGTACATGCCACGAGCTGCACAGGAGCTTTAGACTGTGCTCCAGGGAACCAAATCAGCCCAATTGGCCTGATTGGTTCCATTTAAGTCCCACATGTGTGTAGTGTTATGATTGGTTCCCTTTTAATTTCACCATAAGAAGTGTAAGCGCACAAGCAGGGAGAACACAGACAGCGTCTTAGACATAAACTGTGTAGCACAACCACTGAGCTGCAGAAACAGTGGAATCAACTGTATGGTGAGATTGTAACTATACCTAGGTCATAACGGAGGTGCTGGTAGGACGTATTGTAATTGCATGCAGACAGAACAGAACCCAACTAAGCAGTAATGGAGACTCGTCATGTGACCTTTTGGCTACTTTCTGGTTATTTATATAATTGGTGCTATCATATATACTATTTGTTCTGACTATTTGTAGATGCCCTGCAGCAATCCATTGTGAAATAGCGTTGTAATTTTTCTGTCATAGTGTAAGACATTGAAATTTGTTTGTATGACAACCTAGATTGTATATTTCTATATTACCACTTAAATATTTCATTTACAGCCTGGAGGGTGATAGCTATTTAATATTATTTGTTTATTTTTTTAGCATATTTTTTAAAAGGGTACTCCAGAGACAAAAATCATTTGCTAATCATTTCTATAAAAAAAAAAAAACTCAAGCCTTTCAGTACTTATCAGCTGCTGTATGTCCTGCAGGAAGTGGTGTATACTTTTCAGTCTGACACAGTGCTCTCTGCTGCCATCTCTGTCTGAGACAGGAACTGTCCAGAGTAGAAGATTGTTTTCTTATGGGGATTTGCAACTGCTCTGGACAGTTCCCATAGAAAAGCTCTTCTACTCTGGACAGTTCATGACATGGACAGAGGTGGCAGCAGAGAACACTGTGTCAGACTGGAAAGAATACACCCCTTCCTGCAGGACATACAGTAGCTGACAAGTACTTGAAGACTTGGGCTTTTTTAAACAGAAGTCGTTTACAAACCTTTATATGTTTCTGACACAATTTCTAAGCACCCACGATTTTCTCCTGGACACTCATTTAATATGCTTTGGGTGTAGGGTACTAGTTAGCTGCCTCAGCTGTGATCCCTTTTCTTTAACTATAAACATATATTAATCTGGGGCTTAGTGCTAGCATATAAAACACCTAGCACCAACCCCCTCCGTATTACTTTAGTACCCACTGGGCACAGGGGTGCAGGGAAGGTACGTGTAGGCCAGAATATAATGGGGGAGGAGTAATACTAAGCCCTGGATGCCCTCTATTAAACAGCTTCACTACTAAAGTAGTAAAAGAAAAGAACTGTAAAATAATTTTATTATAATAATTCCCTCCATTTCCCTCCTTGACAATTAAAAAAAAACTCTGATGTAATTGTATGGATACGGGTATCTGAAAAACAAAAACAGAAGAGAATATATTAGTGGGGTGTTCTTCTCTGATGAGCCAGCTGCCATGGCTCCTACATGTGGTGGTGAATTACAGAAGGGAACTCCACTTGCTGAAGATCGTGTCCTCACATGGTGTTTTTTTTTTTAGTGTTCATGTTTTGCTGATTTACTACTACAAATCTGGGAGCTGATTCTGTGTAAGTTACAGATATTTTGTGTATGAATGTGGAAAATCCTCAGCACACTGCCCTGTAAATATACCCTATGGGGGACATTTATTAAGTCCAGTGTTTTCTGCGCCGGACTTAAAAATGTCCTCGAAGCTCCGACAGTACGGAGATTTATGTATAGGGACACTGCCTGTACATACATCCCGTGCGCATCAGTGTGCGCGCCAGGAAACCTATGTCAGCTCAGAGCTGGAGTAGGTTTCCTGACTATTTTCTCGCCAAAAAAATTATAAATTGAGCGGACTCTGAGTAGGTGCCCCCGTTCCGCCCCCTTCAAAACCCCACCCCGTCCCTATGGTGTACTGGGCGGAAAAATGGCCAGATGCGAATATTTATTTGCAAAACGGCCATTTACAAATGAATTTATTCACATCTGGCCATTTTCCATGATAAATGTCCCCCTTTGAGAAGTACTCCTGTTCGGTGCTGCCATATAAAATGTATATATGCCTCCAAGAGACATACCACCCTCAGATCCCCAAATGTAATACAGACATCAGACAGACTCCTGAAATATACTCATTACTTTTGGTGGTACGTACTGTATATATTATATTACAGACCTCCATAATGTAATACAAACCCGAGCCCCCTAATGCCCATAATGCCACAAGCCTCGTAATGTAATAAAAAATAATAAATAAATGTACTTACTATGTGACCAATGGAGCGGTCGCCTGCAAGTTGAAGGGGTTATCCAGCGCTACAAAAACACCGGCCACTTTTCCCCCTCTCTTGTCTCCAGTCGAGGTGTGGTTTGCAATTAAGCTCCATTTACTTCAATGGAACTAAATTTGAAAACCCCACCCAATCTGGAGACAACAGTAGGGGGAAAAGTGGCCGTGTTTTTGTAGCGCTGGATAACCCTTTTAATAGTGAATTTACTACCCATTGAAAGCAATGAGTAGCAAATCCGCAGCATGAAATCCATAGCAAACTCCCTCCATGTGAACACTCTGAGGAATTAAACTGTGGGGAGGTGAGGGATCCTGCTGCCTGATCATGGGCACAATGACCACACCCCAGCAAACATCCCAGAAATCTGCTTGAGCTAAACTTTTATGGACCAATACGCTAAGCAGGACAATAGGACAATCAAAACATGTCAGACCTATTTGGATGGAGGTTGTAATTGTAACTATCATACACATTCTTAGGCCACATTCACATGTTTCGTGTTCTGCATGGAACACGGACGTAGAATGCATGTAACGGACTTCTCCCCCGCCCGGGCAGCATCTGTAATTAGATGCTGGGAGCGGGGGAACTGTATGCATATGCACCGCTCTGTAATGACAGCGCCGCACGGCTGATTCATTACAGAGCGGTGCATATGAATATAGTTCCCCCGCTCCCAGCATCTTATCACAGACGCTGCCCACGCGGGGGAGAAGTCCGTTACATACATTCCACGGCCATGTTCCGTGCAGAACACGGAACGTGTGAATGCGGCCTTAATGGTGGAAATCCTTTCCTGCACTAGACATGGAGAGGTGAAATTTTAAATGGATAAAACGCTATAGATTTGCTGTGTCAGAGCCTTAGACCTAACCGTGGATGAGGTGAATAGGACCTATTTCGGCGCTGAACGGCTCTTGATAACAGTAGATAAAAAGTATCAGTTATTTATTGTAGATAACAGTAACCCATCCGAGGCTGTGACACGATATACCCATCTGAAGTCTTGGATCCTGTGCATCAAGATCTTAGACTGAACTTCTGGACCGGCTGCTGCGGCCCCTCTCTCTATCTTCACTGATAGCGCTGCACCCTCCGTACAACACTTAAAGGTGAGCATACCCATTTGTGCTCCCCTTGTCATTACTGTTTTTATGGTATCACCCTATGGCGCCTTTCATCTCTTTTAGATTATTTTATCTATCATGTTCCATGCAGAACACAGAAGGTGTGAATGTGGCCTTAGGGCCCTATTACACGGAGCTATAATCGGATCTAGCAGATCGGCGCTCGTTTACAGTATTGATCAGGTTGCCACCGGCCCATGTAGTACCACCTTTAGACTACCAGGGTGGTCACGGCTCACCATATGTTACCCACCCAAAAGAACTTTTTAACTCTCTATCTTTATTAATGCTGATATTAAAAGCTCAGCCCAAAATAATTAATAGAAAAGTGTAATAAAGGTCTCCTGGCTAGTGGTACTGTACTAGATTAAGGCTAGTGACTGGTGTATCTGCAATATACATCAGTATGGAGGACCCATAGTTGTAGGGTTAAAAAATACTGTCCCCTCTGGATGTTTTTCCAGGTCCTATGTCCTAGGTCCTATTACTTCTATAGTAGCAGTAAAAAAAAACATACAGCACCAATAGCAGCTCTCATATATGCAACCAATCAAATATTGTAAGCCATTCTAAAAGGATGTATTCTTATCCATCATGAGAATGTGATGTCAGCTAATCTCACCAGCCCTGTGAAGGGAGGGTTTAAGGACATATACTCACTCGGAGCAGTGCGCAACAGTTAGAATCCTTCTGCTGACACCTACAATGGAGAAACTCTGTGACTAGAGATGAGTGAACTTACAGTAAGTTGGGCGTAAATGAACCTGATGTCTCGGCCATTGAAAAAGATGGATACAGTCCATGACCTATGACTGTCATCCTTGCCATTTCCAGGCTGCAGACTAAAGCATCAGTGGCCTCTACCATTCAAAAAGGGCATAATGGTCACATGACCTTGCATATCAGAGACTCCGTACTATTTTTATAGCATATTCCACAATTAATTCATAAAACAGGATTCACAAGAGGGTACCCGGATTTGAACCAGGGACCTCTCGATCTGCAGTCAAATACCCCCTGTGTATTCTCAAAACAATAAACCTTGTTACTTCAAGGGGAGTGTAGCATTACATGTGAGGGACCATATAATGCATAGTTGTTTCAAGATCTATAAAGTAGCTGCAAATGAAATATTTATGTAGTAACATAGAAATATACAGTCTTTTTAAGTTGTCATAAAAACACAGTTTAATGTCTTACTAGGGCTGGGCGATTAATCGAATTAATTCGATTAATCATCCAGAACGTTGAAATTGATTTGATTTTTTGTGAAATCATTTCGGGCTGCGGTGGTGGAGAGGAGCTGAGAGGAAGGGGGGGTTGCGGTGCGGGCCAGCGGGAGAGCCGTAGAGGGGCGGTGTGGGTGAGCGGGGAGAAGATGCTGGGTGGCCAGGCTGAAGAGGGGCGATGTGGTGTTGGCGGCCTCCAGCCACTGACAGTGCCGCCGCTGACCTGCCCCCGCCCCCTCCACTGAGCGTCCCACTCCCCTCCCGGCCAGACGTGGAGGTCCCGGGTCTATGGAGGAGGAGGCAGCAGGGACTACAGTAGGTGGTGATCGCGGCGCTGCACGTCCTGGAGCTATACAGCGGGATCGGGGGCTCAGTGCAGACCCCCGTTCCCGCTGTATAGCTCTGTGACCCGCAGCGACGCGATCACCACTTCCACAGACCCGGGACCTCCATATCTGGCCGGGAGGGGAGCGTGTGTGCGGAGGTGAGAGGAGGAGGAGATGTATGTGCCCTCCTGCTCCAATCACCTCCAGCTGCACCAGTCCCCCCCCCAGTCCCTTAATCCCCTCATTGTTCCCTCAGTGTCCCCCCAGTCCCCTCAGTCCCCCCCCAGTCCCCCAATCCCCCGTGTCCCCCCAATCCCCTCAGTGTCCCCCCAATCCCCTCAGTGTCCCCCCAGTCCCCTCAGTGTCCCCCCCAGTCCCCCAATCCCCTCAGTGTCCCCCCAGTCCCCTCAGTGTCCCCCAGTCCCCTCAGTGTCCCCCAGTCCCCTTAGTGTCCCCCCAGTCCCCTCAGTGTCCCCCCAGTCCCCCAATCTCCTCAGTGTCCCCCCAGTCTCTTCAGTGTCCCCCAGTCCCCTCAATGTCCCCCAGTCCCCTCAGTGTCCCCCCCAGTCCCCTCAGTGTCCCCCCAGTCCCCTCAGTGTCCCCCCTTAGTCCCCTCAGTGTCCTCCCCGTCCCCTCAGTGTCCCCCAAGTCCCCTCAGTGTCTCCCCAGTCCCCCACTCCCCTCAGTGTCCCCCCAGTCCCCTCAGTGTCCCCCCCAGTCCCCTCAGTGTCCCCCCAGTCCCCTCAGTGTCTCCCCGTCCCCTCAGTGTCCCCAATCCCCTCAGTGTCCCCCCAGTCCCCTCAGTGTCCCCCCCCAGTCCCCCAGTCCCCTCAGTGTCCCCCCCAGTCCCCTCAGTGTCCCCCCAGTCCCCTCAGTGTCCCCCCCGTCCCCTCAGTGTCCCCAATCCCCTCAGTTTTCCCCTAGTCCCCTCAGTGTCCCCCCCAGTCCCCTCAGTGTCCCCCCCCCAGTCCCCCAATCCCCTCAGTGTCCCCCCAGTCCCCCAACCCCCTCAGTGTCCCCCTCAGTTTCCCCCCAGTCCCCTCAGTGTCCCCCCCAGTCCCCTCAGTGTCCCCCAAAGTCCACTCAGTGCCCCCCCAGTCCCCTCAGTGTCCCCCCAGTCCCCTCAGTGTCCCCCCCAGTCCCCTCAGTGTCCTCCCAGTCCCCTCAGTGTCCCCCCAGTGTCTTCCCAGTGTCCCCTCAGTGTCCCCCCAGTGTCCCCTCAGTGTCCCCCCAGTGTCACCTCAGTCCCCCCTCAGTTTTACCCCAGTCCCCTTCAGTGTCCCCCCAATCCCCTCAGTGTCCCCTCACAGTCCCCCCAGTCTCCCCTCAGTGTCCCCCCAGTCCCCTTCAGTGTCCCTCAGTGTCACCCCAGTCCCATTCAGTGTCCCCCAGTGTCACCCCAGTCCCCTTCAGTGTCCACCAGTGTCACCGCAGTCCCCTTCAGTGTCCCCCAGTGTCCCCCCAGTCCCCTTCAGTGTCCCCCAGTGTCCCCCCAGTCCCCTTCAGTGTCCCCCAGTGTCCCCCCAGTCCCCTTCAGTGTCCCCCAGTGTCCCCCCAGTCCCCTTCAGTGTCCCCCAGTGTCCCCCCAGTCCCCTTCAGTGTCCCCCAGTGCCAGACGTGGAGGTCCCGGGTCTGTGGAGGAGGAGGCCGCAGGGACTACAGTAGGTGGTGATCGCGGCGCTGCACGTCCTGGAGCTATACAGCGGGAACGGGGGCTCAGTGCAGACCCCCGTTCCCGCTGTATAGCTCTGTGACCCGCAGCGACGCGATCACCACTTCCACAGACCCGGGACCTCCATATCTGGCCGGGAGGGGAGCGTGTGTGCGGAGGTGAGAGGAGGAGGAGATGTATGTGCCCTCCTGCTCCAATCACCTCCAGCTGCACCAGTCACCCCCCAGTCCCTTAATCCCCTCATTGTTCCCTCAGTGTCCCCCCAGTCCCCTCAGTTTCCCCCCAGTCCCCCAATCCCCCGTGTCCCCCCAATCCCCTCAGTGTCCCCCCAGTCCCCTCAGTGTCCCCCCCAGTCCCCTCAGTCCCCCCCCAGTCCCCCAATCCCCTCAGTGTCCCCCAGTCCCCTTAGTGTCCCCCCAGTCCCCTCAGTGTCCCCCCAGTCCCCCAATCTCCTCAGTGTCCCCCCAGTCCCTTCAGTGTCCCCCCAGTCCCCTCAATGTCCCCCAGTCCCCTCAGTGTCCCCCCCAGTCCCCTCAGTGTTTCCCCAGTCCCCTCAGTGTCCCCCCCAGTCCCCTCAGTGTCCTCCCAGTCCCCTCAGTGTCCCCCCAGTACCCTCAGTGTCCCCCCAGTCCCCCAATCCCCTCAGTGTCCCCCCAGTCCCCTCAGTGTCCCCCCAGTGTCCCCTCAGTGTCCCCCCAGTGTCACCTCAGTCCCCCCTCAGTTTTACCCCAGTCCCCTTCAGTGTCCCCCCAATCCCCTCAGTGTCCCCTCACAGTCCCCCCAGTCTTCCCTCAGTGTCCCCCCAGTCCCCTTCAGTGTCCCCCCAGTCCCATTCAGTGTCCCCCAGTGTCACCCCAGTCCCCTTCAGTGTCCCCCAGTGTCACCGCAGTCCCCTTCAGTGTCCCCCAGTGTCACCCCAGTCCCCTTCAGTGTCCCCTAGTGTCCCCTCAGTCCCCTTCAGTGTCCCCCAGTGTCCCCCCAGTCCCCTTCAGTGTCCCCCAGTGTCACCCCAGTCCCCTTCAGTGTCCCCTAGTGTCCCCTCAGTCCCCTTCAGTGTCCCCCAGTGTCCCCCCAGTCCCCTTCAGTGTCCCCCAGTGTCACCCCAGTCCCCTTTAGTGTCCCCCAGTGTCACCCCAGTCCCCTTTAGTTTTACCCCATTCCCCCTCAGTCTCCCCAGTCACCCCTCATCTATACCTGTACTACTACACCCCTTATCCACTATACCTCCACTACTACACCCTACGTAGATGGAGGCACAAACATGATTTCCTATACTATATGGGGCCTCTGTTACACTGGAAAGCAATACAGTTGTTGTCTGAAATATCATTAACCCCTTAACGACATCGGGCGTAAGTATACGCCGCCGCAGGGTGGGCTTTAACGCAAACGGGCGTATACTTACGCCCGATGTTTCCCCGATCGATGTGTGTTCACACACAGCGGTCGGGGAAGATGGCCTGCTATAATGTATAGCAGGCCATCTCTGCTCGTCGGCACGGGGGGTTATTAACCCCTCCTGTGCCGAGGATCGCTGCTATATGCTGATCAATACAGATCAGCATATAGCAGCTAAATTCAGCTTTCCAGGTCATCGGTGACCCGGTGACCCGGAAAGCAATGGCGATTGGTGCTGTCCGAGATAGCACCAATCGCCATAAGTGTCCCCACCAAAGATGGCTCCGATGCCACCCCCACGATCGCCGTGATAGGCCGGTCAGTACCGGCCAGCCCATCACGGCGATCATACTGTAAAAACACAGTTTTGCCGGGTTCTGCACACCTCAGCTAGGTAGCTGAGGGGTGCAGAACAGGTCTATGTGGTGCAGGTGTACCATACTCACCTGATCTGGGCGTCCGGAGCGAAGATCTGCGGTCCGCGCCGTCCTCGCATCTTCTTCGCTTCACTTCTGGGTTCGGTTGTCCAGCGTCGGAAATCTTCGGAAACGCTCGGGTTCGGCGGGTCTCGGCAATCTCCGGCAGCGTCGCTCTACTGCCCCCTAGCGGCTGATCAGTGAATATCATTCACTGATCAGTTGCTTTGGGTTAAAAAGATTTTATTTATTTTTTTCCAAATTTTTTTTTTTAATTTTTTCGCGCCCTAACGCTGCTTAGTGCTGATCAGCATCGCTCATAAGTGCGCCGCTGATCAGCAACTCCTCCATTTTGGCGTAGGGGCGTTTTTCCCCCCTCATATCCTACCGCCACTGTCTGCTGATAAGTGCCGCACATAAGTGCGGCATTTATCAGCAGCTCCTTTCTTGGCGTAGGGATATTATTTCTTACTGTCAAAAAATACGTAAAAAACACTACATTACACCACACTACATGGAATAAAGTTTTACACTACACCACTACACATTTACATACCCCATATACCAATCCCCGTATAAAGATGGCCCCCAGGGTGTTTTCGGCATCAGAGGCATACGCTATTATTGCCTTAGACACCGAAACAGCCAGTGAGGATGAATGGGGGGATCCTTCGTTCCTCCATTCATCCTCACCGTCCTTATCATCCAGTGACGTGTCTGGGGGTAGCGTAGCGTCTTTTCCGCCAGTACCGTCCCAATAAGAGATCACGGTATGGCGTGAAATTCTACTAACTCTGTGAGCGTACCTCAGGGTGCACTTACAGATCCAGGGTACGTGCACACTGCGGAATGGCGAAGGATAACCCTTTGTGCATTCCGCAGCTGGCACTCACCGGCGGACTGATGGAGGCGCGCGTCTCTGCCCGTGTCATAGATTCCATTCTATGCACTGGCGGATTCCGTTGTCCGTCCAAAGAATGAACACGTTCATTCTTTGGACAGAGGGCGGAATCCGCCTGTGCATAGAATGGAGTGTGACACGAGAGGAGACGCGCGCCTCCATCAGTCCGCCAGCGGGTGCCAGCTGCGGAATGCACAAAGCGTTATCATTCCGCATTGTGCAGGTACCATTACAGTGTATGAAGGAAGGGACACCCGAATCCTGCCCCCAGATGCCCCCCCCCCCATCCTCGGAGTTAGTGGGGAGATCGTTTGGGAACTGATCTTCCCACTGCTGGATAAAGGTTACCACCTGTTTGGGGATAACTTTTATACCAGCACCCTCTCTTCTGGTCCCTCGCTGCCCGAGCTGCTGTAGCTTGCGGCACGATCCGAAAATATCAGAGGCAGTAATAAAGCCCTCATATTTAGCAGCCATGGAGCGGACCCAGCGCTTCTGGATATGAAGGACCCTGTATCGCACCAGGGCAACATTTTCCAGGTGACGTCCCCCCCACACTGGAAAACATGAGACCCCAGAAGAAGTGCAGAGTGTGGGGTAACAGGGGGATCAGGAAGGACACCATTTTCCAGTGTGACACCTGTCCTGATCACCCTGGCCTCTGCATACAGCATCGCTTTAAGACGTACCACACGTCATTGGAGATCTACATTTTCTAAATTCTGTCCCTTATTCCTATTTCAGGGGTCACGTTGATCCAGGGATTATTCTGATCGCCATTATGGAGTCGGGAAGGAATTTTTCCCCTGTGATGAGGCTTCTGTCGTCTGCCTCACGAGGGTTTTTTTTTGCCTTCCTCTGGATCAACACAGGTTGAATTTGATGGACACCTGTCATTTTCAACCTTATAAACTAATAACTGGCCTAATACCCCCAAATAAATTAGAATTGTCCCTTTTCCCCAGCTAAATAGGTATGGCCGCCATTCCCATTAGAGGATGCCATGATGCAATTACAAAGCCTCTGTGCGGCCAGGACAGTAGAAACCCCCCACAGGTGACCCCATTCTGGAAACTACACCCCATAAGGAATCTAACGAGGGGGGCAGTGGGGATATGGCCCCCTGGTGACGGGCACATTTGTGGTGTGAAAATGAAAAAAATTTAATTTTTTATTTTCACGGTACATGTTCCACATATGTGCCCGTCACCAGTGGGGTCCATATGCTCACTGTACCCCCTTGTTGGATTCCTTATGGGGTGTAGTTTCCATAATGGGGTCACTTGTGGGGGGTTTCTACTGTCCTGGCAGCACAGGAGCTTTTAAATTGCGACATGGCCTCCATCCTCCATTCCAGCCTCTAAATGGCGCTCTGTCCCTTTGGTGGCTTGCCCTGTGCCCATATGGCACATTATGTCCACATGTGGGGTATTTTCGTACTCAGGGGAAATTACCCTACACGTTTTGTACACCCGCCCTGCATTCCCTCATATAGAATAGCCCCCACTGTGCATCCCCTCTTATAGAATAGCCCCCCTGTGCATCCCCCATATAGAATAGCCCCCCTGTGCATCCCCCATATAGAATAGCCCCCTGTGCATCCTCCCATATAGACTAGCCCCCCGTGCATCCCCCCCATATAGACTAGCCCCCCTGCATTCCCCCATATAGAATAGCCCCCCTGTGCATCCCCCCATATATAATAGTCCCCCTGTGCATCCTCCCATATAGAATAGCCCCCCTGTGCATCCCCCATATAGAATAGCCCCCCTGTGCATCCCCCCATATAGACTACCCCCCCTGCATCCCCCCATATAGAATAGCCCCCCTGTGCATCCCCCCATATAGAATAGCCCCCCTGCATCTCTTATATAGATAAACCCACCTCTGCATCCCCCCATATAGACTAGCCTCCCCTGCATCCCCCCATATAGAATAGCCCCCTGTGCATCCCCCCATATAGAATAGCCCCCCTGTGCATCCCCCCATATAAAATAGCCCCCTCGTGCATCGCCCATATAGAATAGCCCCCACTGCATCCCACAATATAGAATAGCCCCCCTGTGCATCCCCCCATGTAGAATAGCCCCCCTGCATCCCCCAATATAGAATGGCCCCCCATGCATCTCCCTATATAGAAAAGCCCCCCTACATCCCCTATATAGAATAGCGCCCCCCTGTGCAGCCCCCATATAGAATAGCCCCCCCTGTGCATCCCCCCTTATAGAATAGCCCCCCTGTGCATCCCCCCATATAGAATAGCCCCTCCTTTGCATCCCCCATATAGAATAGCCCCCCATGCATCCCCCTATATAGAATAGCCCCCCATGCACCCCCCTATATAGAATAGCCGCCCTGCATCCTCCCATATAGACTAGCCCCCCTGCATCCCCTCTTATAGTCTAGCCCCCCCTGTGCATCCCCCCATATAGACTAGCCCCCCTGCATCCCCCCATATAGAATAGCCCCCCTGTGCATCCCCCATATAGAATAGCCCCCCTGTGCATCCCCCATATAGACTACCCCCCCTACATCCCCCCATATAGAATAGCCCCCCTGCATCTCTTATATAAATAAACCCCCCTGTGCATCCCCCCATATAGACTAGCCTCCCCTGCATCCCCCCATATATAATAGCCCCCTGTGCATCCCCCCATATAGAATAGCCCCCTCGTGCATCCCCCATATAGAATAGCCCCCACTGCATCCCACAATATAGAATAGCCCCCTGTGCATCCCCCCATGTAGAATAGCCCCCCTGCATCCCCCAATATAGAATAGCCCCCCATACATCCCCCTATATAGAATAGCCCCCCTACATCCCCTATATAGAATAGCGCCCCCCTGTGCAGCCCCCATATAGAATAGCCCCCCCTGTGCATCCCCCCATGTAGAATAGCCCCCCCCCGTGCATCCCCCCAATATACAATAGCCCCCCTGTGCATCCCCCCATATAGAATAGCCCCCTGTGCATCCCCCTATATAGAATAGCCTCCCCTGCATCCCCCCATATAGAATCGCCTCCCCCACACCTGCTCCCTGCTGCAGTGCGGCGGTGCTTCTTCTCACAGATCCTCAGCGGTGCTTCTTCTCACAGTGACGTTAGCCGCTGAGGGCCTAGTGTAGGTTCCTGCAGACGTGCCTGCAAGCAGCATGTCTGCGGCCTCGGGCCGGCCCTGACACCTTCCAGCTACGAAGACCGGCACAGGGGGCACATGCCCCCCCTGCCCAGCCTGCCCCTGCTCCTGCTCCGGCCACAAGAGTGACTGGCAGGGCCGGGGGCCAATGGCTTCCTGGCTCTGTCAGTCAGAGCGCGGCCGCTGCAAACTGTGAGTGTTCATCTTGAACGCTCACAGTTAAAGGGGTAGTGCGGCGGTAAAGAATTATTCACAGAATAACACACATTACAAAGTTATACAACTTTGTAATGTATGTTATGTCTGTGAATCGCCCCCATCCCATGTCCCACCACCCCCGCCCGTGTACCCGGAAGTGTGTGGTGCATTATACATACCTGATACGTGTCGAGGGCCGTCCACCATTTTGTGCCAAACGTCATCTTCGGACGGACGGCTGAATCCCTGCCGCCGTCCCCCCAGCCGCGTCACAATTGTGCTCAGCCGCGAATGGCTGAGCATAGTTATGCTCAGCCAATCGCGGCTGAGCATCGGATGACGCTGCAGAGAGCGGCCGGCATTCGGAACAGACGGAGCTGTTCGCCGGCCGGCCGAAGAAGACGTTACTGACTGAAGATCGGAGACGGGTGTCGGCACGTGACAGGTAATGTATAGCGCACCACACTTCCGGGTACACGGGTGGGGGTGGTGGGACATGGGGAAAGGGCCATTCACAGACATAACATACATTACAAAGTTGTATAACTTTGTAATGTGTGTTATTCTGTGAATAATTCTTTACCGCCGCACTACCCCTTTAAAGGGCCAGGGCACCGGCCCTCTGCAGAGGCTGAATGAATAGCGCAGCAGCTGGCTGTGCTATTCTTGCAGCCACTACTGAGGGCCGGTGGACATGGGGGCCAGGACCAGCAGCCCCCGGATTGGTAATCCTGGCAACCCAGCGGGCATTTGCCTTGTTTGCCAGATTACCAATCTGGGCCTGAGAATGTCCCCCTGCACTGCCCCAACATAAAAAACAAAACCTTACACTCGCCCAATCCAAGCTTGAAGCCGGTCTTCCTGTCTCCGGCCTGTGAGCAGCCAGGAAGGATCCTCCAGCAGGTGCCATGACGTCACATCACTGCGCTTGCTGGAGAGCTCCCTTTCTGACATCTCAGTAACTGCGGAGGTCGGGGCAGGCGGGAGCTTCACTGAACAGCAAGAGCAAGAGCGGCCAGGAGCTGAGACCAGGGGGGGGGGGACGGACCAGTGCAATGGTGGTGGTGGTGGGGGGGGCGGCATGCTTGGGTCTGGGGTGGGGAGTTTGTCAGGTTAGCTGAGACTGGCGGAGGGGAGGGGGCGGGGCGGTGTTGCAATCGGGAACTGAGTGGGATGCTGGGGGGGTTGGGAAAAGAGGGACAGACAGGGGGAACGGAGGGGGTTTGTACTGCTCCTGGCGCCCTCTAGCTCTCGGCACCCCGTTCGGTAGCCCGGCCCGCACGTTGCAAGAAACGGCCCTGTATAGAGGCAGGGCCAGCCTTAGGGTAGATGGTGCCCTGTGCAAAACTTTATTTTGGCGTCTCCCCCCCCCCGCCTCTGTTGATACCCCCTAATAGTGACATTGACTCATAGGGGGGCATTTATTAAGTCCTACGTTTTTTACGCCGGACTTAAAAATGCCCCCGCAGCTCCGGCGCTACGGAGATTTATGTAGAGGCGAACTGCCTCTACATAAATCCCGTGCGCGCCGCTGCGCACCGCCGAAAACCTACGCCAGCTGAGGACTGGAGTAGGTTTTCAGCATATATTTGGGCGGAACGGATGGTAAATCGCGCCGAATCTGAGTCCGCGCCCTCCGTTCCGCCCACTACACGCCCCCTTTCCGCCACCCTGGCGTACTCGGCGGAAAGTGTCGATTTGCGAATATTTTATTCGCAGATCGGCCATTTGCGTATAAAAAAATACGCAAATCGGCACTTTCCGCCGAAAATCATCCGTTCGCAGGATGATACATGTGGCCTATAGACTAAATCTTACAGCCTCCCACCTCTCCAGACAACCTCCACAATAAAACCACAAACAAGATGGGAGGCTGTAGTATTTAGATATGATAGACTAAATCCTACTACAACGAGCGCCACCCCTAAACCCACCGTCCCCCCACCATTATATATGTGACCTTTTCATCACTTTTTGAATTTATTTCTAGGATGTGATTTCACAAAAAATCTGCAAATTTGGACTTGGCCTTTTTTGCGATTACAGTTTACTGTGCAAGATCAGAAATGTGATTTTATAGTTCAGACAATAAAACTTTAGCTATCAGGGTATGCTGGGGGCAGTAGTTGTGCACTGTTTAGCTATCAGGGTATGCTGGGGGCAGTAGTTATGCACTGTTTAGCTGTTGGGGTATGCTGGGGGCAGTAGTTATGCACTGTTTAGCTGTTGGGGTATGCTGGGGGTAGTAGTTATGCACTGTTTCAGCTGTTAGGGTACGCCCAGGGTAGTAGTTATGCATGGTTTAACCCATGAGGGTATGCTGGGGGCATTAGTCATGCATGGTTTAGCTGTTGGGGTATGCTGGGGGTAGTAGTTATGCACGGTTTAAGCCATGAGGGTATGCTGGGGGCAGTAGTTATGCACTGTTTAGCTGTTGGGGTATGCTGGGGGTAGTAGTTATGCACGGTTTAACCCATGAGGGTATGCTGGGGGCATTAGTCATGCATGGTTTAGCTGTTGGGGTATGCTGGGGGTAGTAGTTATGCACGGTTTAACCCATGAGGGTATGCTGGGGGCATTAGTCATGCATGGTTTAGCTGTTGGGGTATGCTGGGGGTAGTAGTTATGCACGGTTTAAGCCATGAGGGTATGCTGGGGGTAGTAGTTATGCACTGTTTCAGCTGTTAGGGTATGCGCGGGGTAGTAGTTATGCACGGTTTAACCCATGAGGGTATGCTGGGGGCATTAGTCATGCATGGTTTAGCTGTTGGGGTATGCTGGGGGTAGTAGTTATGCACGGTTTAAGCCATGAGGGTATGCTGGGGGCAGTAGTTATGCACTGTTTAGCTGTTGGGGTATGCTGGGGGTAGTAGTTATGCACTGTTTCAGCTGTTGGGGTATGCTGGGGCAGTAGTTATGCAGTAGTCATTATCTAGTGCAGGGACTCATGTGGGCCAGGGGACCTGCACGTTGGACATGAGGCAATATGGTTTGCTCAATTTATATACCAACATCCTGGAGTTGGTTTTTAAATGTAGCTGAGAGGCATTAGTGTCAGCCATAGGTGTGAGGTGCAGCAGCTCCTTTCTCTCCATGTCCGTACTTTACTTTTCTCCCTTTTCAGAGTGGCTAGCACCCCTCCTGGTAAGACCCATGTGACCCCAATTAGCTGTAAGCATCTGTGCACACATGGTAAGTACCTCCCAGTTCTCCCATTCTACCTCCAGTGCAGTGGTGAGTAGTGTTCCTTGGTGGCCGCTTTTTCTGCCACCGGCGCCTGCTGGGTTTAGGGGGGCCCTTGGGGTTTGGTCCTGTGATAGTGGGGTGCAGGGCCATCCAGCTCAACCCAGGCTCCCAGCGCCGATCACATTCCTGCCAGCTGCATACTGTAGCAGTGAGCACCCTACTGTCCTGGGGACCTGATCGGCTGGGCATCGGCAGCAAGAGAGGGGGCGTGCTGGGCTGGCTGAGGGGGTTGCTCAGGGCCGCCCACTATGCATATTCATGTAAGCATAGTGAACGGCAATGGAGGGGGCGGCATGGGAGGGGGCGGACTGGGTGGGGCGAGCAAGTGCTCCGGTCCATCGGGTGATGCCCCAAATCCTCCTAAGCCCCTCATTAGCATAGGGGCAATTAGGCTATATTTAAATAAAAATAAGAGAAGAGAGGATTCATTACCATTGCTGCAGTCATGATAGAAAGGACTTCTGTGGCATATCAGCAGGTTCATTGGGGAGAACCTGCTGATAGTGCCGCTTTAGGCTATGTCCACAAAACGTAAAACTACGGCCGTAGTTCTCGCCGCAGAACTACGGCCGTAGTATTGCGGTGTGTGACATAGCCTATCTTCAATGGGATCCTGGCCGGAGCGTACACACATCGTATACGCTCCGGCCGGGATCTGTGCTGCACCGGAAAAAACTGACAGGTCAGTTTTCTGCGGCCGGAATTCAGTGAATTCCGGCCGCAGAAAGACCTGTTAGCAGGGCCGTCTTACCCATTGGGCAGAGTAGGTGGCTGCCCGGGGGCCCTTGCGTCCTAGGGGGCCCCTGCCCTCTGTGACCTGTATTTTTCGCTTTATAAGACGCACTTATAAAACTAAGTGCATCCTATAAAGCGAAGACGGCTTCCAAGCAGTGCTGAGCACCGCAAGGAAGCCGTCCCGCCCGCAACCCTGTATTGCCCCCTCTGCCTGCCCAGCCCGCTCAGCCCGCCCCTTCTATCGCCGCTCAGCCCGCCCCTTCTATCGCCGCTCAGCTGAGCCGATCAGAAGCCTAGGAAAGTGCAATGAGCAGCACTTTCCTGGGCTTCTGATTGACTCAGCTGAGCGGCGATAGAAGGGGCGGGCGGTCCCGAAACTCACCCGTCCGCCCCAGCAGCTGATGTCGCCCGGCAGCGCGCACTCCCGTCATCCTCCGGCACAGGCAGCGGGGTACAGAGACGCTGCCTGTGTCCTGGATGTGTCGTGCAGCCGGACACTTCCGGCACAAGCAGTCTCTCAGTACCCCGCCGCCTGTGCCCCGAGGATGACGGGAGTGCGCGCTCTGCCGGGAGAGGAGCTGCTGGGGCCGCCGGACAGGTGAGTAACTGGTTTGTTGTTTTGGGGGGCACTGGCTACTATGCGGGGCACTGGCTACTATGGGGGGCACTGGCTACTATGGGGGGTACTGGCTACTATGGGGGCACTGGCTACTATGAGGGGCACTGGCTACTATGGGGGGCACTGGCTCTTATGGGGAGCACTGGCTACTATGGGGGGCACTGGCTACTAAGGGGGTACTGGCTACTATGGGGAGCACTGGCTACTATGGGGGGCACTGGCTACTATGGGGGCACTATATGGGGGATTGGCTACTATGGGGGGCACTATATGGGGCGATTGGCTACTATGGGGGGCACTATATGCAAAGATGTGGGGGATTTGATGGCGGTGGTTGGGGGGGGGGCAATTCACACCTCTGCCCAGGGGCCCATAATGCTGTTAAGACGGCCCTGCCTGTCAGTTCACACAGTGAAGCGAGCGGCCGGAGCTGTGTGCTATGGGAAGCTCTGATGCGAGCGCATGCTGATGCGTCCGCATCAGAGGTCTGTGGCCGGAAAGATCATCCAGCCAGTACTTAAGTACCGGCCGGGATGATCCGGGCTAAGAACGGCCGGATGTTCACGTAATGTGAACATATCCTTAAGGTTGTTGCTAGTTTGGACGGGGGGGGGGGGGTGCGAGCCGGGGTTTTTAACTTGCCCATGACCTGATTCTGGAACAATTCCATCTCATTGGACCTAATCTGAACAGGGTAGAAGTGTGGATTCCGCACCTGGAAACCATCAAAACGATGGACCACGTCAGCCACCTCCCTATCCTGTAATGACACAAGGTCTTGCAAAGCCATTTGCTCAGAAAAACATTTGGTAACATACTCATTTTCAACAACATTAGTTGCGTGCACATTTTTATTTGTATTTTCAACATGTTGCGGGATAAAAGGCTTCCTGGCTGTGAGATCTCTAACACATTTGTTGACATCGAGCATTGTGGCAAACAGATTTAGGTCCCGAGTAGGAGAAAAATTGAGACCTTAACATGTTGTTCACTTAAAGTCTGTGAGGATAAACTTAGAACACTTTTTACATCCGTCTGGTGCGAGTTCCGGGGCTCTTGTTCTCCGTTACATCTGCTGTTTTTGTGCTCGGCGTCCCCTTTGCCGGTTTTTGATGGCTTAGAACCTTTAGAGTCTTTTTGTTTTCTTTATATGTTGGAACTTTGGGGCCCGATGCAGATTCACCATTAGTTTGATCGTCAGATGTATCCATATCTGTGGAGGTAAAGCCCACATGACTTCTTACAAACTCAGGTGTATGTTTGGTGGGCGCACGATTTTTCTTCCTTAGGATTTGGGCGTCGGAGGCATCCTCTCACGCCTCCCCCACTCGTACACCTGCTCCTTCTTGTAATCAAAAGTGTCTCTCTGATACTTTCCTTTTTTAATGTCCAATAAAGTATCCTCCATTTCCTCAATTCTTTTATACATATCATTAGTCATTGTTTGATATTCAGGAAGCTTTTCATACATGGTCATTGCCTGCTTGAGCTCCTCGTCCTCGGTTTGGATAAGTTGGTGTTTCACTTTCTCCTGCTGCACAATCAGTTTCATAAGTTCAAATGAGCAGCTTGTCAGTGTCTTATTCCAATCCTGTATGAAGTATCGGAGAATATGGCTGTCGGTATCTTTTTAGTGCGTGGACCTCTTGGGATCATATCATTTTTCAGGTAGAATGCCAACATAGTTTCATTAAGCAGACTTTTCTCCAACTTTCTTACATCCGGTTTAAACTCCAAATTAAGTAAGTCCACGGATTCACCTGTTGTGAACACCTCGGCAGCCTTTTCCGCATGAGTGTGGGCGATTGAGAGGCTTCCATATCGCATGTCCAAACAGGTTAGTGTGCACGAATTCCTGGGACAGATGAAAGTAACTTGCAACTCAAACTCGTGGTCTCATGAGTTTGATATGCGCTATATTTCTTTGTACATAGACAGAAAGCAGCGCGACTTGTGGTAAACTGAATGTCCAAGCTGGCCACACCTTTCACGCTTGAATAAACTACTGTTGCTTGCAGAAATCACCCTCAGTAAATGCACCTTCTTCACCACCTCCCCCCCTTCTCCACCACCTCTCCCCCCCTTCTCCACCACCTCCCCCCCTTCTCCACCACCTCCCCCCCCCTTCTCCACCACCTCCCCCCCCTTCTCCACCACCTCCCCCCCTTTTCCACCACCTCTCCCCCCTTCTCCACCACCTCTCCCCCCCTTCTCCACCACCTCTCCCCCCCTTCTCCACCACCTCCCCCCCTTCTCCACCACCCCCTTCCCATCCCCACCACCCCCTCCTCCACCACCTACCCCCCTTCTCCACCAACCCCTCCCCATCCCCACCCCCTCCTCCACCACCTACCCCCCTTCTCCACCACCCCCTCCCCATCCCCACCACCCCCTCCTCCACCACCTACCCCCCTTCTCCACCAACCCCTCCCCATCCCCACCCCCTCCTCCACCACCTACCCCCCTTCTCCACCTACCCCCCCTTCTCCACCACCTCCCCCCCTTCACCACCCCCTCCCCATCCCCCCCCTTCTCCACCACCCCCTCCCCTTCTTCACCACCCCCTCCTCCACCACCCCCTCCCTTCATCAACCACCTCGACACCCACCTCCACCACCCCCTTCTAACTTCCTCCTCTACCACCACCACCTCCTCCTCCACCACCCCCTCCCCATCCCCACCACTCCACTCATCCACCACCCCACTCATCCATTACCTTCATCCCCTCCTCCTCCACAACACCCCCTCCTCCAGCACCTCATCAACCACCTCGACACCCTCCTCCACCACCCCCTCCTCACCTCCTCCTCTACCACCTCCTCCACTATCCCCTCCTCCACTACCGTCTCCTCCAACACCCCATCCTCCACCACCACCCCCTCCTCCTTCTCCTCCACCACCTCCTCCACGATCACCACCTCCTCCACCACCTCATCCTCCACAACCACCACCTCCTCCAGCAGTAACCCCTCCTCCATCACCTCTCCCATCACAATCACTGCCTCCATCACCACCATTTCATCCACTACCATCACCAACACCTCCACCAGCATCACCACCCTCTCCACTATCACCCGCCTCACCACCATTACCACCTGCACCAACACCTCCCGCACCACCCTCACCACCACTCCCCCCACCACAAAGTCGTCCACCACCACCACCACATCCTCCATCAACGCCATCACATCTTCCACCACCACCCCTGCCATCTCCTCCTCCAACAACACTACCTTCTCCACCACCAACACTACCTCCTGTACCACCAACACCACCTCCTATACCGCCAACACCACCTCCTGTACCGCCAACAAAACCTTTTCTGTTTGCTCTGTTTTCTGTTTTTCTCTCCTACAAATAAAGAAGAACAGTCAGGAATTAACAGATTTACAGATGGCAAAAATGAACATCAGACAGTAGTGGATATGGGAGCAATGGAAAATTCTCATATTTTAGATCTGTTTTTAAAGGGGTTATCCAGCGTTAGAAAAACATTACTTTTTCTTCCAGAGATGGCACGAATCTTGTCCTCAGTTTGTATGTGGTATTGCAGGTCAGTTCTATTAAAGTAAATGGAACTGAATTGTAATACCACACACAACCTGAGGACAGAGGTAGCACTGTTATTGCAGGAAGTCTTCTAATCCTGGATAACCCCTTTAACTACCGGCACTTAAAAACATGGCTAAATCTATTACCACAACTCCTTTATCTATACCAGGGATGGGGAACTTGTGGTCCTAAAGCTGTTGCAAAATCCCCATCATGGCTGGAGAGCCAAAGGCAAAGATGTCATAGATCAGCCTACCCCTCCCTATACAATAATCTCTGCACAGGCCACAAAACATGCCTAGTAAACTATCCTACTAATGTGAATAGGGGCTGCTCCAGCCTATTGTGTCTATAGGGCTTACAATAAAGCATATCACTAAATCCTGGTAAAAACAGCTCAGAAAGTTGGCTGCCCCCAAAGTAATGTACCAGAAATTAGATCATCAAAATGGCATTAACTTTTACGGGGCTGCGGCATTGTGTATCGCCCTGAATTGTATATTTATGTTTATCCCGGAACGTCCACCAGGGGGAGCTCACAACATATGGCCTTATCAGACACATTGTACATTTATAGCAAAGGGGGATTTCCACCTCACCCAATATAGTATATACCTGTAGGGATCAGGATAGAGGGGTTTTCCCATCATATATAATATAGTATATACCTGTAGGGATCAGGAAAGAGGGGTAATCCTGTCATATAAAATATCATATATACCTGTAGGGATCAGAATAGAGGGGTAATCCTACTATATATAATATAGTATATACCTGTAGGGATCAGGATAGAGGGGTAATCCTATCATATATAATATAGTATATACCTGTAGGGATCAGGATAGAGGAGTAATCCTATCATATATAATATAGTATATACCTGTAGGGATCAGGATAGAGGGCTAATCACATCATATATAATATAGTATATACCTGTAGGGATCAGGATAGAGGGGTTTTCCCATCATATATAATATAGTATATACCTGTAGGGATCAGGATAGAGGGGTAATTACATCGTATATAATATAGTATATACCTGTAAGGATCAGGATAGAGGGGTTTTCCCATCATATATAATGTAGTATATACCTGTAGGGATCAGGATAGAGGGGTAATTACATCGTATATAATATAGTATATACTTGTAGGGATGAGGATATTCTAGCGATAGTTTCATCCTATTATTATAGAAGAGAAGGGAGGACACAGCAGACTTACCTGCACCAACTGCTCCAGCCCTCAAGGGTAAATTCTAGAGCTCTGCAGCTGCTTATATACTGTGTGTGATGTCATCATGACCTATGCAGGAGCCATGTGTGATGTCATCATGTGCGGGAGAGGGGCCACAATAACCAGTGATGTCATCATGTGTAGGGGAGGGGCCACAATAACCAGTGATGGCACCATGTACAGGAGAGACAAGTATAAGTGTAATGTGGAGACAGTGTCAGCACTAATAGTGAATATGACAGATAATCTCCTGTGCATGATAACACTGTATACTGCCCCTCTATATAATCCACACATACATCACTCTGTGCTCTAGTGTGCCATAAAAAGCCCCGCCCCCGTGACGGCACGCCCCGCCCCTATACATAGAAGCTCAGGATTATAGATATGAGCAATGTGCTGTGGCAGTTTTGGCTGGAGGCTGTATATTCTCCCTGCAGCCACTAGAGGCCGCTCTCTCCTCCCAGCTCCAGTATATTCTTCCTGCAGCCACTAGAGGCTGCTCTCTCCTCCCAGCTCCAGTATATTCTCCCTGCAGCCACTAGAGGCCGCTCTCTCCTCCCAGCTTCAGTATATTCTTCCTGCAGCCACTAGAGGCCGCTCTCTCCTCCCAGCCTCAGTATATTCTCCCTGCAGCCACTAGAGGCCGCTCTCTCCTCCCAGCTCCAGTATATTCTCCCTGCAGCCACTAGAGGCCGCTCTCTCCTCCCAGCTCCAGTATATTCTCCCTGCAGCCACTAGAGGCCGCTCTCTCCTCCCAGCTCCAGTATATTCTCCCTGCAGCCACTAGAGGCCGCTCTCTCCTCCCAGCTCCAGTATATTCTCTCTGCAGCCACTAGAGGCCGCTCTCTCCTCCCAGCTCCAGGGCCTGGCAGGGAGGACACTCCTGCAGCTAGAGAGCCTGGGGGGAGAGAGGAGGCTGCCGGGAGCCGGGACCTATGTGTAATGGGAGGTGCTGCCATGGAATGGTGCCTGCCTGCAGCTCTTTTAAACAGGTGTATAGAGCTATATCCAGTATATATCATGTGTGGTGACCAGTCATCTGTATAGAGGCCACTATGTTCTTATATACAGGTATATGGTGCAGTATACAGTATATACCATGTGTGGTGACCAGTGATCTGTATAGAGGACACTATGTTCTTATATACAAGTGTATAGAGCTATATCCAGTATATACCATGTGTGGTGACCAGTGATCTGTATAGAGGACACTATGTTCTTATTAAAGGTATATGGTGCAGTATACAGTATATACCATGAGTGGTGACCAGTGATCTGTATAGAGGTGACACTATGGGGGACGTTTTTTACACCGGGCTTACGAATGTCCCCGCTGGTCCAGACCTCAGGGGATTTATGTAGAGGCGCATTGCCTCTACATAAATCTCAATCGCACGGAGCCCGTCAGTGCGGAAATTTTGAAACTTACGCCAGCTTAGAGCTGGCATAGGTTTCAGTATAATTTTTTCATGGAAAAAATGATAAATGCGGTGCACGCAGAGGCCACGCCCCTACTGCGTGCTGGTGCGCGGGGTTACCCCGCCCAGGCTCTTACAGGAGTGGGATGTGGACTGGGAGATGGGGCAGTCTCAGCGTCCAAGGCCACCAGGTAGAAACAGCAGGGGCTGCTCCATCTTCTGGTCCTCATCCCACTCCAGTAAGAGCCCGGGGCGGGGTAACCCCGCGCACCACGACTCATCTCTGACAGCTGGCCGGACCGCTCTCATGTCGCAATAGCATTCTCCTGCCCCGATTGTATCCCCGATGCTAAATCACCTCCTCTGTCCCCCCACGTCACCTCCTCTGTCCCCCCCATCACTTCTTCTGCCCCCCCATCACCTTCTCTGTCCCCCCTTCACCTCCTTTGTCCCCCCTTCACTTCCTCTGCCCCATCACCTCCTCTGTCCCCCACATCACCTCCTCCGTCCCCCCCATCACTTCCTCTGCCCCCTATCACCTCCTCTGTCCCCCTATCACTTCCTTTGTCCCCCCATCACCTCCTCTCTCACCCCCATCCAGGCCTGTATTTAGAGTTCATGCTGCCCTAGGCACTTTGCACGCAGAGGCCCCCCCCCCCACACACACACACGTTACTGTACATGCATGGTATATACCCTGGCACTTGGGTGCCGCTCTGCTTGATGCCCGCTGTTCTCATCAAATAGATGTGATGGAGGAAGGAGGCCGGGGACGTCTTAGTTTGGGGACTGGTTATGTCTAGTGTTGGACTGGGGTACCTGGAGCCCACCAATATACAACCAGTGAGACACGACATGCTGACATCCTTTCCTGAATTCATCTGTATCTGTGACAAATCTCAGAACACCCTCCATTTATACAGCTGTCAGGGTATGCTGGGAGTTGTAGTCTCTGAGAGGACAACCCTGTAATAAATCACTGTGTGCAGAGTCTCCTGGTGGCTGCAATCTGTGGGTGACAACCATCAGCCCTGAAGGTCCAGCAATACATCTGTCTACAGCGGCAGTTATCAGAGGATTGTACTACTGTACTACAACTCCCAGCATATCCTGAGGGCTGCAGACTGTCAGTACATGCATATCAGAATACATAGATCTGTGGGGACACAGTGCAGGGACGTGACCCCAGATCATCACTAATAGGGGATAGAAGGAGATGTTTTTGTTCTATCCCCTATTAGTGCTGTTCTGGGGTCACTTCCCTACACTGAGCCCCCACAGATCTATGTATTCTGATCTCCCACAAAGCATCCATTTTATAATTCACCTAGGACCCAACTACAACAGCTGAATGCACTACAACTCCCAGCATGTGCTGACAGTCTGCAGCCCTCAGGATATGCTGGGAGTTGTAGTACTTGCAGCTGTTGTAGTTGGGTCCTAGGTGCATTATACACTGGATGCTTTGTGGGAGATCAGAATACATAGATCTGTGGGGGCTCAGTGTAGGGAAGTGACCCCAGAACATCACTAATTGGGGATAGAGGGAGATGTTTTTGTTCTATCCCCTATTAGTGATGTTCTGGAGTCACGTCCCTGCACTGAGCCCCCACAGATCTATGTATTCTTATATGCCACAAAGCATCCAGTGTATAGGACCTAACTACAACAACTGCAGGCACTACAACTCCCAGCATGTACTGAAAGTCTGCAGCCCTCAGGATATGCTGGGAGTTGTAGTACCTGCAGCTGTTGTAGTTGGATTCTAGTTTAAAAGTTTGTGCTAGTGTACTGTAGTGACCGCAGGGCTGTCAGTACACTACCGCAAACAATACACTGACCCATTTAGACCCCAATGGTACACAGGATCGGCACACTATAGAAGTGATTACAGGGCAGTTACTAATGACTCACAGGTGACGTCTTCTCCGATTGCCGTCGCTCACTTTTTGCTTTCTTCTCCATCTGGTGCAGCCATCATGAAGACTTCTTCGACCACAACTCGTCTGCGGGCGGGCAGAGCGGGGTGACTGGGGAAGGGAGGCAGCTGGGGGTAACTGGGGAAAGGAGGCAGCTGGGGGTGGCAGGAGGAGCAGCTGGGGTGACGGGGAGGGGGAGAAGCTGGGGAGTAGCTGGAGTGACAGGGGGAGCAGGAGAAGCTGGGGAACAGGGGGACTAGCTGGGGCGACGGGGAGAAGCTGGGGCGACAGGGGGAGAAGATGGGAGGGCAGTTGGGGTCGGAGGGGGAGAAGCTGGGGTGACAAGGGGAGGGGGAGAAGCTGGGGAACAGGGGGAGAAGCTGGGGGTGGCAGGGGGAGAAGATGGGAGGGCAGGTGGGGTGACGGGGAGGGGGAGAAGCTGGGGAACAGGGGGAGCAGCTGGGGCGATGGGGAGCAGCTAGGGGTGGCAGGGGGAGAAGATGGGAGGGCTGCTGGAGTGGCAGGGAGAGAAGATGGGGGGCAGCTGGGGTGGCAGGGGGAGAAGCTGGGGTGACAGGGGGAGAAGCTGGGGCGACGGGGAGAAGCTGGGGAAAGGGGAGCAGCTGGGGCGACAGGGGTACAGTCGGGGCAACAGGGAGGGGGAGAAGCTGGGGCGAAAGGGGGAGGGGGAGCAGCTGGGGGTGGCAGGGAAAGGGAGAGAAGCTGGGTAACAGGGGGAGCAGCTGGGGCGACAGGGGGAGGGGGAGCAGCTAGGGGTGGCAGGGGGAGAAGATGGGAGGGCAGCTGTAGTGGCAGGGCGAGAAGATGGGAGGGCAGCTGTAGTGGCAGGGGTGAGAAGATGGGAGGGCAGCTGGGGTGGCAGAGGGACAGCCTGGGGGTCAGAGGGGCACCAAAAACAGCACAAACAGCCATCCGTTCCCCCGTCGAGCCTCTCACCTCCTGGTCTTTCCCCGGCTGATGCACGGCTGCCGGGGGTGTCCCGTCCTATCCCCGGCAGCGCGCGCATCAGAGAGCTCCTCATGCGCCGGAAGTCCCAGCCACAGGCCCAAGGGGAGCTCTCTGATGCGTGCGCTGCCTGGGATAGGACGAGACACCTCCGGCAGCCGCGCATCAGAGAGTCAGTGGCGGATTATAATGTGGGTGGCGTGGCATTGGCCCCCCCCGGAGCCTCGGGCAGCCGCCCAAACCCCCCACATTATAATCCGCCACTGGATGGTCCCCATCTTCCCCCCCCTTATAGATGGTCCCCCTCTTCCCTCCTTTTAGATGGTCCTCCTCTTCCCCCCTTATAGATGGTCCCCCCTCTTCCCCCCTTATAGATGGTCCCCCCTCTTCCCCCCCTTATAGATGGTCCCCCTCTGCCCTCCCTTATAGATGGTCCCCCTCTTCCCACCTTATAGATGGTCCCCCTCTTCCCCCCTTATAGATGGTCCCCCCTCTTCCCCCCTTATAGCTGGTCCCCCTCTCCCCCCCCCCCTTTTAGCTGGTCCCCCTCTCCCCCCCTTATAGATGGTCCCCCTCTCCCCCCCTTATAGATGGTCCCCCTCTCCCCCCCTTATAGATGGTCCCCCTCTTCCCCCCTTATAGATGGTCCCCCTCTTCCCTCCCCCCCCCCCCCCTCCCTGTGCCCTCTTAAAGGGACCCATTTCACTCTTAAAGGGACATATTTCGTTCCTAAAGGGACCCATTTCGCTCTTAAAGGGACCAAGGTCGCTCTTAAAGGGACCCAGGTCACTCTTAAAGGGACCCAGGACGCTTCTAAAGAGACCAAGGTCGCTCCTAAAGGGATCCAGGTCGCTCTTAAAGGGACCCAGGTCGCTCTTAAAAGGACCCATTTCGCTCTTAAAGGGACATATTTCGCTCTTAAAGGGACCCATTTCGCTCTTAAAGGGACATATTTAGCTCTTAAAGGGACCAAGGTCGCTATTAAAGGGACATATTTCGCCCTTAAAGGGACCCATTTTGCTTTTAAAGGGACATATTTCGCTCTTAAAGGGACATATTTCGCTCTTAAAGGGACCCAGGTCGCTGTTAAAAGGGACCCATTTTTATCTTAAAGGGACCCAGGTCGCTCTTAAAGGGACATATTTCGCTCTTAAAGAGACCCAGGTCGCTCTTAAAAGGCATCCATTTCGCTCCTAAAGGGACCCATGTCGCTCTTTAAGGGACCCATTTCGCTCTTAAAGGGACATATTTCGCTCTTGAGGAACCCATTTTGCTCTTAAAGGGACCGATTTTGCTCTTAAAAGGCACCCAGATCGCTCTTAAAGGGACCCATTTCGCTCTTAAAGGGACCCATTTCGCTCTTAAAGGGACCCAGGTCGCTCTTAAAGGGACCCAGGTCGCTCTTAACCCTTTAAGGACATGGCCCATTTTCGTTTTTACGTTTTCGGTTTTTCCTCCTTGTGTTTAAAAGGTCATAGCACTTGCATTTTTCCACCTAGAAACCCACATGACCCCTTATTTTTTGCGTCACTAATTGTACTTTGCAATTACAGGCTGAATTTTTGCATAAAGTACACTGCGAAACCAGGAAAAAATTCAAAGTGTGGTGAAATTGAAAAAAAAAAACGCATTTCTTTTATTTGGGGGAAATGTGTTTTTACGCCATTCACCCTGGGGTAAAACTGACTTGTTATGCATGTTCCTCAAGTCGTTACGATTAAAACGATATGTAACATGTATAACTTATATTGTATCTGATGGCCGGTAAAAAATTCAAACCGTTGTTAACCAATATACGTTCCTTAAAATCGCTCCATTCCCAGGCTTATAGCGCTTTTATCCTTTGGTCTATGGGGCTGTGCGAGGTGTCATTTTTTGCGCCATGATGTGATCTTTCTATCGGTACCTTGATTGCGCATATACGACTTTTTGATCGCTTTATATTACATTTTTTCTGGATTTGATGCGACCAAAAATGCGCAATTTTGCACTTTGGGATTTTTTTGCGCTGACGCCGTTTACCGTACGAGATCAGGAATGTGATTAATTAATAGTTCGGGCGATTACGCACGCGGCGATAGCAAACATGTTTATTTATTTATTTATTTTTTAGGGGAGGGGGCTTTTTACTATTAACAACACTTTTTTTTTTTTTTTTACACATATACTAGAAGCCCCCCTGGGGGACTTCTAGTATATACACTGTGATCTCTCATTGAGATCTCTGCAGCATAGATATGCTGCAGAGATCCATGAGATCGGCACTCGTTTGCTTTCGGCTGCTGCAGCCGAAAACAAACGAGTGCCGAGCCGAGGACGGCGCCATCTTGGACGCGTCCCCGGCCGGCATCAGTAACGGAGATCGCTCCTCCGGGACAAGGTCCCGGAGGAGCGATCTCCCCCACTAGACACCAGGGAAACGTTGCCTCCGGTAATCGGAGGCAGCTGTCAACTTTGACAGCTGCCTCCGATTAGCTAATTAGCGGGCACGGCGATCCGACCGTGCCCGCTAATAGCAGCGGTCCCGGGCTACTCGCGGCACCCGGGATCGCGGCACTTCAAAGCGGGGCCGCCGCGCGGCCCCGCTTTGAAGTGCAAGTGAGGACATATGACGTAGGGGTACGTCATATGTCCTTAAGAGGTTAAAGGGACCCATTTCGCTCTTAAAGGGGCCCTTTTCACTCTTAAAGGGACCCATTTCGCTCTTAAAGGGACCCAGGTCTCTCTTAAAGGGACCCAGGTCGCTCTTAAAGGGACCCATTTCGCTCTTAAAGGGACCCAGATCGCTCTTAAAGGGACCCAGGTCGCTCATAAAGGGACCCATTTCGCTCTTAAAGGGACCCTTTTCACTGAATTAAGGCCTGAAATGGCCTTAAGGACCGGCGCAAATTTTATGAATTTGACCAGTGTCACTTTATTCATTAATAACTTCGGGATGCTTTTACCTATCCGGCTGATTCTGAGATCGTTTTCTCTTGACATATTGTACTTCACATTTCTTGTAAATTGGAGTCGATACTTATAACAAATCTTTATGAAAAAACCCAAAATAGCGTGAAAAATTGAGAAAAAATGCATTTTTCCAACTTTAAAACTTTTCTGCTTATACAAAAAATTGTTATACCACATAAATTATATATTAAATAGCATTAGCAACATGTCTACTTTATGTTGGCCGCATTTATTAAACTATATTTCATTTTTTTAGACAATAGAAAGCTTAAAACATTAGCAGCAAATTTTCAGAAAAATTTCAAAATCAAATATTTTTAGGGACCTGTTCAGGTTTAAAGTGTATTTGAGTGGACTGTATGTTAGAAAGCCCCACGAAGCACCCCATTTCAGAAACTGCACCCCCCCCCCCCCAAACTCTGCAAAAGCACACCCAGAAAGTTTTTTAACCCTTTAGGGGAGTCACAGAAATAAAAGCTAATTGTGTAAGAAATTAGAAAATTTTAATTTTCTGTGCAGAGATTTTATTGTAATCCAATATTTTTCATAATTATAAACTTATTACCAGAGAAATGCACCCCAATATTGATTGCCCCGTTTCTGCAGTCTATAGAAATACCCCATATGTGGCCCTATTGCGCTATTTGACGCAACCACAAGCCTCAGATATAAGGGAGCGCCTAGTGAATTTCAATGGCTCCGTTATATTTGGTCATTTCTGACTGTACCACTTCAGGTTGGCAGAGGCTCTGGGGTGCCAAAACCTAAAAAACACCCCTAAAGGGACACCATTTAGAAAACTACACCCCTCAAGGAATGTAACAAGGGGTGCGGTGAGCATCTGGACCCCACAGGTGCTTCACAGATTTTCCGAACAATATGGCGTAAAAATAGACAAAAGTATTTTTTACACTAAAACGTTGTTCTAGCCTTCAATTTTTCATTTTCACAAAGAGATAAAAGGAAAAAAAAAACACAAAACATGTAGCGCAGTTTCTCCCGAGTACAGAAATACCCTACATGTGGACATAAAGTGCCAAGCGGGCGCAGGACGAGCCTCCAAAGGGAAGGAGCGCCAATTGGCTTTTGGAAGCTGGATTTCACTGGAATGGATTTCAAGGGCCATGTCGCATTTACAGAGCCCTCGTGCTGCCAAGACACTGGAAACCCCCCACAAGGGACCCCATTCTGGAAACTACACCCCTCAAGGACTCTAACAAGGGGTGCAGTGAGCATATGGACCCCACTGGTGACGGGCACAAATGTGGAAAAATGTGACGTGAAAGTGAAAATTTTCATTTTTTCACTTTCACGGCACAAATGTGCCCGTCATCAAGGGGTCCATATCCTCATTGCACCCCTTGTTACATTCCTTGAGGGGTGTAGTTTCCAGAATGGGGTCACTTGTGGGGGGTTTCCAGTGTTTTGGCAGCACGAGGGCTCTGTAAATGCGACATGGCGTTCATCATCCATACTAGCCAAATCCAACCTCTAAAAACCAAATGGCGCTCCTTCCCTTCGGAGGCTTGCCCTGCACCCACATGGTGCTTTATGTCCACATGTGGGGTATTTACGGACTCGGGGGAAATTGCTCTACACATTTTATGTTTTTTTTTCTCTTTTAACCCCTTGTGAAAATGATAAATTCTAGACCAACATTATAGTGTAAAAAATGTAATATTTCATTTTCACGCCACATTGTTCCACATTTGTACCCGTCACCAGTGGGGTCCATATGCTGACTACACCCCTTGTTACATTCCTTGAGGGGTGTAGTTTCCATAATGAGGTCACTTGTGGGGGGTTTCAACTGTCTTGGCATCACAGGGGCCTTTTAAATGCAACATGGCCCCTCGTAATCCATTTCAGCCAAATCCAGCCTCAAAAAACCAAATGGCGCTCCTTCCCTTTGGAGGCTTACCCTGCACCCGCATGGCGCTTTATGTCCACATGTGGGGTATTTCCGTACTCAGGGGAAATTGCTCTACACATTGTGTTTTTTTTATCTTTTAGCCCCTTGTGAAAATGAAAAAATCATGACAAGATCAATGATTTAGAGTAAAAATTTTTAAAATATTACACTAAATGTTGGTCTAGCCTTGATTTTTTTCCATTTCCACAAGGGGTTAAAAAAGAAAATAAACGCAAAACGTGTAAGGTAATTTCCCCTGAGTACAAAAATACCCCACATGTGGACATTATGTTCCATATGGACACAGGGCAAGCGACCAAAGGGACAGAGCGCCATTTAGAGGCTGAAATGGAGGATGGAGGCCATGTTGCAATTGCAAAGCTCCTGTGCTGCCAGGACAGTAGAAACCCCCACAAGTGACCCCATTTTGGAAATTACACCCCATAAGGAATCTAACGAGGGGTGCAGTGAGCATATGGACCCCACTGGTGACGGGCACACATGTAGAACATGTGCCGTGAAAATAAAAAATACCATTTTTTTCATTTTCACGTCCTAAATGTGGCCGTCACCAGGGGGCCATATACCCGCTGCCCCCCTTGTTAGATTCCTTATGGGGTGTAGTTTCCAGAATGGGGTCACTTGTGGGGGGTTTCTACTGCCCTGGCAGCACAGAGGGTTTATAATTGCATCATGGCATCCTCTAATGAGAATGGCGGCCATACCTATTTAGCTGGGGAAAAGGGACAATTCTAAGTTATTTGGGGGTATTAGGCCAATTATTAGTTTATAAGGTTGAAAATGACAGGTGTCCATCAAATTCAACCTGTGTTGATCCAGAGGAAGGCAAAAAACCCTTTGAGGCAGACGACAGTAGCCTCATCACTGGAAAAAAATTCCTTCCCGACTCCATATTGGCAATCAGAATAATCCCTGGATCATCGTGACCCCTGAAATAGGAATAAGGGACAGAATTTAGATAATGTAGAACCCCAATGATGTGTGGTACGCCTTGAAGCGATCCAGTATGCAGAGGTGATCAAGACAGGCGTCACACTGGAAAATGGCGTCCTTCCTGATCCCCCTGTTACGCCACACTCTGCACTTCTTCTGGGGTCTCCCGTTCTCCTGTGTGCGGGACGTCACCTGGAGAATGTTGCCCTGGTGCGATACAGGGTCCTTCATATCCAGAAGCGCTGGGTCCGCTCCATGGCTGCTAAATATTAAGGCTCTATTACTACTTCTGATATTTTTGGATCGTGCCGCAAGCTACAGTAGTTCGGGCAGCGAGGGACCGGAAGAGGGGGGTGCTGGTATAAAAGTTATCCCCGTACAGGTGGTGACCTTTATCCAGCAGTGGGAAGATCAGTTCCCGAACAATCTCCTCATTAACTCTGAGGATGGTGTGGGGCATTGTGGGGGCTGGATTTGGGTGTCCCTTCCTTCATACACTCTAAGGGTACGTGCACACTGCGGAATGGCGAAGGATAACCCTTTGTGTATTCCGCAGCTGGCACCCACCGGCGGACTGATGCGGGCGCGCGTCTCCGTCCGTGTCATAGACTCCATTCTATGCACGGGCGGATTCCGCTCTCCGTCCAACGTATTCATTCTTTGGACGGGCGATGGAATCCGCCCGTGCATAGCATGGAGTCTATGACACGGGTGGAGACACATGCCTGCATCAGTCCGCCGGCGGGTGCCAGCTGCGGAATGCACAAAGGGTTATCCTTTGCCATTCCGCAGTGTGCACGTACCCTAAGGCTACGTTCACACTACGTATATTTCAGTCAGTAAATGTATATTTCAGTCAGTATTGCAACCAAAACCAGGAGTGGATTAAAAACACAGAAAGGATCTACCTAGCTGAGGGGTCCGGAGCAGGTATTTATAACTTTTGGGGACTTTGGGGACTTTTGGCACCGTGACCACCATTACTTTTTACAGTAATGGCGGTCGGTGCTGTCCTCGGACAGCACCGACCGCCATTTTTTCCGGGTCATCGGGTCACCGATGGCCCGGAAAGGTTCCGATCGCCGCTATTGGCTGATCTGAACTGATAAGCCAATAGCGGCGATCGTCGGCATGGGGGGGGGGGTTAACAACCCCCCATGCTGACAGGGAGAGATGGCCTGCAGTGTATTTCTGCCGGCCATCTCTCCCGATCGCATGCGGCCGGTCCGCGGCGCCCTCTTAAAAGACCCGCGTACCAGTCTGTCATGGGTCCTTAAGTGACAGTTATCCATGACGTACCGGTACGTCATGCGTCCTTAAGAGGTTAAGATATAACTGACCCTTTCATCAGGTCATCTAGAACATTAAACAATAGTGATAATTAATATACACACATGACCATAAAGTGATTAAAGGGGCATTCCACCCAGGCCCTCCCCACACAATCGAATCCTCTCCCGCACTGTTCTGTTGTAAGATTTTGTAACTCGTGGACCAAAGTCAAAATGGCGCCAGCTTGGAAACGACATCTCCCGGCATGGCTCATGTCTCCATGATAAGCATCAGGCCCAGGCGGTGCAGGTGGGTCAGCTGGTGTGGTCAGTGCGAACCCCTTCCAGAGCAAGGAGGAAGAAGCCAAAGAGGAGGAGGAAGAAGAGGTCAGGAAAAATGATCCCTCGACACCTGCCCCATCACCTCTCTAGCAGCCTGGTATCTACCAGAGGAGAATGAGCTTGCCCTCCTACAGCTTCCCAGGACCTAGCTGGCTGCGCCCTCTGTGGAGCCCAGGTGGGTATAGCTGGAAGGGGCGGTGGCGCTTTTCCTGCGGGCTCAGGAACTGCAAACCGAGCTGCTGGAGATCGGCAGGGATCGGCTCCGGGACTACTCCTGTGACCAACTGCAAACAGATGAGTTAGTGACAGGGGGATGGGAGTTCTTGGGATGGCTGTCAGTGATTTACAGTAAACACTAATTCGGCCCACTAAAGAGACGGAGACGGAGAGATGTCTCCGAAGGAATAGGGGAAATAGTCAGGAGTGAGATGGAGAGGATTCCGTCCTCCAGCTTTACGACAAATGAGAAATAGCATAAAGGCCGGAATTACATGCTATTGCAGATATACAGTATATTGCTTCTGGTCTACAATTGAATGATGAAAAGATTTTTGAGCGGAGTAATAATTTAAGGGAAACAGAAGTCACAGAGGTATAAACAAAATAATAACTGTAATGGTAACATTATCTGACAATAAGTTGGGATTCATCATCAGGCCGATAAATGTTTCTAATTCTATTCAATTTCAAATGTGGACATTTAAAGGGGTCGGTCACTTTATAGTAAAAATATTCTGTGTTGTATAAGTAAGTGTAATCACATTACTTACTGGCAGCAGCTCCCTGTGTACCTCTAAAATCAGACTCCCCACCTCCAGACTGTGCTGTCCTGCTGAGGCTGTCCATAAGATGGCCGACATGGAGGAGCCGTCACCATGCTCCGCCTCCTCCATAGGCATATACAGGCTCAGTGGTTGACGGGCGGGGGGGGTTCATGGTCATATGCTCCTCCATGTCAGCCATCTTAAGGACAGTCTGACCACAGAGCAGGGCAATATAACCTGGAGGAGGGGAGTCTGATTTTAGTTCCATGGGGCACACAGGGAGCTGCTGTCAGTATATACAGTGAGTACATAGGGAGCTGCTGTCAGTATATACAGTGAGTACACAGGGAGCTGCTGTCAGTATATACAGTAAGTACACAGGGAGGTGCTGTCAGTATATACAGTGAGTACACAGGGAGCTGCTGTCAGTGTATATGCAGTGTCCCAGAACAGCCCTTCTTATGCTCACACTTTTATTGTAACCAGTTCTGTTCTGGAAAGCTATGGTCCACTGCAAACTGCGTGTATTGTGTCACCCTTCTCAGTATTCAGGTCTGCTATTTCATTCATTTATTGCATGTGTATTCAGGTATCAGTGTCTAAAGGTATTATGTCGCCTCCTAGTGTTCAAGGATGGTGCTTCTCATGTATATTTCTCTGTATATGCCTAATGGTGTGATGATGCAATGGCTGTCACGTGACTGTGCCCTGCTTCCATGGTAACACCAATGGTCATCGAGCTTTTGGCTGGGGTTACCATGTGACTTCCTGTGCTACCTCAGTCTAGTCCCTACCATCAAGGGAATAGGTTGTGTCTGTCCTCTCTCCCTGCTAAGAGAGAGAGACCTGCGTGTGCTCTGCTGCTCCAGTCCACTGGCTGTGTTCCTGTCTCAAGTCTCAAGATTCTCATCTGGGTGTCGATTCTTCAGTCATTCTTCAGTTCCTCTCATCATCATCTTCTCAAATCATCAACAGCAAGTATTTCATTCAAGTCTCATTCCACCCAGCATCTTATCCTCAGTATCAATACTACTCCCATCATTCAGCACGTTACTCTCACAGCCTATTGCAGCATCACCCATTACTCTGCTTTATTCAAGATTGCCTTATTCCCGGTTGCATCCGGAGAGACTGTTGCTACTAGTTACCACCGTTACAATAAATATACAACTACCGTTGTTTCTGAACCTTGGCATTGGTGTGATAATTGGTGCCCTGACTAAGGACAACGAGGAATTGCATGCCCAGTATTCCCGCAGGGTCAGGAGCCCGGTTTCCAGCTGTATCACCCTCGTGCCTACACCGTGACCACATTATCCTACAGCTGCCCCGGTTCCTGCCTGTTTGCAACATCTACACTGCGGAGTGGCCCCTAGGGGCCAGGGCATCGCATATACAGTAAGTACACAGGGAGGTGCTGTCAGAATATACAGGGAGCTGCTGTCAGTATATACAGTGAGTACACAGGGAGCTGCTGTTAGTATATACAGTGAGTGCACAGGGAACTGCTGTCAGTATATACAGTGAGTACACAGGGAACTGCTGTCAGTATATACAGTGAGTACACAGGGAGCTGCTGTCAGCAGTGGCAGAACTACCGCCGTAGCAGCAGTAGCCGCTGCTACGGGGCCCACCTTATCAGGGGGCCCGGTGCCCGATCCTGTAATGGACCGAGCCCCCTGAGAAGACACTCGCAGCACCCGACCGCCGAGCGGGCCTCACGGGTGCTGCAAACGGCAAGTCGCAGTGTGCCATGAGGCCCGCCCCCGTCCTCAGCGTCCCCTGCGGCACCCGCCCCCTCCTTCCCTTGTCCTGCGCAGGGCCGTTTTGGGCGACCGCACGGGGCGCCGACAGCTAGGGGGTGCTGATGGCACTCTCCGCACCCAGTTAGCTGCGGGCACCCCCGGCCGCCCGCTCAGCCCATCACCTGCCCCTCTGACCCATCACCTGGCAAGACTGCCCTCCGATCGCCTGCCCGTAGCTCCGCCGCCCACCGATAGCTCCGCCCCCAGCCCGCCCGTAGCTCCGCCCCCGGACCGTTCGTAACTCCGCCCCCGGACCGCTCCGACTCAGCCGAGCACATGGAGACATCTCCCTCCAGCAGCGCAGTGACGTCATGGAGAGAGAAGACGTTGCAGGGGCGGCAGTGGAGGAGGAGAGGGACCGCGGTATGCCAGAATAAGGTGAGTATAATGTGTTTTTTTTGTGTGTGTGTGTGTGTGTGTTTGCCAATGCAGGGGGAGCAGAGGGGATTAGTACTATGGGGGGGGGGGGGCACAGGGGGATTTTTTTCATGGGGACAGCATAGGGGAATTACAGGGGGTGGTCACCCAGTTTTCCCAGCATCCAGTATGTCAGTATAGTGGAGGTCACCCAGCTTTTCCAGCATCCTGTATGTCAGTATAATGGAGGTCACCCAGCTCTCCGCATCCTGTATGTCAGTGTAATGGAGGTCACCCAGCTTTCCCAGCATCCTGTATGTCAGTGTATAATGGCGGTCACACAGCTCTCCCCTAATCCTGTATGTCAGTATAATGGAGGTCACCCAGCTTTCCCAGCATCCTGTATGTCAGTGTAATGGAGGTCACCCAGCTTTCCCAGCATCCTGTATGTCAGTGTAATGGAGGTCAGCCAGCTTTCCCAGCATCCTGTATGTCAGTGTAATGGAGGTCACACCTTGCAGACTTTACTACACCAAGCAGCAGAATTACTATAGTTTAGGAGCCTATAGGAGGGAAAAGGGAAGGAAGTTGCCGGAAATGTGCAGAGCCTGAGATGTCTGTCTGGCAGGTTCTGAAGACACGAATTGTAGCTGCAAGAAATCATCATGGTGGTCCGGGCCGGATGGAGGAAAAGGAAAATGGTGCCTCAGATCAAAGAAGACGTCACCTGTGAGTCCCTGTACGATGATTTTGTATTCAGTTGAACTCTTAGGGGTGCAACACTGCTCTATGCCATAATACACACACTGCTTCTTCCTAATAACCCGATTCCTGATAAAAGCCCCCCTTCCTTCTCCAGGGATGAATGGATGATGATGGCTTTTATCAAGATTCGCCCTGTTGCCAAAATGATCTAAAAACTGCCCTGGTCCTGCGGCCCCCTCCCCCATCCTCAGCGTCCCCTGCGGCATCCGTCCCCTCCTTCCCCTGTCCTGCGGCTCCCGTCCTCCGCGCCCCCTGCGGCTCCCACCGTGTCCTGTGTCCCCCTGCGGCCTCTGTCTCCGTCCCGTGTCCCCCTGCAGCCCGTGTCCCCGTTCTGTGTCCCCCTGCGGCCTCCGTCTCGTGTCCCCCTGCGGCCCCCGTCCCCGTTCTGTCTCCCCCTGCGGCCTCCGTCTCCGTCCCGTGTACCCCTGCAGCCCCCGTCCCCGTTCTGTGTCCCCCTGCGGCCTCCGTCTCTGCGGGGTCCCTGTCCCCTACCATCACCATCAGTGCCCCCACAGACCAGAGAGAAGAGGAAGGCGGGCACAGAAGCCACACAGGACCAGAGGACAGAGCAGGAACCAGGACAGGTGAGATTACCCCAGAGAACTACAACCCCCACTATGTCCTGGTAACAGTTCATGACGGGAGATGTAGTTTTACAGCCTGTGGACATTAAAGTTGCAGAACTACAACCCTCATCATTTCCTATTGATGGTTCATAGTGGGGATTGAAGTTCTGCAGGGGATTAGAGGTTGACATAGTATAGGAGGGGGGAGGCAGTGGCACAGTAGAACTACTTCTCCCAGCATGCTGTGTGGTAATATGCAGGACTACATCCCCCAGCTTTGTGTATAGGGGGGGCTGTAGAACTACATCTCCCATCATGGTGTGTGGTAACATACAGGACTACATCTCCCAGCATAGTGTGGGGTAATATACAGGACTACATCTCCCAGCATAGTGTGGGGTAATATACAGGACTACATCTCCCAGCATAGTGTGGGGTAATATACAGGACTACATCTCCCAGCATAGTGTGGGGTAATATACAGGACTACATCTCCCAGCATAATGTGGGGTTATATACAGGACTACATCTCCCAGCATAGTGTGGGGTAATATACAGGACTACATCTCCCAGCATAGTGTGGGGTAATATACAGGACTACATCTCCCAGCATAGTGTGGGGTAATATACAGGACTACATCTCCCAGCATAATGTGGGGTAATATACAGGACTACATCTCCCAGCATAGTGTGGGGTAATATACAGGACTACATCTCCCAGCATAGTGTGGGGTAATATACAGGACTACATCTCCCAGCATAGTGTGGGGTAATATACAGGACTACATCTCCCAGCATAATGTGGGGTAATATACAGGACTACATCTCCCAGCATAGTGTGGGGTAATATACAGGACTACATCTCCCAGCATAGTGTGGGGTAATATACAGGACTACATCTCCCAGCATAATGTGGGGTAATATACAGGACTACATCTCCCAGCATAGTGTGGGGTAATATACAGGACTACATCTCCCAGCATAGTGTGGAGTAATATACAGGACTACATCTCCCAGCATAGTGTGGGGTAATATACAGGACTACATCTCCCAGCATAGTGTGGGGTAATATACAGGACTACATCTCCCAGCATAATGTGGGGTAATATACAGGACTACATCTCCCAGCATAGTGTGGGGTAATATACAGGACTACATCTCCCAGCATAGTGTGGGGTAATATGCAGGACTATTTCACATAATAGGAGTTGTAGTTTTGCAACAGATAAGAAGATGACAGGGTACACAAGGGGGAGATGGTGGCACAGTAGACTAGCGGCTATGTGGGTGCATGTGTATATGTAGGGCTTGCAACACATTGCCAGAGGCAGCATTCCTTCCAGGAGTATGCTGAGGAGGGGGGCCCCATACAGTTTTTTGCTATGGGGCCCCATGAATCCTAGTTACGCCCCTGGCTGTCAGTATATACAGTGAGTACACAGGGAGCTGCTGTCAGTATATACAGTGAGTACACAGGGAACCGCTGTCAGTATATACAGTGAGTACACAGGGAGCCGCTGTCAGTATATACAATGAGTACACAGGGAGCTGCTGTCAGTATATACAGTGAGTACACAGGGAGCCGCTGTCAGTATATACAGTGAGTACACAGGGAGCTGCTGTCAGTATATACAGTGAGTACACAGGGAGCCGCTGTCAGTATATACAGTGAATACACAGGGAGCCGCTGTCAGTATATACAGTGAGTACACAGGGAGCTGCTGTCAGTATATACAGTGAGTACACAGGGAGCTGCTGTCAGTATATACAGTGAGTACACAGGGAGCTGCTGTCAGTATATACAGTGAGTACACAGGGAGCTGCTGTCAGTATATACAGTGAGTACACAGGGAGCTGCTGTCAGTATATACAGTGAGTACACTTACTAATACACTGAACTGTACACTGAACAATTTTACTATAAAGTGGCCAACCTCTTTAACCCCTTGCTTTAACGGCCTCCCCCCGGGCAGTTAACCCCATAAACGACACGGTCAATGCGACCGCAGCGTCTATGGGGAGATTCATGGCCTCCCGCCAATCGGGCGGCGGGGGGAGGCTGCAGAACGTTGCCTCCCCCCACCGCCACTACCAGTATGGCCCCCTCCCCGGTCCCCCGATATCGGCGGATCGCCGCTATTACCGGTATAGCGCCGATCCGCCGGTACCGGGCATTACCGGCGCCACCGACAGCTTTCATCTCCCCCCACGGTGGGGGGAGATGAAAATGTATAAATAAGACCCCAGATCAGCCCCCCTAGTGGGCGATCACTAACCCGCTCCCCTCCCCGGGTGGCCATCACATCCAAGATGGCCGCCCCCATCCCTGCGAACAAACGATGTTTGTACGCAGGGATGGAAATGAATGAATGATCAAAGCCCCATGCTCTCCGCCACCGGAGGTAGCGGAGAGCATGGGGTAGTGATTGGGGACCCCCCCGTGTGGTCCCGGAGCAGGCGATCGGCGGTATATACTATATACCGCTGATCGCCTGTTCCCAGTGCAAAGATGCACTTTTTATCCCCTGTCACCATAAATCATTGGTGACAGGGGATAAAAAGTGTCAGTGTGTCGCCCCCCACCCCCCCAGTCACCCCCCTTCCCCATATACATTACCTGATCCAGGGAGGTCCGTCCTCCTCGGCGTCCAGGCTGATTCTGAAGTGCGCATGCGCTCCAGAATCAGTTATCTCGGAAAATTTAAAGTGACAGACCAATTTGGTCTCTGTCACTGATCTATGATTACTGTGATAGAAAATATCACAGTAATCATAGTAATACAGTGAAAATGAATGTATAAAGTACAAAAAGTGAAAAACATACAAAAAAATAAACACACACTTTTTATTATAGTAATAATTGCAGTTTACTCCCAAATTACTCCTAACCCCCCCAGATTACCCGTAACCACCGCAGGTTGCCCATATCCGCCCCAGGTTGACCGTAACCACCGCAGGTTGCCCGTATCCGCCCCAGGTTGCCCGTAATCACGCCAGATTGCACGTAATCACCGCACGTTGCCCATAAACACCGCACGTTGCCCATAACCACCGCACGTTGCCTATAACCACCGCACGTTGCTCATAACCACTGCAAGTTGCCTATAACCACCACACATTGCCCATAACCACCGCACGTTGCCCATAACCACCGCACGTTGCCTATAACCACCACACATTTCCCATAACCACCGCACATTGCCCATAACCACCGCACGTTGCCTATAACCACCACACATTGCCCATAACCACCGCACGTTGCCCATAACACCGCACGTTGCCTATAACCAACGTACGTTGCCTATAACCACCACACATTACCGATAACCACCGCACGTTGCCCATAACCACCGCACGTTGCCTGTAACCACCACATGTTGACCGTAACCACCCCGAATTGCCAGTGACCCCCTCCAGATGGTCCGTAATCAGCCCCGATTGCCCGTAACCCCCCAGATTGCATGTAACCACCGCACGTTGCCTCTGACCACTGCACGTTGCCTCTTACCACCGCACGTTGCCTAACCCTAACCCTCTAACTCACACATGTTGCCTGTGACTCCCTCCAGATTGCCCGTAACCACACCAGATTGCCGTAACCACCCAAAATTACATGTACCCACCCCTGATTACCTATAAGCACTTCAGTTTATCCGTAACAACCCCAGATTGTCTGTAACCACCCCATGTTGCCCGTAACCACTGCAGATTGTCTGTAACCACCCCATGTTGCCCCTAATCACACGTAATTCCCCCCAGATTGCCTCTAACCACCGCACGTTGCCTCCGACCACCGCACGTTACCTCCGACCACCGCACGTTTCCTCCGACCACCGCACGTTGCCTCTAACCACCCCAAATTGCCAGTGACCCTCTCCAGATTGCCCGTAACCACGCCAGATTGCCTGTAACGACCCCAAATTACAGGTACCCATCCCAGATTACCTATAAGCACTTCAGTTTATCCGTAACCACCGCACGTTACCCGTTACCACCCCACGTTGCCTGTTACCACCCCAGATTGTCTGTAACCACCGCAGGTTGCCCGTAACCACCGCAGGTTGCCCATAACCAACCCAGGTTGCCCATAACCACACCAGGTTTCCCGTGACCACCCCACATTACCTGTAATCTCATTTTTTATTGTATTTTAGTAACTGCGCTATTTTAATAACTATTACTAGCTGCGGTTTTGCTCCAGCAAATTGGCGCTACCTTCCTTCTGAGCCCCGCTGTGTGCCCATACAGTGGTTTATACCCACATATGGGGTACCGTTTTACTCAGAAGAAGCTGCGTTACAGATTTTGGGGTACGTTTTTTCTCCCATTCCTCGCGAAATTAAGAAATTTTAAACTAAACGAACATATTATTGGAGTTTTTCATTTTTACTGTCTTATTTTGAATACTTTCCTCTTATACCTGTGGGGTCAAACCGCTCACTGCACCCCAAGATGAGTTCTTTGAGGGGTGTACTTTCCTAAATGGGGTGACTTTTGGGGGGGTTCTATTCTGCTGACACTACAGGGGCTCTGCAAACGCACCTGGCGCTCAGAAACTTCTTCGGAAAAATCTGCACTGAAAATGCTAATTGGCGCTCCTTCCTTCCCTTCTGAGCCTGGCAGTGTGCCCATACAGTGGTTTATACCCACATATGGGGTACCGTTCTACTCAGGAGAAACTGCGTTACAGATTTTGGCATGCAGCTTCTCCCCTGTTCCTAGTGAAATTGAGAAATTTCAAACTAAACGAACATATTATTGCAAAAATTCTAGTTTTTAAATTTTACTGTCTTATTTTGAATACTTTCCTGTGGGGTCAAAATGGTCACCACACCCCAAGATGTATTCTTTGAGGGGTGTACTTTCCAAAATGGGGTGACTTTTGGGGGTTTATCTTCTGCGGACACTACAGGGGCACTACAAACGCACCTGGCGCTCAGAAACTACTTCAGCAAAATCTTAACTGAAAATGCTAATTGGCGCTCCCTTCCTTCTGAGCCCGGCTGTGTGCCCATACAGTGGTTTATGCCCACATATGGGGTACCGTTGTATTCAGGAGAACCTGCGTTACAAATACCTTGGCATACCTTTCTCATGTTCCTTTTAAAAATGAGAAAGTTTAATCTAAACGTATATATTATTTGAAAATTTAAATTTTCGATTTTTTCACGGCCTAATTGTGAATACTTTCCTCCAGCCCCTGTAGGGTTAAAATGCTCATTATACCCCTAGATTAATTCTTTAAGGTGTCTAGTTTCCAAAATGGGGTCACTTATAGGGGTTTTCAGGATACAAGCCTTCTAAATCCATTTAAAAAAAGAACTGGTCCCTAAAAAAAATCAGTTTTGGAAACTTTCACAATGTGATAATTTGCTAATAAATTTCTAAGCCCCATAACACCCTAAAAAAGTAAAATATGTTTCCCAAATTATGCCAGAATAAAGAGGACATATTGGTAATGTGATTTAGTAACTAATTTATGTGCTATGACTTCCTTTTTTAGAAGCAGAGAATTTCAGAAGTTCATAAAATGCAAAATTTTCAAATTTTTCATATTTTGATGTTTTTCACAAAAAAACACACAAAGCAGTGACCAAATTTTGCCACTAATATAAAGTGTCATATGTGACGAAAAAACAATCTCAAAATCACTAGCATACGTTAAAGCATCACTGAGCTATAAGTGCATGAAGTGAGACAGGTCAGATTTTTAAAAATGAGCCTGGTCATAAAGGCCAAAACAGGCTTTAGAGGCAAGGGGTTAAGATATAAATCATGTTTGTAATTTACTTATTTTTTTTTATTTATTTTTTTAATCATGGAAAACACGGGACTTCCTGTGATTAGGATCTTTGATAAAAAAGAGACTAAACACAGGAAGTCTTGGTCATCTGACAACTAAAAGAGAAGGCAGTCATGTGATTGATAGACACATTGAGCTGTGAATCTCTGTAATGCTGGGACTTCATGTGTTTAGTCTCTTTTTCAACCAGCACAAGACTAAAAAGCTTCAGGAGACTGGACCTGGATTTCAGGTAAGTTTCACAGCAGGATAACAAAAAAAATAATGAATGTAAATTGCAAACTTGCTTTATATCACATCCTCTGTTGATTTAGAAAATTATAACGACATTGACCCTGGTTATATAACCTCCCAACATTATTTTTTCCCTACCAATGATAGTATTTGGTCTCTCTTGTTGATACAAGTGAGGGTTTCACTCCCTGGTTGTATGAGTGAACACTAGGAGGAGTGGTGTTTCCAGACGTGACTATTTTCTTTGAATATTTGCCAATTATTTCCCAGGCATTATTGCATTTTCTCAAAAAACAGGAGCCTGTCAATCAATCTGCAGTTGCATGCTATATTACAGAGTTATACTCTCTCCCTTAATCTTCACTACTGATAATTCTCCTCCAGGTGTACACAAGCCTGAGCACTGCACTCCGTTCTTAGGCCACATTCACACATTCCATGATTTGCTTGGATCTTGGACGTGGAATACATGTAAAAGACTTCTCCCCCGCTCGGGCAGCATCTGTGGTAAGATGCTGGCAGTGGGGGAACTGTATGCATATGCGTCGCACTGTAATGAATCAGCTGCGTGGCTCTGTCATTACAGCGCGGTGTGTATGAATACAGTTCCCCCGCTCCTAGCATCTTATCACAGATGCTGCCCGGGTGGGGGAGAAGTTACATGCATTCCACATCCGTGTTCTGTGCAGAACACGGAACGTGTGAATGTGGCCTTCATGGTGGGGATCCTTTCCTGCACTAGACATGGAGAGGTGGAATTTTAAAGGGCTAAAACGCTACAGATTTGCTGTGGATTGAGGATGTTTTTCAACTAATTTCAATAGGAAAGTAAATATCTTTATCATTTCACTCCCATAGGTGTCCATTTCCATTCTGTCGTATGCTGTGGCGGAGAGCAGTGGGTGACATCCATTTTAAAGGCCGAATGCTAAGAGGACAGGATGATGCAGAAGACCCTGTTATTCAGTCATTAGATGCTGACGGACACCTGATTTTGTATCATACCTAAATGAGAACTCATGGGGGTCTCTCTTTCACAGCCAACTATTCGACCTGTAGAGTACAATATCTTTTTCAATCAGATATTTTTTATTAAACATTTTTCAATTTTACAACATTTCAAGACCCAAAGTATAATACTTAGTAATAGATTCTCCGCTAAGGGGTATCCGAAAAGAGTGGTAAATGCAGCATACAAGAGAGCCAGCAGTGTCACACAAGAAGACTGCCTAAAACCAGGTCTTCCCCAGGAACCAAAAGAAAATAAACATATGGTCTCCTTTATTACCACCTACAACTCTAATTTTAAACTAATAGAAAACATCCTCAACAAACATTGGGGAATCCTTCACCCCATATAGAATAGCCCCCCGTGCATCCCCCCATATAGAATAGCCCCCCCCCCCTGCATCCCCCATATAGAATAGCCTTCCCTGCATCACCCAGTATAGAATAGCCTCCCCTGAACATCCCCTCATATAGAATAGCCCCCCCCCGTGCATCCTCTCATATAGACTAGCCCCCCTGCATCCCCTCTTATAGAGTAGCCCCCCCCTGTGCATCCCCCCCATATAGACTAGCCCCCCTGCATCCCCCCATATAGAATAGCCCCCCTGTGCATCCCGCATATAGAATAGCCCCCCCCGGGCATCTTCCCATATAGAATAGCCCCCCTGTGCATCCCCCGATATAGACTACCCCCCTGCATCCCCCCATATAGAATAGCCCCCCTGCATCTCTTATATAGATAAACCCCCCTCTGCATCCCCCCATATAGACTAGCTTCCCCTCTATCCCCCCTTTTATAGAATAGCCCCCTGTGCATCCCCCCATATAGAATAGCCCCCCTGTGCATCCCCCATATAAAATAGCCCCCACTGCATCCCACAATATAGAATAGCCCCCCTGTGCATCCCCCCATGTAGAATAGCCCCCCTGCATCCCCCAATATAGAATAGCCCCCCATGCATCCCCCTATATAGAATAGCCCCCCTACATCCCCTATATAGAATAGCGCCCCCCTGTGCAGCCCCCATATAGAATAGCCCCCCCTGTGCATCCCCCCATGTAGAATAGCCCCCCTGTGCATCCCCCCATATAGAATAGCCCCTCCTTTGCATCCCCCATATAGAATAGCCCCCCATGCATCCCCCTATATTGAATAGCCCCCCATGCACCCCCCCTATATAAAATAGCCCCCCTGCATCCCCCATATAGAATAGCGCCCCCCTGTGCAGCCCCATATAGAATAGCCCCCCCCGTGCATCCCCCCAATATAGAATAGTCCCCCTGTGCATCCCCCCATATAGAATAGCCTCCCCTGCATACCCCAATATAGAATAGCCCCCTGTGCATCCCCCCATATAGAATAGCCTCCCCTGCATACCCCAATATAGAATAACCCCCCTGTGCATCCCCCTATATAGAATAGCCTCCCCTGCATCCCACCATATAGAATCGCCTCCCCCACACCTGCTCCCTGCTGCAGTGCGGCGGTGCTTCTTCTCACAGATCCTCAGCGGCGCGCCAGGGAAGTGACGTCAGCCGCTGAGGGCCTAGTGTAGGTTCCTGCAGACGTGCCTGCGAGCAGCATGTCTGCGGCCTCGGGCCGGCCCTGACACCTTCCAGCTACGAAGACTGGCACAGGGGGCACATGCCCCCCCTGCCCAGCCTGCCCCTGCTCCGGCCACAAGAGTGACTGGCAGGGCCGGGGGCCAATGGCTTCCTGGCTCTGTCAGTCAGAGCGCGGCCGCTGCAAACTGTGAGTGTTCATCTTGAACGCTCACAGTTAAAGGGGTAGTGCGGCGGTAAAGAATTATTCACAGAATAACACACATTACAAAGTTATACAACTTTGTAATGTATGTTATGTCTGTGAATCACCCCTGTCCCATTTCCCACCACCCCCGCCCGTGTACCCGGAAGTGTGTGGTGCATTATACATACCTGATACGTGCCGAATCCCTGCCGCCGTCCCCCCAGCCGCGTCACAATTGTGCTCAGCCGCGATTGGCTGAGCATAGTTATGCTCAGCCAATCGCGACTGAGCATCGGATGACGCTGCAGAGAGCGGCCGGCATTCGGAACAGACGGAGCTGTTCGCCGGCCGGCCGAAGAAGACGTTACTGACTGAAGATCGGAGACGGGTGTCGGCACGTGACAGGTAATGTATAGCGCACCACACTTCCGGGTACACGGGTGGGGGTGGTGGGACATGGGGAAGGGGCCATTCACAGACATAACATACATTACAAGGTTGTATAACTTTGTAATGTGTGTTATTCTGTGATTAATTCTTTACCGCAGCACTACCCCTTTAAAGGGCCAGGGCACCGGCCCTCTGCAGAGGCTGAATGAATAGCGCAGCAGCTGGCTGTGCTATTCTTGCAGCCACTACTGAGGGCCGGTGGACATGGGGGCCAGGACCAGCAGCCCCCGGATTGGTAATCCTGGCAACCCAGCGGGCATTTGCCTTGTTTGCCAGATTACCAATCCGGGCCTGAGAATGTCCCCCTGCACTGCCCCAACATAAAAAACAAAACATTACACTCGCCCAATCCAAGCTTAAAGCCGGTCTTCCTGTCTCCGGCCTGTGAGCAGCCAGGAAGGATCCTCCAGCAGGTGCCATGACGTCACATCACTGCGCTTGCTGGAGAGCTCCCTTCCTGACATCTCAGTAACTGCGGAGGTCGGGGCTGGCGGGAGCTTCACTGAACAGCAAGAGCAAGAGCGGCCAGGAGCTGAGACCGGGGGGGGGGGGGGGGGGGGACCAGTGCAATGGTGGTGGTGGGGGGGGGGGCGGCATGCTCGGTTCTGGGGTGGGGAGTTTGTCAGGTTAGCTGAGACTGGCGGAGGGGAGGGGGCGGGGCGGTGTTGCAATCGGGAACTGAGTGGGATGCTGGGGGGGTTGGGAAAAGAGGGACAGACAGGGGGAACGGAGGGGGTTTGTACTGCTCCTGGCCGCGCCCTCTAGCTCTCGGCACCCCGTTCGGTAGCCCGGCCTGCATGTTGCAAGAACCGGCCCTGTATAGAGGCAGGGCCAGCCTTAGAGTAGATGGCGCCCTGTGCAAAACTTTATTTTGGCGTCTCCTTCCCCCCCCCCCCCCCGCCTCTGTTGATACCCCCTAATAGTGACATTGACTCATAGGGGGGCATTTATTAAGTCCGACGTTTTTTACGCCGGACTTAAAAATGCCCCCGCAGCTCCGGCGCTACGGGGATTTATGTAGAGGCGGACTGCCTCTACATAAATCCCGTGCGCGCCGCTGCGCACCGCCGAAAACCTACGCCAGCTGAGGACTGGAGTAGGTTTTCGGCGTATATTTGGGCGGAACGGATGGAAAATCGAGCAGACTCTGAGTCCGCGCCCTCCGTTCCGCCCACTACACGCCCCCTTTCCGTCCCCCTGGCGTACTCGGCAGAAAGTGCCGATTCGCGAATATTTTATTCGCAGATTGGCCATTTGCGTATAAAAAAATACGCAAATCGGCACTTTCCGCCGCAAATCATCCGTTCGCAGGATGATACATGTGGCCCATAGACTAAATCTTACAGCCTCCCACCCCTCCAGACAACCTCCACAATAAAACCACAAACAAGATGGGAGGCTGTAGTATTTAGATATGATAGACTAAATCCTACTACAACGAGCGACACCCCTAAATCCACCGTCCCCCCACCATTATATATGTGACCTTTTCATCACTTTTTGAATTTTTTTCTAGGATGTGATTTCACAAAAAATCTGCAAATTTGGACTTGGCCTTTTTTTGCGATTACACAGTTTACTGTGCAAGATCAGAAATGTGATTTTATAGTTCACACAATAAAACTTTAGCTATCAGGGTATGCTGGGGGCAGTAGTTATGCACTGTTTAGCTGTTGGGGTATGCTGGGGGCAGTAGTTATGCACTGTTTAGCTGTTGGGGTATGCTGGGGGTAGTAGTTATGCACTGTTTCAGCTGTTAGGGTATGCCCGGGGTAGTAGTTATGCATGGTTTAACCCATGAGGGTATGCTGGGGGCATTAGTCATGCATGGTTTAGCTGTTGGGGTATGCTGGGGGTAGTAGTTATGCACGGTTTAAGCCATGAGGGTATGCTGGGGGCAGTAGTTATGCACTGTTTAGCTGTTGGGGTATGCTGGGGGTAGTAGTTATGCACTGTTTAGCTGTTGGGGTATGCCCGGGGTAGTAGTTATGCATGGTTTAAGCCATGAGGGTATGCTGGGGGCAGTAGTTATGCACTGTTTAGCTGTTGGGGTATGCTGGGGGTAGTAGTTATGCACTGTTTCAGCTGTTGGGGTATGCTGGGGCTGTAGTTATGCACTGTTTAGCTGTTGGGGTATGCTGGGGTAGTAGTTATGCACTGTTTCAGCTGTTGGGGTATGCTGGGGGTAGTAGTTATGCACTGTTTCAGCTGTTGGGGTATGGTGGGGGCAGTAGTTATGCAGTAGTCATTATCTAGTGCAGGGACTCATGTGGGCCAGGGGACCTGCACGTTGGACATGAGGCAATATGGTTTGCTCAATTTATATACCATCATCCTGGAGTTGGTTTTTAAATGTAGCTGAGAGGCATTAGTGTCAGCCATAGGTGTACGGTGCAGCAGCTCCTTTCTCTCCATGTCCGTACTTTACTTTTCTCCCTTTTCAGAGTGGCTAGCACCCCTCCTGGTAAGACCCATGTGACCCCAATTAGCTGTAAGCATCTGTGCACACATGGTAAGTACCTCCCAGTTCTCCCATTCTACCTCCAGTGCAGTGGTGAGTAGTGTTCCTTGGTGGCCGCTTTCTCCGCCACCAGCGCCTGCTGGGTTTAGGGGGGCCCTTGGGGTTTGGTCCTGTGATAGTGGGGTGCAGGGCCATTCTGCGTCCTCCCTTCTCTGCCCATCCAGCTCAACCCAGGCTCCCAGCGCCAATCACATTCCTGCCAGCTGCATACTGTAGCAGTGAGCACCCTACTGTCCTGGGGTCCTGATCAGCTGGGCATCGGCAGCAAGAGAGGGGGCATGCTCAGGGCCGCCCACTATGCATATTCATGTAAGCATAGTGAGCAGTAATGGAGGGGGTGGACTGGGCGGGGCGAGCAAGTGCTCCGGTCCATCGGGTGATGCCCCAAATCCTCCTAAGACCCTCATTAGCATAGGGGCAATTAGGCTGTATCTAAATAAAAAAAAAGAGAAGAGAGGATTCATTACCATTGCTGCAGTCATGATAGAAAGGACTTCTGTAGCATATCAGCAGGTTCTCCCCTGCTGATACTGCCGCTTTAGGCTATGTCCACACTACGTAAAACTACGGCCGTAGTTCTCGCCGCAGAACTACGGGCGTAGTATTGCGGTGTGTGACATAGCCTATCTTCAATGGGATCCCGGCCGGAGCATACACACATCGTATACGCTCCGGCAGGGATCTGTGCGGCACCGGAAAAAACTGACAGGTCAGTTTTAAGCGGCCGGAATTCAGTGAATTCCGGCCGCAGAAAGACCTGTCAGCAGGGCCGTCTTACCCATTGGGCAGAGTAGGTGGCTGCCCGGGGGCCCTTGCGTCCTAGGGGGCCCCTGCCCTCTGTGACCTGTATTTTTCGCTTAATAAGACGCACTTATAAAACTAAGTGCATCCTATAAAGCGAAGACGGCTCCCAAGCAGTGCTGAGCACCGCAAGGAAGCCGTCCCGCCCGCCCCCTGTATTGCCCCCTCCGCCTGCCCAGCCCGCCAAGCCCGCCCCTTCTATCGCCGCTCAGCTGAGCCGATCAGAAGCCCGGGAAAGTGCAATGAGCAGCACTTTCCTGGGCTTCTGATTGACTCAGCTGAGCGGCGATAGAAGGGGCGGGCGGTCCCGGAACTCACCCATCCGCCGGCCCCAGCAGCTGATGTCTCCCGGCAGCACGCACTCCCGTCATCCTCCGGCACAGGCAGCTGGGTACAGAGACGCTGCCTGTGTCCTGGATGTGTCGTGCAGCCGGACACTTCCGGCACAAGCAGTCTCTCAGTACCCCGCCGCCTGTGCCCGGAGGATGACGGGAGTGCGCGCTCTGCCGGAAGAGGAGCTGCTGGGGCCGCCGGACAGGTGAGTAACTGGTTTGTTGTTTTGGGGGGCACTGGCTACTATGCGGGGCACTGGCTACTATGGGGGCACTGGCTACTATGGGGCACTGGCTACTATGGGGGCACTGGCTACTATGGGGGGTACTGGCTACTATGGGGGGTACTGGCTACTATGGGGGCACTGGCTACTATGGGGGGCACTGGCTACTATGGGGGGCACTGGCTCTTATGGGGAGCACTGGCTACTATGGGGGGCACTGGCTACTAAGGGGGTACTGGCTACTATGGGGAGCACTGGCTACTATGGGGGGCACTGGCTACTATAGGGGCACTATATGGGGGGATTGGCTACTATGGGGGGCACTATATGGGGCGATTGGCTACTATGGGGGGCACTATATGCAAAGATGTGGGGGATTTGATGGCGGTGGTTGGGGGGGGCAATTCACACCTCTGCCCAGGGGCCCATAATGCTGTTAAGACGGCCCTGCCTGTCAGTTCACACAGTGAAGCGAGCGGCCGGAGCTGTGTGCTATGGGAAGCTCTGATGCGAGCGCATGCTGATGCGTCCGCATCAGAGGTCTGCGGCCGGAAAGATCATCCAGCCAGTACTTAAGTACCGGCCGGGATGATCCGGGCTAAGACCGGCCTTTCCGTGACCCGGCCGGGGTCACAGAACGGCCGGATGTTCACGTAATGTGAACATATCCTTAAGGTTGTTGCTAGTTTGGACGGGTGGTGTGCGAGCCAGGGTTTTTAACTTGCCCATGACCTGATTCTGGAACAACTCCATCTCATTGGACCTAATCTGAACAGGGTAGAAGTGTGGATTCCGCACCTGGAAACCATCAAAACGATGGACCACGTCAGCCACCTCCCTATCCTGTAATGACACAAGGTCTTGCAAAGCCATTTGTTCAGAAAAACATTTGTTAACATACTCATTTTTAACAACATTAGTTGCGTGCACATTTTTATTTGTATTTTCAACATGTTGCGGGATAAAAGGCTTCCTGGCTGTGAGATCTCTAACACATTTGTTGACATCAAACATTGTGGCAAACAGATTTAGGTCCCGAGTAGGAGAAAAATTGAGACCTTAACATGTTGTTCACCTAAAGTCTGTGAGGATAAACTTAGAACACTTTTTACATCCGTCTGGTGCGAGTTCCGGGGCTCTTGTTCTCCGTTACATCTGCTGTTTTTGTGCTCGGCGTCCCCTTTGCCGGTTTTTGATGGCTTAGAACCTTTAGAGTCTTTTTGTTTTCTTTATATGTTGGAACTTTGGGGCCCGATGCAGATTCACCATTAGTTTGATCGTCAGATGTATCCATATCTGTGGAGGTAAAGCCCACATGACTTCTTACAAACTCAGGTGTATGTTTGCTGGGTGCACGATTTTTCTTCCTTAAGATTTGGGCTTCGGAGGCATCCTCTCACGCCTCCCCCACTCGTACACCTGCTCCTTCTTGTAATCAAAAGTGTCTCTCTGATACTTTCCTTTTTTAATGTCCAATAAAGTATCCTCCATTTCCTCAATTCTTTTATACATATCATTAGTCATTGTTTGATATTCAGGAAGCTTTTCATACATGGTCATTGCCTGCTTGAGCTCCTCGTCCTCGGTTTGGATAAGTTGGTGTTTCACTTTCTCCTGCTGCACAATCAGTTTCATAAGTTCAAACGAGCAGCTTGTCAGTGTCTTATTCCAATCCTGTATAAAGTATCGGAGAATATGGCTGTCGGTATCTTTTTAATGCGTTGACCTCTTGGGATCATATCATTTTTCAGGTAGAATGCCAACATAGTTTCATTAAGCAGACTTTTCTCCAACTTTCTTACATCCGCTTTAAACTCCAAATTAAGTAAGTCCACGGATTCACCTGAACGGAGCGCGGCTTGTGGTAAACAGAATGTCCAAGCTGGCCACACCTTTCACGCTTGAATAAACTACTGTTGCTTGCAGAAATCACCCTCAGTAAATGCATCTTCTTCACCACCTCCCCCCCCTTCTCCACCACCTCTCCCCCCCCTTCTCCACCACCTCCCCCCCTTCTCCACCACCTCTCCCCCCCTTCTCCACCACCTCTCCCCCCCCCTTCTCCACCACCTCCCCCCCTTCTCCACCACCTCTCCCCCCCTTCTCCACCACCTCTCCCCCACTTCTCCACCACCTACCCCCCTTCTCCACCACCTACCCCCCTTCTCCACCAACCCCTCCCCATCCCCACCACCCCCTCCTCCACCACCTACCCCCTTCTCCACCACCTCCCCCCCTTCACCATCCCCTCCCCATCCCCACCACCCCTCCTTCACCACCTCCCCCCCTTCTCCACCACCCCCTCCCTTTATCAACCACCTCGACACCCACCTCCACCACCCCCTCCTCTCCTCCTCCTCTACCACCACCACCTCCTCCCCATCCCCACCACTCCACTCATCCACCACCCCACTCATCCATCACCTTCATCCCCTCCTCCTCCACAACACCCCCTCCTCCAGCACCTCATCAACCACCTCGACACCCTCCTCCACCACCCCCTCCTCACCTCCTCCTCTACCACCTCCTCCTCTATCCCCTCCTCCACTACCCTATCCTCCAACACCTCATCCTCCACCACCACCCCCTCCTCCTTCTCCTCCACCACCTCCTCCACGATCACCACCTCATCCTCCACAACCACCACCTCCTCCAGCAGTAACCCCTCCTCCATCACCTCTCCCATCACAATCACTGCCTCCATCACCACCATTTCATCCACTACCATCACCAACACCTCCACCAGCATCACCACCCTCTCCACTATCACCCGCCTCACCACTATTACCACCTGCACCAACACCTCCCGCACCACCCTCACCACCACTCCCCCCACCACAAAGTCGTCCACCACCACCACCACATCCTCCATCAACGCCATCACATCCTCCACCACCACCCCTGCCATCTCCTCCTCCAACAACACTACCTTCTCCACCTCAACACTACCTTCTCCACCTCAACACTACCTTCTCCACCACCAACACCACCTCCTGTACCGCCAACAAAACCTTTTCTGCTTGCTTTCTATTTTCAGTTTTTTTCTCCTACAAATAAAGAAGAACAGTCAGGAATTAACAGATTTACAGATGGCAAAAATGAACATCAGACAGTAGTGGATATGGGAGCAATGGGAAATTCTCATATTTTAGATCTGTTTTTAAAGGGGTTATCCAGCGTTAGAAAAACATTACTTTTTCTTCCAGAGACGGCACGAATCTTGTCCTCAGTTTGTATGTGGTATTGCAGGTCAGTTCTATTAAAGTAAATGGAGCTGAATTGTAATACCACACACAACCTGAGGACAGAGGTGGCACTGTTATTGCAGGAAGTCTTCTAATCCTGGATAACCTATTTAACTACCGGCACTTAAAAACATGGCTAAATCTATTACCACAACTCCTTTATCTATACCAGGGATGGGGAACTTGTGGTCCTCAAGCTGTTGCAAAATCCCCATCATGGCTGGAGAGCCAAAGGCAAAGATGTCATAGATCAGCCTCCCCCTCCCTATACAATAATCTCTGCACAGGCCACAAAACATGCCTAGTAAACTATCCTACTAATGTGAATAGGGGCTGCCCCAGCCTATTGTGTCTATAAGGCTTACAATAAAGCATATCACTAAATCCTGGTAAAAACAGCTCAGAAAGTTGGCTGCCCCAAAAGTAATGTACCAGAAATTAGATCGTCAAAATGGCATTAACTTTTACGGGGCTGCTGCATTGTGTATCGCCCTGAATTGTATATTTATTGTTTATCCCGGAACGCCCACAAGGGGGAGCTCACAACATATGGCCTTATCAGACACATTGTACATTTATAGCAAAGGGGGATTCCCACCTCACCCAATATAGTATATACCTGTAGGGATCAGGATAGAGGGGTAATCCCATCATATATAATATAGTATATACCTGTAGGGATCAGGATAGAGGGGTAATCCCATCATATATAATATAGTATATACCTGTAGGGATCAGGATAGATAGGTAATCCTACCATATATAATATAGTATATACCTGTAGGGATCAGGATAGAGGGGTTTTCCCATCATATATAATATAGTATATACCTGTACGGATCAGGATAGAGGAGTAATCCTATCATATATAATATAGTATATACCTGTAGGGATCAGGATAGAGGGGTAATCCTATCATATATAATATAGTATATACCTGTAGGGATCAGGATAGATAGGTAATCCTACCATATATAATATAGTATATACCTGTAGGGATCAGGATAGAGGGGTTTTCCCATCATATATAATATAGTATATACCTGTAGGGATCAGGATAGAGGAGTAATCCTATCATATATAATATAGTATATACCTGTAGGGATCAGGATTGAGGGGTAATTACATCATATATAACATAGTATATACCTGTAAGGATCAGGATAGAGGGGTAATTACATTTTATATAATATAGTATATACCTGTAGGGATCAGGATAGAGGAGTAATTACATTGTATATAATATAGTATATACTTGTAGGGATGAGGATATTCTAGCGATAGTTTCATCCTATTAGTATAGAAGAGAAGGGAGGACACAGCAGACTTACCTGCACCAACTGCTCCAGCCCTCAAGGGTAAATTCTAGAGCTCTGCAGCTGCTTATATACTGTGTGTGATGTCATCATGACCTATACAGGAGCCATGTGTGATGTCATCATGTGCGGGGGAGGGGCCACAATAACCAGTGATGTCATCATGTGTAGGGGAGGGGCCACAATAACCAGTGATGGCACCATGTACAGGAGAGACAAGTATAAGTGTAATGTGGAGACAGTGTCAGCACTAATAGTGAATATGACAGATAATCTCCTGTGCATGATAACACTGTATACTGCCCCTCTATATAATCCACACATACATCACTCTGTGCTCTAGTGTGCCATAAAAGCCCCGCCCCCGTGACGGCACGCCCCGCCCCTAGGAATAGAAGCTCAGGTTTATAGATATGAGCAATGTGCTGTGGCAGTTTTGGCTGGAGGCTGTATATTCTCCCTGCAGCCACTAGAGGCCGCTCTCTCCACCCAGCTCCAGTATATTCTCCCTACAGCCACTAGAGGCCGCTCTCTCCTCCCAGCTCCAGTATATTCTCCCTGCAGCCACTAGAGGCCGCTCTCTCCTCCCAGCTCCAGTATATTCTCCCTGCAGCCACTAGAGGCCGCTCTCTCCTCCCAGCTCCAGTATTTTCTCCCTGCAGCCACTAGAGGCCGCTCTCTCCTCCCAGCTCCAGGGCCTGGCAGGGAGGACACTCCTGCAGCTAGATAGCCTGGGGGGAGAGAGGAGGCTGCCGGGAGCCGGGACCTATGTGTAATGGGAGGTGCTGCCATGGAATGGTGCCTGCCTGCAGCTCTTTTATACAAGTGTATAGAGCTATATCCAGTATATATCATGTGTGGTGACCAGTGATCTGTATAGAGGACACTATGTTCTTATATACAGGTGTATTGTGCTGTATACAGTATATACCATGTATGGTGACCAGTGATCTGTATAGAGGACACTATGTTCTTATATACAGGTGTATTGTGCAGTATACAGTATATACCATGTGTGGTGACCAGTGATCTGTATAGAGGACACTATGTTCTTATATACAGGTGTATTGTGCAGTATACAGTATATACCATGTGTGGTGACCAGTGATCTGTATAGAGGACACTATGTTCTTATATACAGGTATATGGTGCAGTATACAGTATATACCATGAGTGGTGACCAGTGATCTGTATAGAGGTGACACTATGGGGGACGTTTTTTACCCCCGGTTTACGAATGTCCCCGCTGCTCCAGACCTCAGGGGAGCGAACTCCTCCCCCCCCCCCCCCCCCAACCTCCCGGTAACGCCCCTTCTCCGCTCCACTGGCGAAGGTGGCGCAGATTTGGAAAAGATATACCGTTTGCAAATATTTTGCAAATATACATCTGCGCCTAAAAGCATTTACGCCTTTTCATGCATGTCCCCCTATGTTCTTATATACAGGTGTATGGTGCAGTATACAGTATATACCATGTGTGGTGACCAGTGATTTGTATAGAGGACACTATGGGGGAGATTTATCAAACTGGTGTAAAGTAGAATTGTCTTAGTTGCCCCTAGAAACCAATCAGATTCCACCTTTCATTGCTCACAGACTCTTTGGAAAATGAAAGGTGGAATCTGATTGGTTGTTAGGGGCAACTAAGACAATTCTATTTTACACCATGTTTGATAAATCTCCCCCTATGTTCTTATATACAGGTGTATGATGCTGTATGCAGTATATACCATGTGTGGTGACCAGTGATCTCTATAGAGCAGTGTTTCTCAACCTGCGGTACGCGTACCACAGGGGGCACGTGCTGCAGGTTGAGGGGGTATGCAGGAGGGGGAAAAAATAAACTTTGGGTTGTGGGACACTGCTATCATTCAGTCACTGTCACTGCCGCAGCTCTCTCCTTCTTTCCCCAGCAGCAGCTCAGCAGCTTTCTGTGGGGGACAGGGCTTGGAGATGCTGCGGGGAAAAGAAGGAGAGAGTCTGGGGGAGCAGAGGACCAGCAGCGTCTGTGGCACGATGTCCCCCTGCGGCTGCCGGATCCGGGAGCTGCGGCATCCAGGTCGGCAGCAAGATAGTGAGGGGGTGACAGAGGAGGTGATGTGGTGGATTAAGCATCGGGGACGGAGATACAATCGGGGCAGGAGAATCCTATTGTGACATGAGAGCGGTCCGGCCAGCTGTCAGAGAACTGGGCCAGAGATGAGTCGTGGTGCGCGGGGTTACCCCGCTCCGGGCTCTTACAGGAGTGGGATGTGGACTGGGAGATGGGGCAGTCCCGGAGTCCAGGGCCACCAGGTAGAAACAGCAGCGGCGGCCGGAGGACACGGGGGGTGCTCCATTTTCTGGTCCACATCCCACTCCTGTAAGAGCCCGGGGCGGGGTAACCCCGTGCACCACGACTCATCTCTGACAGCTGGCCGGACCGCTCTCATGTCGCAATAGGATTCTCCTGCCCCGATTGTATCCCCGATGCTAAATCACCTCCTCTGTCCCCCCCATCACCTCCTCTGTCCCCCCATCACCTCCTCTGTCCCCCCCTTCACTTCCTCTGTCCCCCCCTTCACTTCCTCTGCCCCCCCTACCACTTCCTCTGCCCCCCCATCACCTCCTCTCTCACCCCCATCACCTCCTCTGTCCCCCCCATCACCTCCTCTGTCCCCCCCATCACCTCCTCTCTCACCCCCATCACCTCCTCTGCCCCCCCATCACCTCCTCTCTCACCCCCATCACCTCCTCTGTCCCCCCATCACCTCCTCTGCCCCCACATCACCTCCTCTCTCACCCCCATCACCTCCTCTGTCCCCCCATCACCTCCTCTGCCCCCCCATCACCTCCTCTCTCACCCCCATCACCTCCTCTCTCACCCCCATCACCTCCTCTGTCCCCCCCCATCACCTCCTCTCTCACCCCCATCACCTCCTCTGTCCCCCCATCACCTCCTCTGTCCCCCCCATCACCTCCTCTTTCCCCCCATCACCTCCTCTGGTCCCCCATCACCTCCTCTGGTCCCTCATCACCTCCTCTGTCCCCCCATCACCTCCTCTGTCCCCCCCCATCACCTCCTCTGTCACCCCCATAACCTCGTCTGTCACCCCTATAACCTTCTGACCTCCTCTCACCCCCTTCACCTCCTCTGTCACCCCCATCACCTCCTCTGTGCCTCCACCACCTCCTCTTACCCCCATAACCTGCTCTTACCCCCATCACCCCCTCTCTCCCCCTTCTCTTTCTTCCTCTCCCCCCTTCACCTCCTCTCTCTTTCTCTCCCCTCTTCACCTCCTCTATCCCCCTCAGACCTTACGCTCACCTTGATCTCCTCGTGGCTCAGAGGCTGGAGAAGAGAGGAAGACCCTCTCCATGCCCGGATTAGGTGAGTATAATTTTTGTGTGTGTGCATGTTGTGGCAGGAGGGGAAGGGAGTAGAATGGTGGACATTACTATGGGGGCAGGGCAGGGGGCATTATTACTATATGGGGGGGGGTCATAGAAGGGGATTCTATTATCTGGCTACATAGGAGAGTTATCCGACTACATGGGGGAGGTATCTGACTACATAGGGGGAGGTATCTGACTACAAGAGAGGGAGGTATCTGACTACATGAGGAGGTATCTGACTACATGGGGGAAGGTGTCTAACTACATGGTGGAAGTATCTGACTAAATGGGGGAAGTATCTGACTACATGGTGAAAGTATCTGACTACATGAGAGGTATCTGACTACATGAGGGAGGTATCTGACTACATGAGGGAGGTATCTGACTACATGGGGGGAGGTATCTGACTACATGGGGGGGGTATCTGACTACATGGGGGGAGGTATCAGACTACATGGGGGTGGTATCTGACTACATGGTGGAATTATCAGACTACATGAGGGAGGTATCTGACTACATGGGGGAGGTATCTGACTACATGAGGGAGGTATCTGACTACATGGGGGGAGGTATCTGACTACACGGGGGTGGTATCTGACTACATGGTGGAAGTATCAGACTACATGGGGGGATGTATATGACTACATGGAGGGAGTTATCTGACTACATGAGGGAGGTATCTGACTACATGGGGGAGGTATCAGACTACATGGGGAAGGTATCTGACTACATGGGGAGAGGTATCTGACTACATGGAGAGAGGTATCTGACTACATGAGGAGGTATCTGACTACATGGGGAGGTATCTGACTACATGGGGGAGGTATCTGACTAGATGGCGGGAGGTATCTGACTACATGGGGGATATCTGACTACATGGGGGAGGTATCTGACTACATGGGGGAGGTATCTGACTACATGGGGGGAGGTATCTGACTACATGGGGGGCGGTATCTGACTACATGGGGAGAGGTAGCTGACTTCATGAGGAGGTATCTGACTACATGGGGGGAGGTATCTGACTACATGGGGGAGGTATCTGACTACATGGGGGGAGGTATCTGACTACATGGGGGGAGGTATGTGACTACATGGTGGAAGTATCTAACTAAATGGTGGAAGTATCTGACTACATGGTGGAAGTATCTGACTACATGAGAGAGGTATCTGACTACATGGGGGAGGTATCTGACTACATGAGGGAGGTATCTGACTACATGGGGGTAGGTATCTGACTACATGGGGGGGGTATCTGACTACATGGGGGAGGTATCTGACTACATGGGGGGAGGTATCTGACTACATGAGGAGGTATCTGACTACATGGGGGAGGTATCTGACTACAAGAGGAGGTATCTGACTACATGGGGGTAGGTATCTGACTACATGAGAGAGGTATCTGACTACATGGGGCAGGTATCTGACTACATGAGGGAGGTATCTGACTACATGGGGGTAGGTATCTGACTACATGAGGAGGTATCTGACTACATGGGGGAGGTATCTGACTACAAGAGGAGGTATCTGACTACATGGGGAGAGGTATCAGACTACATGGGGGAGGTATCTGACTACATGGTGGAAGTATCTGACTACATGGGGAGAGGTATCTGACTACATGAGGAGGTATCTGACTACATGGGGGGAGGTATCTGACTACATGGGGGGAGGTATCTGACTACATGAGGAGGTATCTGACTACATGAGGAGGTATCTGACTACATGGGGGAGGTATCTGACTATATGGGGAGGTATCTGACTACATGGGGGGGAGGTATCTGACTACATGGGGGGAGGTATCTGACTACATGGGGGGAGGTATCTGACTACATGGTGGAATAATCTGACTACATGGGGAGAGGTATCTGACTACATGAGGAGGTATCTGACTACATGGGGGGAGGTATCTGACTACATGGGGGGAGGTATCTGACTACATGAGGAGGTATCTGACTACATGAGGAGGTATCTGACTACATGGGGGAGGTATCTGACTACATGGGGGAGGTATCTGACTAGATGGCGGGAGCTATCTGACTACATGGGGGGGTATCTGACTACATGGGGGGAGGTATCTGGCCACATGAGGAGGTATCTGACTATATGGGGAGGTATCTGACTACATGGGGGGGAGGTATCTGACTACATGGGGGGAGGTATCTGACTACATGGGGGGAGGTATCTGACTACATGGGGGAGGTATCTGACTACATGGGGGAGGTAACTGACTACATGGGGGGAGGTATCTGACTACATGGGGGGAGGTATCTGGCTACATGGGGAGGTATCTGGCTACATGGGGAGATATCTGGCTACATGGGGGGGGTATCTGGCTACATGGGAGAGTTATCTGACTACATGGGGAGGTATCTGACTACATGGGGAGTTATCTGACTACATGGGGAGGTATCTGACTACATGGGGAGTTATCTGACTACATGAGGGAGCTATCTGACTACATGGGGAGGTATCTGTCTACATGGCGGAAGGTATCTTGCTATATATAAGGAGGTACCTTGACTACATGGGGAGCAGGTATCTGGCTACATAGGAGGAGGTATCCGGCTACATGGGTAGAAGGTATCTGGCTACATAGAAGAAGGCCTCTTGACTACATTGGCGAGATATCTGGCTACATAGAAGGAGGCCTCTTGACTACATGGTGGAGGTATCTGACTACATGGGGAGGTATCTGACTACATGGGGGAAGTATCTGACTACATGGGGGAAGTATCTGACTGCATGGTGGAGATAGCTGACTACATGGGGAGGTATCTGACTACATGGGGGAGGTATCTGACTACATGGTGGAGGTATCTGACTGCATGGTGGAGGTATCTGACTGCATGGTGGAGGTAGCTGACTACATGAGGGGGAGGTATCTGATTACATGGTGGAGGTAGCTGACTACATGGTGGAGGTATCTGACTGCATGGGGGGAGGTATCTGACTACATGGTGGAGGTAGCTGACTATATGAGGGGGAGGTATCTGACTACATGAGGGGGAGGTATCGGACTACATGGGGGGAGGTATCTGACTACATGGGGGGAGGTATCTGACTAGATGGGGGGAGGTATCTGACTACATGGGGGGAGGTATCTGACTACATGGGGGGAGGTATCTGACTACATGGGGGGAGGTATCTGACTACATGGGGGGAGGTATCTGACTACATGGGGGGAGGTATCTGACTACATGGGGGGAGGTATCTGACTACATGGGGGAGGTATCTGACTACATGGTGGAAGTATCTAACTAAATGGTGGAAGTATCTGACTACATGGTGGAAGTATCTGACTACGTGAGAGAGGTATCTGACTACATGGGGGAGGTATCTGACTACATGAGGGAGGTATCTGACTACATGGGGGTAGGTATCTGACTACATGGGGGGGTATCTGACTACATGGGGGAGGTATCTGACTACATGGGGGGAGGTATCTGACTACATGGGGGAGGTATCTGACTACAAGAGGAGGTATCTGACTACATGGGGAGAGGTATCAGACTACATGGGGGAGGTATCTGACTACATGGTGGAAGTATCTGACTACATGGGGAGAGGTATCTGACTACATGAGGAGGTATCTGACTACATGGGGGAGGTATCTGACTACATGGGGGGAGGTATCTGACTACATGAGGAGGTATCTGACTACATGAGGAGGTATCTGACTACATGGGGGAGGTATCTGACTACATGGGGGAGGTATCTGACTAGATGGCGGGAGCTATCTGACTACATGGGGGGGTATCTGACTACATGGGGGGAGGTATCTGGCCACATGATGAGGTATCTGACTATATGGGGAGGTATCTGACTACATGGGGGGGAGGTATCTGACTACATGGGGGGAGGTATCTGACTACATGGGGGAGGTATCTGACTACATGGGGGAGGTAACTGACTACATGGGGGGAGGTATCTGACTACATGGGGGGAGGTATCTGGCTACATGGGGAGATATCTGGCTACATGGGGGGGGGGTATCTGGCTACATGGGAGAGTTATCTGACTACATGGGGAGGTATCTGACTACATGGGGAGTTATCTGACTACATGGGGAGGTATCTGACTACATGGGGAGTTATCTGACTACATGAGGGAGGTATCTGACTACATGGGGAGGTATCTGTCTACATGGCGGGAGGTATCTTGCTATATATAAGGAGGTACCTTGACTACATGGGGAGCAGGTATCTGGCTACATAGGGGGAGGTATCCGGCTACATGGGTAGAAGGTATCTGGCTACATAGAAGAAGGCCTCTTGACTACATTGGCGAGATATCTGGCTACATAGAAGGAGGCCTCTTGACTACACGGTGGAGGTATCTGACTACATGGGGAGGTATCTGACTACATGGGGGAAGTATCTGACTACATGGGGGAAGTATCTGACTGCATGGTGGAGATAGCTGACTACATGGGGAGGTATCTGACTACATGGGGGAGGTATCTGACTACATGGTGGAGGTATCTGACTGCATGGTGGAGGTATCTGACTACATGAGGGGGAGGTATCTGATTACATGGTGGAAGTAGCTGACTACATGGTGGAGGTATCTGACTGCATGGGGGGAGGTATCTGACTACATGGTGGAGGTAGCTGACTATATGAGGGGAAGGTATCTGACTACATGAGGGGGAGGTATCGGACTACATGGGGGGAGGTATCTGACTACATGGGGGGAGGTATCTGACTAGATGGGGGGAGGTATCTGACTACATGGGGGGAGGTATCTGACTACATGGGGGGAGGTATCTGACTACATGGGGGGAGGTATCTGACTACATGGGGGGAGGTATCTGACTACATGGGGGGAGGTATCTGACTACATGGGGGGAGGTATCTGACTACATGGGGGAGGTATCTGACTACATGGTGGAAGTATCTAACTAAATGGTGGAAGTATCTGACTACATGGTGGAAGTATCTGACTACATGAGAGAGGTATCTGACTACATGGGGGAGGTATCTGACTACATGAGGGAGGTATCTGACTACATGGGGGTAGGTATCTGACTACATGGGGGGGTATCTGACTACATGGGGGAGGTATCTGACTACATGGGGGGAGGTATCTGACTACATGGGGGAGGTATCTGACTACAAGAGGAGGTATCTGACTACATGGGGAGAGGTATCAGACTACATGGGGGAGGTATCTGACTACATGGTGGAAGTATCTGACTACATGGGGAGAGGTATCTGACTACATGAGGAGGTATCTGACTACATGGGGGGAGGTATCTGACTACATGGGGGGAGGTATCTGACTACATGAGGAGGTATCTGACTACATGAGGAGGTATCTGACTACATGGGGGAGGTATCTGACTACATGGGGGAGGTATCTGACTAGATGGCGGGAGCTATCTGACTACATGGGGGGGTATCTGACTACATGGGGGGAGGTATCTGGCCACATGATGAGGTATCTGACTATATGGGGAGGTATCTGACTACATGGGGGGGAGGTATCTGACTACATGGGGGGAGGTATCTGACTACATGGGGGAGGTATCTGACTACATGGGGGAGGTAACTGACTACATGGGGGGAGGTATCTGACTACATGGGGGGAGGTATCTGGCTACATGGGGAGATATCTGGCTACATGGGGGGGGGGTATCTGGCTACATGGGAGAGTTATCTGACTACATGGGGAGGTATCTGACTACATGGGGAGTTATCTGACTACATGGGGAGGTATCTGACTACATGGGGAGTTATCTGACTACATGAGGGAGGTATCTGACTACATGGGGAGGTATCTGTCTACATGGCGGGAGGTATCTTGCTATATATAAGGAGGTACCTTGACTACATGGGGAGCAGGTATCTGGCTACATAGGGGGAGGTATCCGGCTACATGGGTAGAAGGTATCTGGCTACATAGAAGAAGGCCTCTTGACTACATTGGCGAGATATCTGGCTACATAGAAGGAGGCCTCTTGACTACACGGTGGAGGTATCTGACTACATGGGGAGGTATCTGACTACATGGGGGAAGTATCTGACTACATGGGGGAAGTATCTGACTGCATGGTGGAGATAGCTGACTACATGGGGAGGTATCTGACTACATGGGGGAGGTATCTGACTACATGGTGGAGGTATCTGACTGCATGGTGGAGGTATCTGACTACATGAGGGGGAGGTATCTGATTACATGGTGGAGGTAGCTGACTACATGGTGGAGGTATCTGACTGCATGGGGGGAGGTATCTGACTACATGGTGGAGGTAGCTGACTATATGAGGGGAAGGTATCTGACTACATGAGGGGGAGGTATCGGACTACATGGGGGGAGGTATCTGACTACATGGGGGGAGGTATCTGACTACATGGGGGGAGGTATCTGACTACATGGGGGGAGGTAGCTGACTACATGGGGGGAGGTAGCTGACTACATGGGGGTTGGTATATGACTACATGGTGGAGGTAGCTGACTACATGAGGGGGAGGTATCTGACTACATGGGGGAGGTATCTGACTACATGGGGGGAGGTATCTGACTAGATGGGGGGAGGTATCTGACTACATGGGGGGAGGTATCTGACTACATGGGGCGAGGTAGCTGACTACATGGGGGGAGGTATCTGACTACATGGGGGGAGGTATCTGGCTACATAGAAGGAGGCCTCTTGACTACATGGGGGGAGCTATCTGGCTGCAGGGGGACATATCCAGCTCTGTGGGATATATCCCTCCTGCTTCTCTGGTACCGGGTTTACTGACGGCCTGCTCAGCCAATCAGTGCACTGTCCCACCATAAACACTGATTGGCTGAGAAGGCCATCAGTGAGCCGGGAGCCAGAGAAGCAGGTGGAAGTACAGGCAGATAGGTATGATCTGTTAAGGGCCAGCAGCTAATAAGGTAAATAGGCAGTGGCTACATTCTCGCAGCAGAATGAAAATCCTCTGTGAGAATGCAGAGCCATAGGCCATAACAGTAGAGGACACTATGTTCTTATATACAGGTGCCTGGTACTGTATACAGTATATACCGTGTGTGGTGACCAGTGATCTGTATAGAGGACACAATGTTCTTATATACAGGTGCCTGGTACTGTATACAGTATATACCGTGTGTGGTGACCAGTGATCTGTATAGAGGACACAATGTTCTTATATACAGGTGCCTGGTACTGTATACAGTATATACCGTGTGTGGTGACCAGTGATCTGTATAGAGGACACTATGCTCTTATATACAGGTGTATCGTGCTGTATACCGTATATACCATGTGTGATGACCAGTGACCTGTATAGAGGACACTATGGGGGAGATTTATGAAAGGGTGTAAATATACACCTGGTGTAAACTGCCCACTGCAACCGATCACCACAACTCCTCTTTTATTCTACCAGAGCTGAAAGCTGAGCTGTGATTGGTTGTTGTGGGCAGTTTGTATATTTACACCCTTTCATAAATCTCCCCCTATGTTCTTATATAAAGCTGCATGGTGCAGTATACAGAATATACCATGTGCGATGACCAGTGATCTCAATATAGGTGACACTATGTTCTTCTATACATGTGCAGGAGGATGAAGGGGGTAGTAGTATAATGATGAAGTGGTAGAAATATAATGACAGAAGTGCAGGAAGGATTTGGACAGCCGTGGGTGACTAGTCGTAGGAGCTTGCCGGGTCACTAGTGAAAGCCGTGCCGTTCCTATGTGCGGTGACCCGGCAAGCTCCTTCTCCCGCCGGTACTTGGGTCTTACATGGGGGCAAAGTTCATCATCTCTCCTGCAGCAGGCTGTGGAGGTTGTGAGCGACGGCGCCCGGGGATCCGGCTACGTCACTCAGCCTCCACGTATGTCACCCACGGCTGTCCAAATCTCCCCCCCGGAGCAGGGCTGGAACAGGAGTAGCGGGCCCCGTCACTCAGCCTCCACAGAGCAGTGATACTCCACAGCCAGCAGAGCATTCTGTATGTCACCCACGGCTGCCGAATCTCTCCCCCGCCTGGAGCAGAGCTGGAGCAGGAGTAGCGGGCGCCGTTACTCACAGCATCGACGGTCTGCTGCAGGGGAGATAATGAACTTTGCGAACATCTCCCTCTAAAGCTAATGACCCCCCCCCCCTTAAATGTGTGCCGTCACCCCCATAATCACTGCGTGCCAACCAGCCCCCTATGATAACAGTGTATGTTCTGTTACACAGTAAACACCAGGTAATAACCAGCAGTGGGCAGGAAGAAAGCAAAGGGGGCAGGTACAAAATCAGGGAGAAGCAATGCATGATGGGAAATATAGTGGCTCAAAATATTCAGTTGGCATTGGTAAGTAAGACCAGCTAAGTTTGGGAGCATTTCATTTTTTTTAGCTCTTGAGAGGAATACCCCTTTAACAACGTGTTTCAAACATGGTGGTAACTGTGCTTCCCTATCTCCCCTAATATCCCCTCCCCTGTGCTCCCCTATCTCCCCTAATATCCCCTCCCCTGTGCTCCCCTATCTCCCCTAATATCCCCTCCCCTGTGCTCCCATATCTCCCCTGATAGCCACGTTATGTTGCCAAAAGTTTCAAAACATCTCTATTTGGGGAGAAGTTGGGACATGAATCCAAACTTGTAGACATTTTCCCTGTAGTGACCAAAACATGGGTAATATATAACCATCGGCATTTTCCAACACCAAAACATTTTTCCAGGGATTTCAGGAGGCGGACCTTCACAGATCAGCTAAACACTAACAATTATTAAAGGGAAACTAAAGGGAGACTTTAACCCCCCGGCCAACTGCCTCCTCATCAATATTTGATATCTGAGGGGTGAGCTGGCAGGGCAGATCTGTGCACCGAAGGCTGTAGTACGGCCCCCAGTGCACCAAAGTTACATATGATAAAACAGGATTTATCAACAGTGGTGCTGAGGAGGAAGGTAAGAAAATTATCTTCATTCTTGGTGTTCCCGGCCCTATAGGAACATGACAGCAAAAAAATATTTCTTTACAATGGTGTGTTAGAGGGAAGAGAAAACAAACACAATTTACTGCTGTTGCATACTGTCACCTTATTAAAGTGATATTCTGGAAAAAGTTAATTCAGTGATATGTAACTGCTAGGACCAGAGCTTCTGAAGCCCTGCAGTTCCCAAAACAGCCATTGGTGGCAGCAGAGGAGCCATGTCTTCCCTTACTTAGTGCTGCCAGTCAATCAAAATTAAAAAACAAACCAACTTGGATTAGTATGCATATTCTTATAACTATGTAAAAGTACTGTTTTCTGCTAATTTCAAATGAAAAATTACAACAACAAAAAATGAAAAAGTACAAAACAGTGAGAGGCTTCAGAAGTGATGTCCTAAGTATAGAATGCGCTGTGCTAAGTAAATCACAAAAAATACATATACAGATACTAAAAGGTAAAAATACTATCCTGTTTTGTGTTCTGTTGTATTGCAGATCATGTTGTATAAAATAATCGATCAATGACTGTATCCTGAAAGACTTTTTTATATGAATGGACAGCAACAACAACAGTGCCCTCTAGTGTACCAGAATATAACTGCAAGACATACAGTGGATGCTGAATTCTCTGTGATGTGATGTGTGTATCTGTATGTGCAATAAATATCAAGAGATTGTCTGGATTCCTGCAGTGACAGGACACTACTAAGGCTTCTTTTAGACGTCCCACCAAGCATTGTTATTGAGGGCACATTAGCATTAGGTGATTTATCAGCTGATCACTGGTCCTTTTCCCCATTATCAGGAGTGAGCGTTCTTAGGAGTGAGGTTCTTAGCGCACAATTTCTCACATTGTGCGAGCCCATCTGCCACGTCACGGCGACCTCATACAGATGGGTCCCTACACTAACGCTATTTATTTAATGAACTTTTTTATTCATTTGATCTAGTTACTGTGGGCTTCTCTACAGTGAATGACTATGAATATAAAAGCACATTATAGGTGATAAAGCTTTTACACCACATGGGTCCTGTGCTACATATACGATGTTAGTGTAGGGACCCACCTGAGGGTAGAAGTGCTGCAGGTGGGATCATACAATACATGGAAATTGAATATAATAAACTGCACCTGTACAATTTAGTAACAATAGTGGGTGAAATTGTTAAGAATCAATTGTTTGTTTTCTCTAAAAAAAAAAAAAGCAAAAAGATTTTAGTTTATGTGGCTTTGGGGGTGCAGGCCAAGCTTTGCTTTCTGTAAAATGTAGCATCTATAAGTACCGGTAATAGGTTTCTCCTTCCTGTGTGACATTGCATGGTCACAGTGTTCTGTATATGTGGCTATGACATTAGGAACATTTTATAATTACCAAACTGATGTCACACTGGGTCCTTATCACACAACCACACTGGGCCTGTAACTTACATTAAGGCTGCAAGCGTTTCTAGCCAGGCTCTGCAGTTGTTATTAACCAGGGGTGGGGAACCTTTCTCCTGTCGACGGCCATTCAGCCATTTATAAAATTATTTGAGGGCCATAGAGTACACAGCCGCTGCACTTAATATTATGCTATGCACCTAACCCCCCAATATTGCCCCCCAGCAGTGCACATAAAGGGGTTATCCAACGTAAGAAAAACCTGACCATTTTCTTCCAGAGTTGCAAAATCTACACCCAAACTGGAGACGAGAGAGGTTCTGTCTCTGGAAGAAAGTCGCCATGTTTTTCTAACACTGCATTGCAGGACCTAGGGGAGCCAGGTGGTGTTTAGCTGGGGGCAAGATGTTGGTGTACTGCTGGGGCACTTGTCACAGCGGCCAGGAGTGATACAGTATGTTCCCACCCCTGGATGTTCCGACACAATGTTTGATAGAACAGTCTGTAGTGCAGGTGTAGAGGAACCACAGAGTCCAGCAGATATATACGTAACCACTTGTAAACTTTACTCTAGAAAATCATCTTAATATCACAGTACACAATAAACAGACCTTGTTTCCATAAAGATACCATGTAGGTAACATTTGACTGAGATCCCTTGATGAGCTGGGAACTTGAGAATAATACTTTTAGACTTGGAATACTTTATAAATCACAGTTTGTTGCTGGTGGATAATACTTATGATAAGGTCTATGGATACTCTGAGATACCTGACTGTAGTGACTTTAGTTGACTAGACTTGATGTGAGTGACCTTTTAGTGACTTGGGGTGGTGGCGGAGAATAAACTGCAGCAGGAACACTCTCTGTATACTCTCTCTGGAACACACTGACTGGATTGTGGACCAATCTAGTTCCCCCCCTCCCCCCTATACATACCTCTCAGGGACTGTAGGATTTGGTAGAAATCCTCTAGAAGGTACTAAACTATAGCTGGTGATAGGTTAGGAGACAGAGGATGGAAAAGTGTGAGGTACCCAGCTCAGGGATTGGTTCTCAGTAGCATACAGTTATATTCAAATAAGAATAATCATTTTGCAGTAAACCCATTAGTTGATGCTTCCACTTAGCTGTAGTGTAGTGCAAGCCTATGACCTTAATGCTTCCCTGTTCTTCTTCTTGACATGGTGTCCCCTTCCTTCTTGATTCCTGTAAGTGACTGTGGTGGATACTGAAGATATTCTAAAACCTGATGACACTTGGCATACACTTTTTTTTTTTTTTTTTTAAGTCTTATTTAGAATTAAAAAAAAAAAAAAAAATCCGGCCTCCTCCACCCCTTAATAGCCGGCCATCTCTCACCTCTTTCCCCAGACCTATGACAGCATTGTCATTGACCCAGGGAAATCCAATCACCGGTATATAATATTATACTATACACAGAGTATAAATCTGTATATAGTACCATGAGGATGGAATTATTATAGACATGTGCTAAAAAAATCTTAATCTTTTCTTTTTCTCTCATATCCAACACCGCACTAGGAGCTGGTGCGGTCATGGATGTGAGAAAATCCTGTCACCGGTGAAAAAAATCTCACACATGCCTATAGTTATACAGCGCAGATGGCCTGGCGCTTCCACTTACCTTACCAGTGTGGCTTACCTACTGGCTTGTTGTGCAGTGTAGGGGTCCATCCATGTTGTTCTTCTCCACATGTGTCCGCTTTCCTTCCTGCAGGCGTCTTGTTGGTGTCCTTGATGACTGATGGTCATTGGGGGTCCACTCTTCATGGTCTTCGGTCTGTGGATCCTCTTCTGCCAGGTGCTCAGGGGTTAAGCTCACTCTGATGACTTTAGAGCTGGCCAAAGGTCTTCGAGGTGACAAACGAAAACCCCCGGAATACGGCCTGTTCCTCCGATGTCAGACGACACGTCCTGGCCTCTTTTACCTCCATGGTCTTCAGATGGAACTTTTCGGTCTTCTGCTGAGGCTTAGATGGTTTCGATGGGATGCGTGGTGGGGTCATCTCGAGGGCTTCCACCTTGACCCAATCAATAGGCTGGAAAAATTGATGTTCTCTGGTGTTTCGGTTGGCTCCCAAGCGCTGTGCAGAATCTTGCTGGAGGAGCTGGAATGAGAAATGTACATATTATTAAGTGACCATAACTCTTGAGGCTGTGTAGATAAGAGAGAGCACTTATCTTTGTGAATGGCAGCCCATCCTATTGTCTACTGGATGTCATAGAGATGATTGAGCCTTAATTCTGATGAATTGTAAAGTCTTCAGAATTTTCTCATTTGACATAATTTGTCTACAGAGAGGGTTAAAAGGGGTCATGCATGTGCAGCCAGCACTCTATTCATTGTCTATGGGCTTCTGCATAATGACACATTAAGTGTAATATTCCTTATCCCCATAAAGAATGAATGGAGTGCTTGATGTACGTGCATGGTCTGAACCATTCATTCCTGATCCGATCAGATAGACACTGACCTGTGTGATGAAGTCTTCGGCGCCGGAGCTGGTGTCATCGATGGGGGTTGGATGGTAGTCACGCCCTCCGGTAATCATTTTCTTCATGATGACACCAAATGAATACCAGTCTGCTCCGGCGCCATATCCTTTCCTTGCCAGCATCTGCAATAAAGAAAACAACAGATATTATCTTGAGTTTGTTGAAGTGGGATGTCGCCAGGATGTGCCATGACTTTAAGAATGGTGGGGGACTGATCTCTGGGAGCCGCATAAACTGTAACAGGGAGATGCAACGTTGGTGCAGCACTGAATGCCCCTGAATGTTTTCCTCCTGCACAGTAACCCTCAGTTATAGGCATTGTAAAGCGACACTATTCACATTAGTGTGGCATTACCCCCCCTTTGGAGTTTTGTCTTGCATAGAGATGTTCTTAGTCACATGGCTATGTAGGAAAAAAGAGACAAATACTACATCAGCGCCCCCTGCAGTCTTCCAATTTTTGTGAAGCCAGAGGTCAGACCCCCAGAGATGGCATATTCTAGCAGTATACCATCACCTGCTATACCCTGTAATAGAAGCAAATTAGTGGACAATAGGAAGATCTCTCACCTCGGGAGCCATGTAGCCTGCGGTCCCAGCGTATTGGGTGGCTTTTCGGTCTGCGAAGATGTTTTCCAGAGCGAGACCGAAATCTGTGATCTTGATGTGCCCTGTTTCAGCCACCAGGATGTTCTCGGGCTTGAGGTCTCGGTGGATGACGCCTCTTGAGTGGAGATATTGGATGCCACACACGAGCTCAGCGGCGTAGAATCTTGCACTGGAGATCTTCAGCGGCCCCTCCGAACGCAAAAGTTGGTCAAAGTCCCCGCAGCTCATGTATTCCAGCCCAAATAGAACAAACAACTTGGTCTGGAATGCAAAGTCTGCGTGGACTAGGAAGGGGCTCCCAGATGCCAGCTGTAAGACTCGGCGCTCCACCATCACATCCGCCTCCTCGATGTCGTCTAGCAGGACTCGCTTCTTGATGATCTTGACAGCGAACTGTTGGCTGGTGACGGTGTCTTGTGCCAACATGACCATTCCGTAGTTTCCCTCGCCGAGCACATGATGGAATCGTAATCTCTGTAGGATGGTGTTAGAGATGTCATTTCCAGTTGGTTGGACACTGCTGGGTCCTCCTACAAGGGGGAAAAATAGATATCAGAGATTAGCACACATGTAATTTTTGCTGTTTGTTTAAAGGAAACTATCAGCAGGTTAGACGAACCTAATGTTCCTTTTGCCCCCAGCATCTCACACACAATACACATCACCTTCTAAAGCTATTTATCGGACTAGGAGCTCTACTGTGTGTAATCCCTATTCTGATCCATTTGGGCTTGTACACAGTACCAACTCGGAATGGTTGTATCCATGGATATCTGAACTTCCAGCCACAGAATGGATGTAACACTGATTGGGTCAATGCAACGTCTGTAGAAAAAGTAATGGGCGCTACTTTATCCAATACATGTGGTGATGATATGGATTGCAACAGACTAGCGCTTAGAGAGGTGGTGCTCATTTATAGGATAGGTGTATAAATTATCTTCATAAATAGAGTAGTAGAAGTATAAGGGCACTCACCATTTAAAAATTTACATCTTTATTGGAGAAAAATCTTTAAAAGTCCATAAACGACATAGTAGGTAGCGAGGACGCCAGTAGCTTCTCAGCAGCGGGCAGGGGACTATGTGTATGGGGTAGGGGCCTTGTGGCTGGAGGTGCAATGCTGTCTGCGACCAGGACAGGCTGGCAGGGCAGGAAGTTGGTGGGTGTGGGTGCTGGTAGGAACCAATGTGAGCCGCTGTCCAGGGTGCTGGTGCATCTTTGGCTATTTACATACCATAAAGCATCCAACAGCATCAGTCACAAAAGTCTAAAGAAATGCCTTCTCTGAAATAGAGGTGGGCCGCACGCCAGAGGGTCTCCAATGCCGAATGGAGACCACATGACATCAAGTAAGAAGCAATCCGACAGCATCCAGTGGAGAAGTTATGGTGAGGTTTATTCAAGCATCATACACAGTGGCGATTTTTCTACCCTATTGGGTCTTTTTCAAGCCAGGCTTAACATGCTAAAAAATAGGCAATAGACGATAGGGTCGACACATTGGCACTGTGTGTGATGCTGGAATAAACCTCCCCATATCTTCTCTACTGGATGCTGTTGGATCGCTTATTACTTAATGGCACACAGATATGACAAAAGTTTAGATCATTTGGGACCTCACTGCTGAGACCCCCACCAAGAGATAGCTACCACCATCATACTGTTACAACACTAATCCAATATATACTAATACCACCGTTACCAATAATACCCACAAATATGCACACACAGTATACATTACATACTGTATATATATATATATATATATATATATATATATATACATATGCTAACATACCAATCACATGACATAAATACATAATAGATGCCCCAATACACAAACACACACAAAAATTACACAGATACAAACACATGCTGATTATACATGTATATATATATATATATATATATATATATATATATACATCTATAGTACTAACACACAAATAATGACAAATGATGACATGGATGCACACCACACTGATGTTACACAGATATTCGCACACTTACTTTTTATGCATGACAGGAAACTCCAGGGGTGTTCTCTTGTGAAGTTTCCACTTTCTCTGCTTCCAGCCTGGACCGTGCAGCCTGCAGCCCCTCTCCCACCTCACCGACTGCGGAGCTGTATACAGGAGGGGGTCACTGCAGGGGAAGGGGGTGTCAGGAGAGAGGAGGGGGTCCTTCTGCTGCTCTCTGCATCTTCCTGCCTGTCATTGGGTGGTTTACTTACTGTGTGGAGGGGCCCCAGCTGACAGGCAGGAAGATAGCTATGCCTGTTCCCGGCCTGGGAGCTGCTGAAGAGGGAGGCCGTGTACAGGGACTGCAGGGGAAGGGACAGGCCCTGTGGATTTAGTTTAGTAAAAAAGCAAGGGGGAAAGCAACACAGTGCACAGATTCAGTTATGAAACTATGTCTATTACACCATACAATCCAAGATTAAATCACAGGAATAGGTGTATGTACATTTAAACCCTAACTTTTAATAAACACTATAAAAAGGTTTTGACCCCACAATAAAGACCAACATACAAACATTGACCTTATGTAGCCGCCTATAGGTGTATTGGTGCTACCAGCTGTTTTTGGTATTGACAACTACTATGTTACTATATCACAATCAGGGCCCGCGTTAGGGGGGGGCAAGCTGGGCACTTGCCCAGGGCCCCCATCCCTCTGGGACGCCTAGCTCCTTCCTTTATTAGTGGAGAAGGAAGCTGAGCAGCACAAACAGCTCCCCTGCTCTACTAACCAACGAAGGAGCTGAGCTGTGAGGACCGCAGAAGAAGAGGGAGAAGAGGGACCACCCCTACTGCAGGGCTGTCTGTGCCCTAGAGGAGGAACGGCAAGCCCAGGTAAAGAAAAGGAGGTGGGGGGGTTGGGGGGTTTAGAGGGTTGTGGAGGCTGAGGGCAGGACTTGCGACCAAGGGGCGGTGCTTACGGCCGCGGGTGGGCGGAGTCTCCGGGGTCATTATAAAACAGTAACCCCCTCCCCATGAACAGTATACAAGAAGGGGGCAGGGGATCTTGTGTGATGCAGTCCTCCCCTCCTCCCTCTGTATCTATGGGCACCAGCCCCTGAGCAGTACACAGTACATGATGGAGGTGGGTGCTGAATCACACAGGATCCCCTCCCCCATTCAGGGCCTAGTGAACAGTATATGCGGAGGGGATTCTGTATGATACAGTACCCCCATATCTCTCCCCTGCTCTACTACTACCCCCAATACTACTCCTAATACTGCTCTACTACTACCCCCAATACTACTCCTAATACTGCCCTACAACTACCCCCAATACTATTCCTAATACTGCCCTACTACTACCCCCAATACTACTCCTAATACTGCCCTACTGCTACCCCCAATACTATTCCTAATACTGCCCTACTACTACCCCCAATACTACTCCTAATACTGCCCTACTACTACCCCCAATACTACTCCTAATACTGCCCTAGTACTATCCCCAATACTGCCCTACTACTACCCCCAATACTACTCCTAATACTGCTCTACTACTATCCCTACTACTACCCCCAATACTGCTCTACTACTATCCCAATACTACTCCTAATACTGCTCTACTACTAATCCTATACTGCTTTACTACTACCCCCAATACTGCTCTACTACTATCCCAATACTACTCCTAATACTGCTCTACTACTAATCCTATACTGCTTTACTACTACCCCCAATACAACTCCTAATACTGCCCAACTACTACCCCCAATACTACTCCTAATACTGCCCTACTACTACCCCCAATACTACTCCTAATACTGCCCTACTACTACCCCCAATACTACTCCTAATACTGCTCTACTAATACCCCCAATACTACTCCTAATACTGCTCTACTACTATCCCCAATACTGCTCTACTACTATCCCAATACTACTCCTAATACTGCTCTACTACTAATCCTATACTGCTTTACTACTACCCCCAATACAACTCCTAATACTGCCCAACTACTACCCCCAATACTACTCCTAATACTGCCCTACTACTACCCCCAATACTACTCCTAATACTGCCCTACTACTACCCCCAATACTACTCCTAATACTGCCCTACTACTACCCCCAATACTACTAATACTGCTCTACTACTATCCCCAATACTACTCCTAATACTGCTCTACTACTACCCCCAATACTGCTCTACTACTATCCCAATACTACTCCTAATACTGCTCTACTACTACCCCCAATACTACTCCTAATACTGCTCTACTACTACCTTGATACTGCTCTACTACTATCCCCAATACTGCTCTACTACTACCCCCAATACTGCTCTCACTACCATTGCTACTATTACCCCCACTCCTGATACTACTACTACCAAAACTGCTACTCCTCTTATCTACTACTACACCCCTCATCTTCTATGCTTCTACTGTTACTACACCCCTTAATTGAAAAAGGGAAAACGAGATTTTATTTTTTTCCCATATCGCTTCAGCCCTAGGAGATGCTATGTGCTGGGGGGTAACTATCAGTGGAGATGCTATGTGCTGGGGGGTAACTATCAGTGGAGATGCTATGTGTTGGGGAGGGGTTAATTATCAGTGGAGATGCTATGTGCTAGGGGGTAACTATCCCGGGAGATGCTATGTGCTGGGGGGTAACTATCAGTGGAGATGCTATGTGCTGGGGGGTAACTATCAGGGGAGATGCTATGTGCTGGGGGGGGGTAACTATCAGTGGAGAAGCTATCTGCTGGGAAGGTAACTATCAGGGGAGATGCTATGTGCTGGGAAGGTAACTATCAGGGGAGATGCTATGTGCTGGGAAGGTAACTATCAGGGGAGATGCTATCTGCTGGGAAGGTAACTATCAGTGGAGATGCTATGTACTGGGGGAGGGGGGGTAACTATCAGTGGAGAAGCTATGTGCTGGGGAGGTAACTATCAGGGGAGATTCTATCTGCTGGGAAGGTAACTATCAGTGGAGATGCTATGTGCTGGGGGGTAACTATCAGGGGAGATGCTATGTGCTGGGGGGTAACTATCAGGGGAGATGCTATGTACTGGGGGAGGGGGGATAACTATCAGTGGAGAAGCTATGTGCTGGGGAGGTAACTATCAGGGGAGATTCTATCTGCTGGGAAGGTAACTATCAGTGGAGATGTTATGTGCTGGGGAGGTAACTATCAGGGGAGATTCTATCTGCTGGGAAGGTAACTATCAGGGGAGATGCTATGTACTGGGGGAGGGGGGATAACTATCAGTGGAGAAGCTATGTGCTGGGGAGGTAACTATCAGGGGAGATTCTATCTGCTGGGAAGGTAACTATCAGTGGAGATTCTATCTGCTGGGAAGGTAACTATCAGTGGAGATGCTATGTGCTGGGGGGTAACTATCAGTGGAGATGCTATGTGCTGGGGAGGTAACTATCAGGGGAGATGCTATGTACTGGGGGGGGGCTATCTAACAGGTGTATAACCTACAGTGAGATGCCTCCTATATTGGTTAATACTACATACTGGGTGGTGGAGGTAACTACCAGGAGAATTACCTACAGAGGGATACCGACTATATGTACTATGGAGGCACAGAGGGACCTACCTACTATATTGGGCACAGAGGGGTCTTATTTAAGGTCACAGAAGATCCCCCCCACCTCGAGCAGTGCGCCAACCGCTGACAAAAAAAGTAAAGTGTATGGGGACCTTAAATTGCTGCTACAATGTTTTAGCATTTGGGGCCCCACCTTCAACTTTGCCCAGGGCCACATTTTGTCTAAAACTGGACATGATCACAATTGAGTCAATATCACAAGTGAGTTGTCAACACCGGTGAAATTTCATCAGGGTAGGAAAGCGTTACCGGAGTAGGGACCACCTCACCCTGTTATGCCCTATCCGAGTATAGTGTATATTCTACCCCTGCTTGCTTAGGGTGGAGCGGGGCGACCCCTACCCTGTTCTACCCCTTGGTACCGACCCTATGAAGCCCTTAGTAATAATGCAGGTCCTTTACTGACCGATGTGTTTCCTCCAGGTTGCTGGAATCTTCAGGGAAGTAAGGGCCAATTGGGAATGGGTTAGAAGTAGGCTAAATGGCTACTGCAGTGGCAAGGCGCCGTAATACACTCTGTGCTGTCTTGCACTCAGAGTGTGTGAGCAGTGAAGCCAGTGCTACCAGACATAGTGAAGAAAAGTAGGGGTTCCAGCACTCCAGTAGCAATTAAAATCTATAAGCTTTATTTCATATCCATAATTAAAACATGCTGCAAGGTAACACCGAGGCGTTTTGCGCACATGCGCGCTTAGTCCTGGTATAATGAACACCTGATACAACACATGGTTAAGAACAAAAAGCAGCCTATCAAGTGGAGGCCCAAAGAGCCTACTGCACAGGTGGAAAATGCAACCCAACATAATTAGTTACTGAAAGAATGCAACAATATAGAGCAAGTTCACACAAAGGAAGCGGACCGGAACTTCCGGTTCCGGCGCCATGAGGTAAAGCAGCACCTCACCTCGGCTCCGGTGCGCGCTCCCACAGACCAAGCTCCCGACCACCCGCATCTTCACACGGCACAGCCCGAACGGGGCACGGCACTCCCGGACACCGTGATGGACCGGTACGTGCAGAAAAAGGGCACAGCAAACAAGCCCAAGGGCCGCGGCAAGCAGAGGAGGACTGAGGGAGCGGAGGCAAACATGGCGGCGTCACCCGCCTCCTCGAGAGTACAGTCGCCGGAAAGGTCAGAGCGTGAATACTCAGGGGGGGAGGAAGATGCAGACCCGGTGGTCATAGACTACGTATCTCTGGCAGCCGAAGTGGCTAAGAGGATTGTACCGGGCCTACAGGACTCTATCACAGCGGCTGTCGCCAATACGCTGACACAGCTGCAAGCAACGGTCACGGCCCAAGGCGGGAGAATTACGGTAGCAGAGGAGAGGGTGCAGAGGCTGGAGGATGCTGAGGACGGGAGGGAGACTCGCATAATCTCCCTGGAAAATGATAATAAAAGACTCTGGGACAAACTGGAGGATCTTGAAAACCGTTCCAGGAGGAACAACCTCCGCATTGTTGGTCTCCCAGAATCATGGCGCCAAAAAGATCTCGTGCGTGTATGCGAGCAGATTATACCCGCCATGTTGGACCTCCCCAGACCGTGTAAAGTAGAGCGGGCACACCGGTTGGGCCCGGATCCAAGGCTCTCCGCACCAGAGGAGGGGGTGCCACAAGGCCTTCATGTGCGGCAGAGGCCGCGGCAAGTGATTGTGAAATTCTTGGATTTTACTGACAAGGTAGCCATACAGCGTGCCTTTAAAAACAGGAGGGAAGGCCTTGACCTTGAGGGGAGCAGAATCCTCATCTTCGGGGACTTCTCCGCGGAAGTCTCCAGAAAACGGAAACTTTTTTCCCCTCTCTGTACAGCTCTCTTCCAGCGCCAAATCCGCTTTGCCTTGATGTATCCGGCAACTTTGAGGGTGTTCCACCCGGATGGCTCTGTCTCATCTTTTAACACTGTAGATGACGCTGCAGAAGGGTTACAGGACCTGCTGAATAGAGATCCTCGAGGGTCACCTGATAGATCCCCTGGCAGAGACGGCCCGAGCAACTATCCTATGTACCGTTCTCAGTCAAGGAGGGGGAGCCCTCCTCCGTCACGCAGGTCACCAGGCCTCTCTGTGTGGTCCGTCCCGCCAAAGGAGAAACGGGTTAGGCGGGCTGACCAGGCTCGCAACAATGGAGAAGACGGGAGTGTGTGACCTTTCCTCCTCATAGACACCGAGGACTTCCTTACCAGACGGGGTGCGACAACTGAGAGACAGCAATTTCTGAATCCGCACCCATGAGTGTTTGGTGCTGCCATAGCTTTTCCCTTAGGGCAACATGCTTCTCGCCTTACCCTTGACCGTCACCTGTATTAAGTCCCCCCAATCCTTGTTCTCCTCTCACCTGGGCCCTCTTCCCTCCCCCTATTCTCCTTCCTCCTCTCTTGTCTTTCCCCCCTCCCCTCTCCCTATTTTCTCTAACCTCCTCCTTCTCCTCTTCCTTTTCCCCCTCCTTCCTCTCTACCCCCTCTTCCCCCTCCTTCATTTCCCCCCCCTTTTTCTCTCCCTTTTCTCATAGTCCTCCCCTCCCCATCTTGTACTCTACCCTTTCTCCTCCCATATATCCCTCATTTCTCCCTCCCTTATACCTCTTTTCCTGCTCTTTTCCCTCCTTTTCCTCCTTCCCTACTGCTTCCTCTTCCTTTCTGGTTGACACCATAACCTAGCGAGCTTCACGCTTAGCTTTTCTGGGTGATTGTTATCATATTGGCCGTGCAGTCGGTCCCTTTTGGTCCAAAGCGACCGTGGGAGTGGGTACCGGAGGTGGGGCCTCCATAGATTTGCGCTATGGTCGGAGAGGTTCTCTTCTCTCATGGGAAGAAGAGGAGTCTTGAGGCCGCGCTAGCGGCGGTGAATGATTATTGGTCCTTCGCTGCTGTGGCCTATGTTCAATGTTTTATAGATATGTTTTTTGTTGAAATGCCATTGTGTTCAAGGGATGTTCACGTTATGGGGAGGGATTGGGTGGGGTGCTCACGTCCAGATGGGGATATTGCTTTATACGTGCTTCTGACTATTCTTCTCTCTCCCGATTATGGTTAGAGCGATAACTTGGAACGTTAAGGGTCTCAGGTCCCCACATAAAAGAAACATGGTGTTGCGGCACCTGAAGAGGTTCTCCCCCGATATCGTCTTTCTTCAGGAGACACATCTCCCGGTGGAGGACTTCTTCAGGATGAAAAAGTCGTGGGTAGGGGAGGTTTATGGATCCCCATCGGTGGACCACAAGGCGGGGGTGCTGATTCTTCTGCACAAATCCTTCAGATACGAGGTATGTCAATCTTGGTCGGACTCAGAGGGCAGGATTTGTAAGCTTCACATAAAGACAGACTCAGACATCCTTCAGTTAGTGAATGTATATGCCCCCTCAGACGCTAATACAAGATTCTTTACTTCCCTGACCGACTTTCTACTTAGAGACCAGATGACCACTAGACTAATAGGGGGAGACTTCAACGCAGTCATGAGTCACGAGGAGGACAGAAAAACAGGTGGACCAATAGCCATACTTCCTAGACATAGGGATAGGGCCCTCCCTGGGTGGGCCGAGGCGACCTCAGTGGTAGATGTGTGGAGGACACTTAACCCAGACTCCCGGGAATACTCGCACTTTTCCTTCCCACACAACTCGTGGTCCAGGATTGATTACTTCTTTACGTCTCGATCCCTGCTACCAAGAGTTGATGTGGTCAGGATAGAGGACCTTATTATCTCAGACCATGCCCCGGTCCTTATCAACCTTCATGACAAGATCCCCAGGGGCACAGACTATATATGGAGGTTCCCCTATGGGCTAGCCAGGGATGAGAACTTTAAGGCTCTTCTCAAGGGATGGTGGATAGAATACCAAACGACCAATGCAGAACACGTGACAGCCCCACAGTTATACTGGGAAACTGCTAAATCTGTCCTGAGGGGACGCATCATGTCATACGTCCATAGCCTAAAGCGCAAGGTGACTAACCGCATAACTGACCTAAGCTCGGCGCTGAGAACAGCGTATACAGCCTTTTTGGCCCATCCGACACAGCCAGAGAAGGACCGATGGCAGACTGTTAGGGCGGAATATGAGGGGTGGTTAGAAACGAAAGAAAATATAAACAGGTCACACTTTGAGGCCACACTTTTCAGATACGGCAATAAGCCGGGGAGGCTCTTGGCCCGTTTGGCTAAAGGCAAATTCCCCCTTCATCATATTAATTCCCTCAAAGACACCACAGGGAAGGTGCACTCTCATCCGGCCAAGATTAACATGATACTGAAAGAATTTTACCACTCCCTGTACTCTGATCCTCCTGACGAGAGCAATCCGACCCGTAATTGGTTGGCGGACAATGTGGTGCCAACCATTGCGGAGGAGGATAGGACAATGCTAAACGCAGATGTTACACTGGAGGAAATCACTAGAACTATAAAGGCGTTGAAACCTAACAAGGCCCCGGGCCCAGACGGCTACACGGGCGATTTCTTTAAGTTGCTTGCGGAGGAGGTGGCTCCAGCTCTCCTCCCGCTGTACAACTCCTACCTTCAGGGATCTCCCATATCACGTGATATGAATACTGCGTATATTAAAGTATTGCCCAAACCAGGGAAGGACCTCACGCTGCCGGGAGGATACCGACCCATATCCTTAATCAACATTGACCTTAAAATAGTGTCGAAGATCTTGGCTGACAGGTTGGCCACGCTGCTTCCTTATATTATTTCCCCAGAACAGGTAGGATTTGTACAGGGGCGGTCGGCGGTGTCCAACCTCCGAAAAGCTATGGGTGTCCTGGATGAGGTCCATTGGCACCCTGACCTGCACCCCTCCCCCGCCATATTATCTATCGACGCTGAAAAAGCTTTCGATAATGTGCGGTGGGAGTGGGTGTGGACAGTTTTGGACAAAATGGGATTTAGGGGACAATTTATGTCTTACCTGCGGGTCCTATACTCCTCTCCACATGCAAAAATCAGCACACCTGGTTTCCTGTCCCCGTCTTTTGCATTGGAGAGGGGAACGAGACAGGGGTGCCCCCTATCCCCGCTGCTATTTAACCTAGCCCTGGAACCGCTGTCCAGAGTATTAGCTCAGCATAGCGGTATTGAGGGCATAAAGGTGGGGGGTACACCTGTCAAACTCGCCCTTTTTGCCGATGACCTCTTGATGTTTTTAGAAAATCCTCATAGGGACCTGGAGACGGTATTTGAATGCTTGACCGACTTCGGAATCCGATCTGGCTTCCGAGTGAATGTGGGGAAAAGCATTTTGCTTGATTTATCTAAAACCCCCGGAGGACGTTTTGACGTCCAGGTGACTATCACAAGGTCACGGATACGGTACCTAGGGATCCAGCTATGCCCTCAACCGGGCCAGATATATAGCCTGAATTACCCTCCCCTTTTTCAGTCCATCCTACAGGATTTGGACAGATGGAAAAAACTTCCCCTTCCCTTAATGGCCCGAAGCCATCTGTTGAAAATGCTAGCCTTTTCTAGGCTGCTTTACCCAATGCAGACCCTACCCATGCTGTTGCGTCATAAGGATGTTAACAAACTACATTCAGCCTTTACGAACTTCTTATGGAGGGGTAAACGGCCTCGTATAGCCCTTAAAAAACTGATGCTTTTTCGAGACCAAGGGGGTCTCAATTTCCCTGATGTCAGATCATATAACCTGGCATGCTTATTACGCCACGGGGTAGATTGGGTACGTGGGGGAGGACCATACTCAAATGTTGGGTTGGAGGCGAGTATGGCTGCCCCCTGGCCTCTTTCGGCCATTCTATTTACTAAATTTTCTGCGATCCCGGGGTCGGTCAAGCGTAACGTCCTGCTTCGGGACTCTATATTGGCATGGAGAGCGTGTCTCAAAGGCGCGGGCAGACCTTTTTTGATCGATAAGATGATGCCTCTGTGGTCACACCCAGAACTTCCTGCTGAGGTACTGAATACATTCCATACTGAATGGAAAAGTAAAAACATCTTGACTGTTCAACACTTGTTGCACCCAACGGAGCATAGGTACTTGACCTTTACAGAGATGGGGGACAAATATGGATTGGGACAGGGGCACTTTTTGCTGTATAACCAAGTTATGGGTTTCCTTAAGAGCAGATTGTGTAACCTGACCCCGCTGTTCCAATCCCATTTTCTGCAAGAGTTGACACAAACTGAGAACCCGGTCCATTCTTTGTCCCACATTTACTGGATACTAAGGAGGTCCTCCTCTAAACAGTTTGCGCAGAGTATCTTTAAATACTGGGAAACTAAGTTGGTTACAACGGACCTCTGCAAGTCTGTCCTGGAGGGATGGTCGGCGGTATGTAAAGCAGTGGTAAGTGAGGCGTGGAGAGAAACTCAGTTCAAAATCATGCACCATGCCACTTATGGCTTTTCTTTCCCCAGAACCCCTGACCATCCCGACAGGATAGAAGCATGCCCAAAATGCAATGAAAGGGGCACTGATCTCCTACATGGGCTGGTCACCTGTCCATTCTCGAGACTTTATTGGCTAAATTTGAAGGATCTGCTGAGGGAAAAACTACATATATCCATTTCCTTGGAGCCCTCATTCCTGGCACTTCATGTGTTGCCGGAGGATGGAGGGGTGACCAGATTGATTCATGTCTTTGTGTTGGTGGCAAAACGGTGCCTTCTTGCGCGATGGTTGGAGCAACAAATGCCGTCCTCTAGGGATGTGGTTGCGCAAGTGAAACAGTACATGACATGGGACCAAATGGAGGTGTGTAGATCTAAGGACAAACTGATCAAAGGGTTCCTGAAAAAGTGGAAAACTTTTATTTTAGCATTTCTCACAAGAGATGAAATAGTGCACGTCATGACACCCCTTAAAGACACTGTCTGGTATATGCGCAGCGATATAGCTGGCACGTTAGGGAGGCTGAAGGTCTAGTGGGACCAGAGACGACCGAGACCTAACTCGAAGGAGCCGGGAGTGCTAAGAGACTGGACGTGGGCACGGGGGTGGCGGGGTGGGGTGGGGGTGGGCGGGGGGATTCAAGATATATGCAACAGTTTATTTGTTGGGTATTTCTTTTCGGAGATGTTATTACACAGATTGCTATGATGGTTGGACCGACTTCTTCTTTTCACTTTCTCTATGTTCCATCAAAGGATGTGTTTTGATTGCTGACCTCTTTGTTATAAATGGAGGCGAAATTGTCAGTTCGCCATGCATATGTTGTTGGTTTTGAAAATTGAAAATAATAAAAAAGTATATTTTAAAAAAAAAGGAAGCGGACCAAAAAAGAAAAAAAGAATGATAATTCAAGATATAAGCAAGAAAAAGAAATGAAGATAAATGAAATTTGTAATGAGCATAAATAGAAATGAACATTAGATAAATATAGATATACGTACGCACAAAAATTAATCATGTAAAAATTAGAAACAATATAAATGCATAACGTATGATGTAAATATGATATAAATATGAGAATGTAGATATAGCCATGTGGGAAACACAATGGATAAAAAAGAGAAAAGAGTCATAAATGTATAATAGTATTAGTATGTGTAGTATGGTATAATAAATCATTTTTAAAATTTAAACCATTCGGGTAGCGAGTATTCAACTTAAAGATATACTCCGCTTCTTTATGCAGTAAGAGCTGTTGTTTGTTGCCGCCTCTCATGGTGGCTTGCACCGTTTTAATACCGTAGAATGTGAATGAAGACATATTACCACGATGTTTGTCATGTTTGTGATGTTTGCTACCAGACACACTCTGAATGCAAGACAATTTAAAATGTACATTCACCTACTCCAGTGATTTATTAAACTGTGGGGAGACAAACATTCAGTGGTTTATTTGCCAACATTAGGAGCACATGTACTATATATACATCACATAATAACAATGGCAAATACTTTTGGGTATTTTGCATTATACAATGTAACATTTTTCTCTTTTGGGGGCATGTTTATTAGTGCAGGTAAAATCCTAAAATTAGACAAGCAGAGAGAAGATAAAGTACAGTAATCACAGTGTCTCACCCTATATAATACATTTGGGGAACATTACTAGATATACTAGACTCTTCCTTTTCCTTATACCCTCCTATTGTTGGTTTATTTTACTGTAACACTTGCTGTGATATTTTTGGGATTCAATGGTACATTATAAACCAGAAAGAAAATCAGGAACATTCAGCATAGTACCCCCCCCCCCCCCCCCATTATACTTGAGTTACTCAATGTGCTGAATACGTGATAAAGTCCATATGTCCCATGCATAGAAATATATAAGTGTACATATAGGGGTGTACCTGAGGCTGCCTGGTCTTCTTTCTTTTCTTCTTCTTTTTTCCAGATCTTGATTGGTGGCTTCTTCTCTTTCACTGCAGAATCCAGGATGTTCCTCTTCTTGGCTCTCCTCCTCCCCGCCATATCTTCTTCCATGTGGATGTTGATTGGTGGCTTCTTCTTTTCCACTGCAGAATCCACAATGTGTCTCTTCTTGGCCTTCCTCTTGCCAGCCATGACTTCTTTCTTCATCTGTTTGGCCTCTCCATCGTTGGACTTCTCAGAGCTCTTCTTCCTCCTTCGGCCCTTCACTGAAGTCTTCATCTCATCGTCCGATGAGTCCAGAGTGCATCTTGGTTTCTTCTCAGAGGCCAAGGTTTCCCGTCTCCTCTTCCTCCCTTGGCTCTTCAACGAAGTCTTCTCATCGTCCGATGAGTCCAAGATGCGCCCTCCTGTCTTCTTCCTCTTCCTCCTCACAACAATCTCCTCGTCCTCCATGTTTGTGCTGTGGCTCGGTCCAGCAGACATCTCTCTCTGTCGTTCCTTAGCAACAGTATCCCAGGTGACATCACACCTGCCCTGGCCGCATGCATGGCATTGGTCATGTGATCAGTATCTGACACCATTCAACTCTATGGGCTATAGTTATATGTATTGCAGTCAGTATAATGGCGGCTTCACTTTGGTTCAAGACTTTTAAAATACTGTTGATTTCTCTTGAGAGACAAAATACAACCTGATTGGTGTAACAGATCTTACCAGGACTGACTCTACTCTGTATGTATGGGTGATAGAAAGCCATTGGGGGAGATTTATCAGCTGTCTTATATTCAGAGTCTCTTTATTGGCCATAGTAACCAATCACAGCTCTGATATAATGAAATCTGGGATATGATTGGTTGCTATGGGCAACAAGGAGAAGGAGATCTCCCCCATAGTGTCTATACTATCATGGTTTTTTATTTCCCAAATTCCATTAGCTGTAAGTCTTTGTTGCAGTTTGGATCAGTCTAAAGAAACAGCAGTTTTATGGACAGTACACTTATATTTTAGGTATTCAGACATTCATGATATAATGATAGATATGTTGTTGTTGTTTTTTTTTTTTTTAACTTAAAGGAATTTAATATGTATTTTTCTGTTCGGTATGCTGTAATACTTTTTGCATTGTAGTATGGCCCCATGGATGACATTATATAGAGTTTGTACTCTGTGGCTGTTTGGACACTGGAAGTAACTGGCACATGGTTTTAGCTATCTAGATGCCACAGTAACCATTGGCTGTGGGATCTAGATGGGTAAATGCTGTACTCCATGTGTAGGTGCCCTCTTCTGTGAGTCCTAAGAGCTGATCTACATTACTGTGGACCCCAACTTTATTCAGGCCCCATCATGACACTTGGCTCCTGCACCTAACACAGACTCTTAGCCCACTTATATAGAACCATAGAAGATTATGAAAGGAAAAAGACTAATGTCCTGAAGTCTCTGGGACTGTTTTGATTATTAATAGACAGTCTAAGCCCTGCAGTTCTATGATTCCCTGCTCTGCTCAAGCGCCGCCGCACAACGCAATGCAAGGCAGGGTCCTGTTCCCACTCTGTACTGTAAATTCATATATACAGTATCAGGGGGGAAGACTGGCCATCAAGGTGAGTGGTGATTGCTATTACTGCTCACTGTGCTAGAACCACTAACAGTGCAAATGGTGATACCAATCACCACCCGCTGAACAAAGGTGGCCGCACATCGCAGTCATGTCCCCCCGGATACTGTATATAAGAATATACAGTACACAGGGGACATAAGACCCTGCTCTGTATAACGTTGTGCAGAAGCACTTCAGCAGAGAACAGGATTGGCAATTGCAGGGCTTAGACAGACCTGCAGTTCCCAGCACAAACACTGGTGCAGCAAATGGGCCCATGTCACCCCTCACTACTGCCATTCAATGGAAGCGCAGATGTAATAAAAAAAGATACATATATTTTTAATGACGTTATATTGCGAAATATGTAAAAAAAAAATTAATAAAAAAATTCGGTCTCTGTACCCCTCTGACAGTATTGTGCACTCAAAATACCCAGAGGAAGGTTTGGGTATGGCAGTTGTCTGATTTAATTACTTTCTCTACTTTTCTCCCATCCTTCCCTCTTTATTTTCTGTTTTTTCATATTTCAAAGGAAGTCTCCCTTATATCATTACTCCTATGTCATCTCTACATAACACTACACACATGTGGGACTTTAAGGGAATCAATCAACTCAGTCGGGCTGATTTGGTTCCCTGGAGCACAGTATAAAGCTCCTGTGCAGCTCGCGGCACATACCCGGCTGCAGCAGAAGCTTAATACTGGAGAAAATAAAGTTTCAATCTGCTGTGTCAGGCAGAGAGCGCTGGCAGGTAGAGAGCGGTGACTACACACGGACGGGAAGCCGCCCAAATGACCACCTGCCGTCCTCTGCCTGCCGCGCACTAGCGGATTAAAACTTCATTTTCTCTGGTATGAAGCTTCAGCTGCCGCCGGTACATGCCACGAGCTGCACAGGAGCTTTAGACTGTGCTCCAGGGAACTTGGGCTGATTGGTTCCATTGGTTCCATTTAAGTCCCACATGTGTGTAGTGTTATGATTGGTTTCCTTTTAATTTCACCATAAGAAGTGTAAGCACACAAGCAGGGAGAACACAGACAGCGTCTTAGACATAAACTGTGTAGCACAACCACTGAGCTGCAGAAACAGTGGAATCAACGGTATGGTGAGATTGTAACTATACCTAGGTCATAACGGAGGTGCTGGTAGGACGTATTGTAATTGCATGCAGACAGAACAGAACCCAACTAAGCAGTAATGGAGACTCGTCATGTGACCTTTTGGCTACTTTCTGGTTATTTATATAATTGGTGCTATCATATATACTATTTGTTCTGACTATTTGTAGATGCCCTGCAGCAATCCATTGTGAAATAGCGTTGTAATTTTTCTGTCATAGTGTAAGACATTGAAATTTGTTTGTATGACAACCTAGATTGTATATTTCTATATTACCACTTAAATATTTCATTTACAGCCTGGAGGTGTGATAGCTATTTAATATTATTTGTTTATTTTTTTAGCATATTTTTTAAAAGGGTACTCCAGAGACAAAAATCATTTGCTAATCATTTCTATAAAAAAAAAAAACTCAAGCCTTTCAGTACTTATCAGCTGCTGTATGTCCTGCAGGAAGTGGTGTATACCTTTCAGTCTGACACAGTGCTCTCTGCTGCCATCTCTGTCTGAGACAGGAACTGTCCAGAGTAGAAGATGTTTTCTATGGGGATTTGCAACTGCTCTGGACAGTTCCCATAGAAAAGCTCTTCTACTCTGGACAGTTCATGACATGGACAGAGGTGGCAGCAGAGAACACTGTGTCAGACTGGAAAGAATACACCCCTTCCTGCAGGACATACAGTAGCTGACAAGTACTTGAAGGCTTGGGCTTTTTTAAACAGAAGTCGTTTACAAACCTTTATATGTTTCTGACACAATTTCTAAGCACCCACGATTTTCTCCTGGACACTCATTTAATATGCTTTGGGTGTAGGGTAGTAGTTAGCTGCCTCAGCTGTGATCCCTTTTCTTTAACTATAAACATATATTAATCTGGGGCTTAGTGCTAGCATATAAAACACCTAGCACCAACCCCCTCCTTATTACTTTAGTACCCACTGGGCACAGGGGTGCAGGGAAGGTACGTGTAGGCCAGAATATAATGGGGGAGGAGGTAATACTAAGCCCTGGATGCCCTCTATTAAACAGCTTCACTACTAAAGTAGTAAAAGAAAAGAACTGTAAAATAATTTTATTATAATAATTCCCCCATTCCCCTCCTTGACAATTAAAAAAAACTCTGATGTAATTGTATGGATACGGGTATCTGAAAAACAAAAACAGAAGAGAATATATTAGTGGGGTGTTCTTCTCTGATGAGCCAGCTGCCATGGCTTGTACATGTGGTGGTGAATTACAGAAGGGAACTCCACTTGCTGAAGATCGTGTCCTCACATGGTGTTTTATTTTTGGTGTTCATGTTTTGCTGATTTACTACTACAAATCTGGGAGCTGATTCTGTGTAAGTTACAGATTTTTTGTGTATGAATGTGGAAAATCCTCAGCACACTGCCCTGTAAATATACCCTATGGGGGACATTTATTAAGTCCAGTGTTTTCTGCGCCGGACTTAAAAATGTCCTCGAAGCTCCGACAGTACGGAGATTTATGTATAGGGGCACTGCCTGTACATACATCCCGTGCGCATCAGTGTGCGCGCCAGGAAACCTATGTCAGCTCAGAGCTGGAGTAGGTTTCCTGACTGTTTTCTCGCCAAAAGAATTAGAAATTGAGCGGACTCTGAGTAGGTGCCCCCGTTCCGCCCCCTTCAAAACCCCACCCTGTCCCTATGGTGTACTGGGCGGAAAATGGCCAGATGCAAATATTTATTTGCAAAACGGCCATTTACAAATGAATTTATTCACATCTGGCCATTTTCCATGATAAATGTCCCCCTTTGAGAGTACTCCTGTTCGGTGCTGCCATATAAAATGTATATATGCCTCCAAGAGACATACCACCCTCAGATCCCCAAATGTAATACAGACATCAGACAGACTCCTGAAATATACTCATTACTTTTGGTGGTACGTACTGTATATATTATATTACAGACCTCCATAATGTAATACAAACCCGAGCCCCCTAATGCCCCATAATGCCACAAGCCCCGTAATGTAATAAAAAATAATAAATAAATGTACTTACTATGTGACCAATGGAGCGGTCGCCTGCAAGTTGAAGGGGTTATCCAGCGCTACAAAAACACGGCCACTTTTCCCCCTCTCTTGTCTCCAGTCGAGGTGTGGTTTGCAATTAAGCTCCATTTACTTCAATGGAACTAAATTTGAAACCCCACCCAATCTGGAGACAACAGTAGGGGGAAAAGTGGCCGTGTTTTTGTAGCGCTGGATAACCCTTTTAATAGTGAATTTACTACCCATTGAAAGCAATGAGTAGCAAATCCGCAGCATGAAATCCATAGCAAACTCCCTCCATGTGACACTCTGAGGAATTAAACTGTGGGGAGGTGAGGGATCCTGCTGCCTGATCACAGGCACAATGACCACACCCCAGCAAACATCCCAGAAATCTGCTTGAGCTAAACTTTTATGGACCAATACGCTAAGCAGGACAATAGGACAATCAAAACATGTCAGACCTATTTGGATGGAGGTTGTAATTGTAACTATTCATACACATTCTTAGGCCACATTCACATGTTTCGTGTTCTGCATGGAACACGGACGTAGAATGCATGTAACGGACTTCTCCCCCGCCCGGGCAGCATCTGTAATTAGATGCTGGGAGCGGGGGAACTGTATTCATATGCACCGCTCTGTAATGACAGCGCCGCACGGCTGATTCATTACAGAGCGGTGCATATGAATATAGTTCCCCCGCTCCCAGCATCTTATCACAGACGCTGCCCACGCGGGGGAGAAGTCCGTTACATACATTCCACGGCCATGCTCCGTGCAGAACACGGAACGTGTGAATGCGGCCTTAATGGTGGAAATCCTTTCCTGCACTAGACATGGAGAGGTGAAATTTTAAATGGCTAAAACGCTATAGATTTGCTGTGTCAGAGCCTCAGACCTAACCGTGGATGAGGTGAATAGGACCTATTTCGGCGCTGAGCGGCTCTTGATAACAGTAGATAAAAGTATCAGTTATTTATTGTAGATAACAGTAACCCATCCGAGGCTGTGACACGAATATACCCATCTGAAGTCTTGGATCCTGTGCCTCAAGATCTTAGACTGAACTTGTGGACCGGCTGCTGCGGCCCCTCTGTCTATCTTCACTGATAGCGCTGCACCCTCCGTACAACACAAAGGTGAGCATACCCATTTGTGCTCCCCTTGTCATTACTGTTTTTATGGTATCACCCTATGGCGCCTTTCATCTCCTTTAGATTATTTTATCTATCGTGTTCCATGCAGAACACAGAAGGTGTGAATGCGGCCTTAGGGCCCTATTACACGGAGCTATAATCGGATCTAGCAGATCGGCGCTCGTTTACAGTATTGATCAGGTTGCCATCGGCCCATGTAGTAGCACCATTAGACTACCAGGGTGGTCACGGCTCACCATATGTTACCCACCCAAAAGAACTTTTTAACTCTCTATCTTTATTAATGGTGATATTAAAAGCTCAGCCCAAAATAATTAATAGAAAAGTGTAATAAAGGTCTCCTGGCTAGTGGTACTGTACTAGATTAAGGCTAGTGACTGGTGTATCTGCAATATACATCAGTATGGAGGACCCATAGTTGTAGGGTTAAAAAATACTGTCCCCTCTGGATGTTTCCAATCTAAGTCCTATGTCCTAGGTCCTATCACTTCTATAGTAGCAGTAAAAAAAAAACATATAGCACCAATAGCAGCTCTCATATATGCAACCAATCAAATATTGTAAGCCATTCTAAAAGGATGTATTCTTATCCATCATGAGAATGTGATGTCAGCTAATCTCACCAGCCCAGTGAAGGGAGGGTTTAAGGACATATACTCACCCAGAGCAGTGCGCAACAGTTAGAATCCTTCTGCTGACACCTACAATGGAGAAACTCTGTGACTAGAGATGAGTGAACTTACAGTAAGTTGGGCGTAAATGAACCTGATGTCTCGGCCATTGAAAAAGATGGATACAGTCCATGACCTATGACTGTCATCCTTGCCATTTCCAGGCTGCAGACTAAAGCAATCAGTGGCCTCTACCATTCAAAAAGGGCATAATGGTCACATGACCTTGCATATCGGAGACTCCGTACTATTTATATAGCATATTCCACAATTAATTTATAAAACAGGATTCACAAGAGGGTACCCGGATTTGAACCAGGGACCTCTCGATCTGCAGTCAAATACCCCCTGTGTATTCTCAAAACAATAAACCTTGTCACTTCAAGGGGAGTGTAGCATTACATGTGAGGGACCATATAATGCATAGTTGTTTCAAGATCTATAAAGTAGCTGCAAATGAAATATTTATGTAGTAACATAGAAATATACAGTCTTTTTAAGTTGTCATAAAAACACAGTTTAATGTCTTACTAGGGCTGGGCGATTAATCGAATTAATTCGATTAATCATCCAGAACGTTGAAAGCGATTAGATTTTTTGTGAAAATCGCAAAATCGATTTTCACAAAAAATAATTTCGGGCTGCGGTGCCAGAGAGGAGCTGAGAGGAAGGGGGGTTGCGGTGCGGGCCAGCGGGAGAGCCGTAGAGGGGCGGTGTGGGTGAGCGGGGAGAAGATGCTGGGTGGCCAGGCTGGAGAGGGGCGATGTGGTGTTGGCGGCCTCCAGCCACTGACAGTGCCGCCGCTGACCTGCCCCCGCCCCCTCCACTGAGCGTCCCCCTCCCCTCCCGGCCAGACGTGGAGGTCCCGGGTCTGTGAAGGAGGAGGCCGCAGGGACTACAGTAGGTGGTGATCGTGGCGCTGCATGTCCTGGAGCTATACAGCGGGATCGGGGGCTCAGTGCAGACCCCCGTTCCCGCTGTATAGCTCCGTGACCCGCAGCGACGCGATCACCACTTCCACAGACCCCTCCTTTCCTCCCAGTCCCCTCAGTGTCCCCTCAGTGTCCCCCCAGTGTCACCTCAGTTTTACCCCAGTCCCCTTCAGTGTCCCCCCAGTTCCCTCAGTGTCCCCTCACAGTCCCCCCAGTCTCCCCTTAGTGTCCCCCCAGTCCCCTTCAGTGTCCCCCAGTGTCACCCCAGTCCCATTCAGTGTCCTCCAGTGTCACCCCAGTCCCCTTCAGTGTCCCCCAGTGTCACCGCAGTCCCCTTCAGTGTCCCCCCAGTCCCCTTCAGTGTCACCCCAGTCCCCTTCAGTGTCCCCCAGTGTCACCCCAGTCCCCTTCAGTGTCCCCGAGTGTCCCCCCAGTCCCCTTCAGTGTGCCCCAGTGTCACCCCAGTCCCCTTCAGTGTCCCCCAGTGTCACCCCAGTCCCCTTCAGTGTCCCCCAGTGTCACCCCAGTCCCCTTTAGTTTTACCCCATTCCCCCTCAGCCTCCCCAGTCACCCCTCATCTATACCTGTACTACTACACCCCTTATCCACTATACCTCCACTACTACACCCTACTTAGATGGAGGCACAAACATGATTTCCTATACTATATGGGGCCTCTGTTACACTGGAAAGCAATTCAGTTGTTGTCTGAAATATCATTAACCCCTTAACGACATCGGGCGTAAGTATACGCCCCCGCAGGGTGGGCCTTAACGCAAACGGGCGTATACTTACGCCCGATGTTTCCCCAATCGCTGTGTGTTCACACACAGCGGTCGGGGAAGATGGCCTGCTATAATGTATAGCAGGCCATCTCTGCTCGTCGGCACGGGGGGTGATTAACCCCTCCCGTGCCGACGATCCCTGCTATATGCTGATCAATACAGATCAGCATATAGCAGCTAAATTCAGCTTTCCGGGTCATCGGTGACCCGGTGACCCGGAAAGCAATGGCGATTGGTGCTGTCTGAGATAGCACCAATCGCCATAAGTGTCCCCACCAAAGATGGCGCCGATGCCACCCCCACGATCGCCGTAATAGGCCGGCCAGTACTGGCCAGCCCATCACGGCGATCATACTGTAAAAACACAGTTGTGCCGAGTTCTGCACCCCTCAGCTAGGTAGCTAAGGGGTGCAGAACAGGTGTGTGTGGTGCAGGTGTACCATACTCACCTGATCTGGGCGTCCGGAGCGAAGATCTGCGGTCCGCGCCGTCCTCGCGTCTTCTTCGCTTCACTTCCGGGTTCGGTCGTCCAGCGTCGGAAATCTTCGGAAACGCTCGGGTTCGGCGGGTCTCGGCATTCTCCGGCAGTGTCGCTCTACTGCCCCCTAGCGGCTGATCAGTGAATATCATTCACTGATCAGTTGCTTTGGGTTATAAAGATTTTTTTATTTTTTTTTCCTAACGCCGCTGAATGCTGATCAGCATAGCACATAAGTGCGCCGCTGATCAGCAACTCCTCCATTTTGGCGTAGGGGCGTTTTTCCCCCCCTATATCCTACCGCCACTGTCTGCTGATAAGTGCCGCACATAAGTGCGGCATTTATCAGCAGCTCCTTTCTTGGCGTAGGGATATTTTTTCTTACTGTCAAAAAACACGTAAAAAACACTACATTACACCACACTACATGGAATAAAGTTTTACACTACACCACTACACATTTACATACCCCATATACCAATCCCCGTATAAAGATGGCCCCCAGGGTGTTTTTGGCATCAGAGGCATACGCTATTATTGCCTCAGACACCGAAACAGCCAGTGAGGATGAATGGGGGGATCCTTCGTTCCTCCATTCATCCTCATCGTCCTTATCATCCAGTGATGTGTCTGGGGGTAGCGTAGCGTACGCTGCCCCCCAGACACGTCTTTTCCGCCAGTACCGTCCCAATAAGAGATCACGGTATGGCGTGAAATTCTACAAACTCTGTGAGCGTACCTCAGGGTGCACTTACAGATCCAGGGTACGAGCACACTGCGGAATGGCGAAGGATAACCCTTTGTGCATTCCGCAGCTGGCACTTACCGGCGGACTGGTGGAGGCGCGCGTTTCCGCCCGTGTCATAGATTCCATTCTATGCACGGGCGGATTCCATTGTCCGTCCAAAGAATGAACACGTTCATTCTTTGGACAGAGGGCGGAATCCGCCTGTGCATAGAATGGAATCTATGACACGGGCGGAAACGCGCGCCTCCACCAGTCCGCCGGTAAGTGCCAGCTGCGGAATGCACAAAGGGTTATCCTTCGCCATTCCGCATTGTGCAGGTACCATTACAGTGTATGAAGGAAGGGACACCCGAATCCTGCCCCCAGATGCCCCCCCATCCTCGGAGTTAGTGGGGAGATCGTTTGGGAACTGATCTTCCCACTGCTGGATAAAGGTTACCACCTGTACGGGGATAACTTTTATACCAGCACCCCCTCTTCTGGTCCCTCGCTGCCCGAGCTACTGTAGCTTGCGGCACGATCCGAAAATATCAGAAGCAGTAATAAAGCCTTCATATTTAGCAGCCATGGAGCGGACCCAGCACTTCTGGATATGAAGGACCCCGTATCGCACCAGGGCAACATTTTCCAGGTGACGTCCCCCACACTGGAAAACAGGAGACCCCAGAAGAAGTGCAGAGTGTGGGGTAACAGGGGGATCAGAAAGGACACCATTTTCCAGTGTAACACATGTCCTGATCCCCCCGGCCTCTGCATACAGCATCGCTTCAAGGCGCTCCACACGTTATTGGAGATCTACATTTTCTAAATTCTGTCCCTTATTCCTATTTCAGGGGTCACGTTGTTCCAGGGATTATTCTGATCGCCATTATGGAGTCAGGAAGGTATTTTTCTCCTGTGATGAGGCTTCTGTCGTCTGCCTTATGAGGGGTTTTTTTTGCCTTCCTCAGGCCAATTATTAGTTTATAAGGTTGAAAATGACAGGTGTCCATCAAATTCAACCTGTGTTGATCCAAATACCCCCCCAAAAAAATTAGAATTGTCCCTTTTCCCCAGCTAAATAGGTATGGCCGCCATTCCCATTAGAGGATGCCATGATGCAATTACAAAGCCTCTGTGCGGCCAGGACAGTAGAAACCCCCCACAAGTGACCCCATTCTGGAAACTACACCCCATAAGGAATCTAAAGAGGGGGGCAGTGGGGATATGGCCCCCTGGTGACGGGCACATTTGTGGCGTGAAAATGAAAAAAAAATATTTTTTATTTTCACGGTACATGTTCCACATATGTGCCCATCACCAGTGGGGTCCATATGCTCACTGTACCCCCTTGTTGGATTCCTTATGGGGTGTAGTTTCCATAATGGGGTCACTTGTGGGGGGTTTCTACTGTTCTGGCAGCACAGGAGCTTTTTAATTGCGACATGGCCTCCATCCTCCATTCCAGCCTCTAAATGGCGCTCTGTCCCTTTGGTGGCTTGCCCTTGTGCCCATATGGCACATTATGTCCACATGTGGGGTATTTTCGTACTCAGGGGAAATTACCCTACACGTTTTGTGTTCACTTTCTTTTTTAACCCCTTGTGGAAAAGGAAAAAAATCAAGGCTAGACTAACATATAGTGTAAAAAATGTTTACTTTTTACACTAAATTATTGATCTTGTCTTGATTTTTTCATTTTCACAAGGGGTTAAAAGATAAAAAAAAAAACACTAAATGTGTAGAGCAATTTCACCTGAGTACGGAAATACCCCACATGTGGACATAAAGCACCATGCGGGTGCAGGGTAAGCCTCCAAAAGGAAGGAGCGCCATTTGGCTTTTGGAGGCTGGATTTGGCTGGAATGGAGTTCGAGGGGCCATGTTGCATTCAAAAGGCCCCTGTGTTGCCAAGACAGTTGAACCCCCCACAAGTGACCCCATTATGGAAACTACACCCCTTAGGGAATGTAACAAGGGGTGTAGTAAGCATATGGACCCCACTGGTGACGGGCACAAATGTGGAACAATATGGTGTAAAATTAAAATATTAAATTTTTTACACTATAATGTTGGTTTAGCCTTAAATTTTTCATTTTCACAAGAGGTTAAAAGAGAAAAAAACACACATAATTTGTAGAGCAATTTCCCCCGAGTCCGTAAATACCCCACATGTGGACATAAAGCGCCATGTGGGTGCAGGGCAAGCCTCCGAAGGGAAGGAGCGCCATTTGGATTTTGCAGGCTGGATGTGGCCAGAATGGATGATGAACGCCATGTCGCATTTACAGAGCCATTGTGCTGCCAAAACACTGGAAACCCCCCACAAGTGACCCCATTCTGGAAACTACACCCCTCAAGGAATCTAACAAGGGGTGCAATGAGGATATGGACCCCTTGATGACGGGCACATTAGTGCCGTGAAAGTGAAAAAATGAAAATTTTCACTTTCACGTCACATTGTTCCACATTTGTGCCCATCACCAGTGGGGTTCATATCCTCATTGCACCCCTTGTTAGATTCCTTGAGGGGTGTAGTTTCCAGAATGGGGTCACTTGTGGGGGGTTTCCAGTGTTTTGGCAGCACGAGGGCTCTGTAAATGCGACATGACCCTTGAAATCCATTCCAGTAAAATACAGCTTCCAAAAGCCAATTGGCGCTCCTTCCCTTTGGAGGCTCGTCCTGCGCCCGCTTGGCACTTTATGTCCACATGTGGGGTATTTCTGTACTCGGGAGAAACTGCGCTACATGTTTGGTGTTTTTCTTTTCTTTTATCCCCTTGTAAAAATGAAAAATGAAAGCTAGAACAACATTTTAGTGTAAAAAATAGAATTTTTCCTTTTTTACACCACATTGTTCTGAAAATCTGTGAAGCACCTGTGGGGTCCAGATCCTCACCGCACCCCTTGTTACATTCCTCGAGGGGTGTAGTTTTCTAAATGGTGTCCCTTTAGGGGTGTTTTTTAGGTTTTGGCACCCCAGAGCCTCTGCCAACCTGAAGTGGTACAGTCAGAAATGACCAAATATAACGGAGGCATTGAAATTCACTAGGCGCTCCCTTATATCTGAGGCTTGTGGTTGCGTCAAATAGCGCAATAGGGCCACATACAGGGTATTTCTATAAACTGCAGAAACGGGGCAATCAATATTCGGGTGCATTTCTCTGGTAATAGGTTTATCATTATGAAAGATATTGGATTACAATAAAATCTCTGCACAGAAAATAAAAATTTTCAAATTTCTTACACACTTAGCTTTTATTTCTGTGACTCCCCTAAAGGGTTAAAAAACTTTCTGGATGTGCTTTTGCAGAGTTTGGGGGGTGCAGCTTCTGAAATGGGGTTCTTTGTGGTGCTTTCTAACATACAGTCCCCTCAAATACACTTTCAGGCTATGTTCACACTACGTATATGTCCGGCCGCATACGTATGAAACTCCGGCCGAGACTTTACGCAAGTTGTGGCCGGATACGTACGGAACGCAAACTTACGCCCGTAGTGTACTTACGCTTCCTGAGCGCTCTTCGTAGCGATCTGACAGCGGTCTTTTCCTTGGAAATCTTCGCCTAGCCCCGGACACCCCACAGAACCTTTTGGATCGGCACAAAAAGCTTTTAAAATGAAGAAATCACCACTACGTACGGGACCGCATGTAACGCTACGGGCGTAAATTACGGCATTTCCGTCCCGAAATAATGGTCTGATTCATTTTTTACGGCGCCGTATACAATCTGGGCGTAAGTTCGTACGTAGTGTGAACTGTGCGGCCGTAGATCGTATACTTTACATTGTACGCAAACTACGTAAGTTTCCGGCCGCTTATTCACGGAACGCGCTACGGCCGGAAACTTACGTAGTGTGAACCCAGCCTAAACCTGTTAATTCTGTCTTTGCCTGCAGGATGGACTTAAAATTCATGAATTGCATAGAGGTTCCGACAGTTCATAAAATAATTATATATAATAATTCCTTGATCTTCATATCCTGGCATCTGAAGATGGTTTAGAATGTCGGACCTTTCAGAAACCTACCGCCAGATACTTAGTTATATACTTTACAATAGCTGCCATCTTCCAAGATGGCTGATCAATGTCCCGGAAGGCCAATTTAGGAGATTGAAAAGGAACTGTACAAGGCCTGAACAGTTTGAAATAGAAGCCCAACGAATGACAGAGCATTTCCAGGAAAAGAAATATCCAGACACTGTAATATCTAAATCATTAATTAAAGTAAGACAATTAGAGAGACAATCCTTTTTTGACCCCACAAATAAAACTCCCTCAGAGAGAACAGAATCTATAATTCTGCCATATAACACTGAGCATAAAAGAGTGGAAAAGCTACTGGCCAAGAGTTGGCATCTAATCCAAAGAGACAGAACAGTAGGACCCTCTCTCCCACCAAGACCCCCAATAGTCTACACCAGAGCCCCCAATTTGGGGATACAAGTGGCCCCGACTGTACCAAGGAGAGCACCACATATTACATCTAAAAGGTCCTGGTTGGAGATCCCGGGTTTCCACAAGTGTGGCACCTGTTTGGGCTGTAAAAGCACCTCCACCCCCAGACACACATTGACGGTCAGCTCCACTTCTAATGATTTTGAAGTTGACATTAAAGAACTGCTAACCTGTAATTCTAGGGGTGTTATATACATCATCCAGTGCAACTGCCCCAAGCAGTATGTGGGGCGCACCAAAAGACAGCTGAAGACCAGGATCACGGAACATATTAGAAATATAAGAAAGGGGGAAATCATTATCATCCCACTTTAAAGAGGTACACCATTGTGTCCCGTCCCAACTGTCCTTCACAGTGGTCCATAGTGTCAGGAAAGATTGGAGAGGGGGCGACTACATAAGGAAAATGTCTAGAATAGAGTCACCGAGGATATTTGAGTTTGATAGCCTTGAACTTAGGAGCCTAAATGCTGAATTGGAACTATTTGGATTTTTGTGAACTTGGGGGTCCCCTGGTGGCCTCTGTGCCATGGCCGGCTCCGTGCCAGGCCGTTCTACACGGCGCCGGAGCCGTCCCTGTCGCCTTGGCCTCAGGGGTGCAACATACAATTTTTTGTCTGTCTTATATTTCCCCCCTTTTAATGTAGCTGGCAATATTTCAAGTAAAAATCTCCCTTATTCATATTTACTGTATCAATTAGTACTGTACATCATATAATCATTCACACATTCTGCGGTCTGGAATGTAACACATATGTATTTAGATTACTTTTGTTGACAGAGAGGTATTTTGGTTGCATTTTTATGGAATAAGCATCATTTTATTCATGTGTCCTTATTATTTTTAACATTGCACATTGGTAATGACAAATGTACAATATATATCACATACGTGTCATTTATCCAATATATTGATAACTCATTATACATGTAACATATGGAGGGCATTCTTATAACTTCATATATCCTATATTCTATGTTCTATTTTTACATTTATATTTATATATTTCATGTTTTCTATTTTTATTTTTATTTAGGTATTCCTAACATTTCAAATTAATATAGAAAAATATACAATATGTACTACATATGTGTAATACATTATACTTGCAATTTATGAGGATCATCCCTATTCCTATTTCTTATATCCAATACTTTATCTTCTATCCTTATACTTATATTTTTGTTTAAATTGATTCTACCCCATTTGACTATGTACACAAGACGCGATATTGATGCGTCTTTTGTGGAACGCAGGTAGACCCATCGAAAATAGAGCGATTACACCTTTCCATTACCTGATATATAGTTATTTTTAGTGTCTGCAGTACAAGTAATTCATAAATAATATAAGTTATAAATATGCTTTTTAACTTTGCTTGTGCAAGATATGTCCTCATAAATGAAAGCGGATTAGGATCCTATCTAGAGCCCAAAAGACGGCCTGGATTATTGGAATCCAGTCCAGACTTTGGACACCGCATGGATAATCCGACATTACGTATAAAAGCCCCCTAGATATGGGACCGAAATGACTGATACTATCGCCACTGATGAAGGGGTTAAATCTTGAGAACCTTGAAACGCGTATGGCATTAATATAACGTTTGGATAAGTGGTATACAGGACTAGCTATCCTGAAATTACACTGAAGTCCGAATTTTTTTAATTTTAATTTTTGTGATCATATTCACATTTTTTGGATCGAAAAGGGTTTATCTTTTTATATATGCTGGATAACATTGGGGGCCCCCCGGACAATCAGTCACTGATTTCCCTGCCGCTTCATCCACTAGTACCACCATCATCTCACTCCAAACGGAGACACCGGAGATGAGAGAGAGTTTGAGATAGAAGCGAGGCTGTGATTGTACGCACATTCTCTGAGACACGAGGACGCGCTGCTGGACTCCGGTAGCTCGGCCGTGTAGAACACAGACCCGCCCTAGCGCAGGAGGAACGCGGGAGACATCCTGAGAATCAGCGGCTGCTGGAAGACAGGTGAGAGGCGTTGTGTACGCAGATTGATCTAACTTATTTACTAACAAACGAATATTAAGACTTTATTACTTTATCACTCACTCATTTTATGAACTGTCGGAACCTCTATGCAATTCATGAATTTTAAGTCCATGCTGCAGGCAAAGACTGAATTAACTTTTGGTGAACTTCTGCAATAGGACTACAAGTCCAATATGAACTGATACTGTATTTTTAACAGCGTTACTTTTTCCCATATTTTTTTTCCTATCAGCCTTTTTTATTAGGCTACATCTAATTGTTTTAGATTGAGTTACTATAGGTTAGTTTCATAGACTGCTTTATAAGGATGTAGATGAGTTTATGAGTGTATAATCTGTCCAGGACCCAGTGTTATTCATTATCTCTATTCTTATTGTATGATTTTGTTTTATCTCTTAATATTAAAATTTAAACTATTTTGCTAGTAGGAGAGGGCTGTGGTGGTCTAGAGGAACTAAAAATTCTTTGTTGCAACATTTTCTACATTTGGCCCTTCTAGGTAGGGGTTCATTTTCTTAGTTAAACCTCGACCCGTTCAGTACTTCAATTGTGAGCTGCACATACCCTCTGTTTTCTAATTTTGACTTTTACACAAGAAAACTGCCTAAAACCAGGACTTCCCCAGGAACCAAAAGAAAATAAACATATGGTCTCCTTTATTACCACCTACAACTCTAATTTTAAACTAATAGAAAACATCCTCAACAAACATTGGGGAATCCTTCTGAATGACCCATTTTTAAAAAAAACGAACTTCCACCGATACCCAAGTGCATCAACAGAAGAGCGAAAATTCTAAAAAACCGCTTGGCCCCAGTCGACTAAGACCTAAGGAAGAAGCAACAAACAGTATTGCCCTAAATATAGTTGTAGATGGATCCTCCAAGTGTGATAAGAATAAATGTAAATGCTGTGAGAACATACTTACAACAAACATCTTTAATAGTAACATAGTAACATAGTAAATAAGGTTGAAAGAAGACAAGAGTCCTTCAGGTTCAACCTAGGGAAACCCTACTGTGTTGATCCAGGGAAGGCAAAAACCCCCACTAGGGAGACGACAACCACCCCACCACAGGGAGAAAACTCCCCTCCCCCCCCCCCCCCCCCGAATCCAATGGCAACCAAGACATTCTGCACTACACCATCAGAATAGTTTCAAAGGGTTCTTAGTCTGTCCCATTGACCACATACCTCCAAATACTCAAACGCCGTGAAATGTATTGGATCTATAAACTTCATACATTATCCCCTGGTGGTTTAAATGAGGCTTTTGAGATCATCATGTAATCATTTTTAATTATACATATTTAGTATACTGTACATCATGAATCTATTAATCCTATATATTTATTTATTTATTTATTTATTTATTTATTACAACTCTTGAAAAAATTATTTTATTTACCCATTTTTTTTCAAAATACTGTACTAATTTACTATATTCTTCCATTTTAATCAAATAATACTGATAGGTTCTTCACATTATTATTTTTACTGTATTCATATTGTCTACACTCACTGCTGCGCTATTGCAAATATAATTACCAGTCCATGCACACTCGCTGCTGTACAATAAAACTGATAGCGCACAGCAGCGTCACTCAGTTGTTTGTATATGAACTTAATCTGTGTGAGACGAGCTACGGCAAGCGACCTGATCCTCAGCACTAGTGAAATGTTTCTATCCATTTCCTATAGATTTCTACTTTAACCTCTTACTACAGCAAAACGTTTTCTTCCTGCCAATGGTTCGAGTTCTCAATAAAGTTATCTCTATATTGACAAAAAAAAGAAAAAAAGTCGATCACATGATCTGACTCATAATAACATTTTAATTGTGTTTCTATGTTGCATCTTCCAACATCAATAACATTTCCCATTAGTACCTATGTTTTTGTATATTTATATTGTGTTACATTAACAATTTTCTTTTTAACCCTACAGCGTCACCAGGTTGGGGGCGGTACTGCTGTACACACCTCCCGCCAGACAGTGATTATCTGCCTATTTATCTGAGACCAGTCTGTATGCCTTCATATGTCTCTTTTAACTTGATAAAGAGGTACTATACCTCGAAACGCCTTGTTTTATGAGACAATAAATGATCTCTTAGCTCATCTGTTAGTTCTAATTGCCGTCCAGCGCCGACCCAAGTCCTCTGCCTCAGCCCGGTTAATTCCCAGGTCTCCGACACACCATTATACAATATATGATGAAGAATACGATACTTTGTTAGAAAACACACTTTACTCTGAGGCTATCTATCTAACTTTTCTTCTTACTCAGAGGAGGAAAAATATACGACTCTGATATAAAAAATAAACTTTGACTACTGAAGTGCAAAACTGAAGTGCCATAATAAACCTTTTGTAATCACATACTTTTGAAAGTGCTTTAGGAAGAACTGGGTAAGTGTCTCTGTTTGGGTAGAGTCTCTTTTAGGCAATTAGACCATCGTCCATGTAAAAGGCTCTGGGACAGGCACTAAAGAACAATATAACAACGTGAGTGTCCTTTCAGCACATAGCTGGATAGTAAACAAGGGAGCTTGGTCAGGAGGACCAGGTACAAGTCTTGAACGTTGCATAACTATCTTACACTAAGGCAATGGGATAAACACAGTGTGTTACATGGATCTAAGGACCAGGCTTGACTACTTGAACGTTACAGATTAACTTTTCTTACGCTAAGGCAACAAAGTGAACACAGTGAAATACAACATACGAACAGTCAAGAACTTTGCTTTCTGTAGTGAAGTTTAATGAAAGGATGCAGGAGGACCCTGAGTAGGCTTCTTCTTTTTCTCCCATGGATAATAACAACGTGAGGGTGCTGGAGTAGGAGCCTCACTAGACGCAGTAGTGACCACGATGCTGGGCGTCACTGTGGTGATGGGGAAGATGATGGGAGCCACGTGGTACGTCACTGACGTGGTAGATCAGGTGGCTTTAGCCACGGCAGCAGGAGCGGTAGAGTGGGCTGAAGTAGTGGCTGAACCTGAAGCTTGGGAAGCAGCAGTGAGAGAACCCAAAGGTTTAAAATCCTGCCAGTCTTCATCCCAATTTTCTAAAGGGGTTAGCAAGAAGGGCCTTTGGACCGGGTTCTTGGGCCTGGTAACGGCTGCAGCCCAGGGACCCCTGGAGAGTATACTCCACAACTTCCCCAGCAGTAAGGTTGTTCAAGTAGGCTGGCTGATAGGCTCTCATCACAGCCGTCCGGTTGACCAGCACCAGCAGCCCAGTGTAGGAGTCCATGATCAGCCCATATCATCGACGCTTATCAAATTTAGTGACAGCTCCTCTTCTTCTCTCCAGAGGGGCTGCACCTGGCCGGGTCGTTCCAATTTTTGGATGAAGAGCCGCTCATACGCGGCATTAGACTCCAGGTATGGGGTGTAGGGATGACCCCAGAGTGGGGCGTAATCGGGATAGGGCACCACTGGTAGTGATTCCGGCACTAGACCGGTTTTGGCAGAAGACCCATCACTGGCAATAGGAGCTGCGGTGGTCTGCCAGGCAGTAGTAGAGGCCGCAGGCACAGTAGTAGCCATAGTGGGGGCAGCTCTAGTGGCGGGCGGCAAGCGGGAGAGGGCCCGCTGCATGTCGTCCACTATCTGCATCACTTTGGGCTCCGGACCAAACACGCATTGCGGCAGCGGCGGAGAATCGCGCCCAGGAGGCCGCCATAAGCCCGGAGAGATAGGGCCTTTGTGGAACGTTTTTCCCCCGGGGTCAGGTTTGAGAGGTACCTGGGGAGGCTCGTCCAGAATTCGATCGTCCTCAGACGAGAGGGACGGCCCTGTGAAGAAAGTGTACCGAGAGGAGTTGGAGGAATCAGGACTTGGGCGGCCACTGAGGTCGGAGGAGGTCTCTTCCTCGGCGTCGGCAGCATTCAGAGAAGAGGCCCGGCTTAGCTCTTCACTCCCGGATCGGGCAGACCCCCAGCTACTATCACTATCGGAGGGCAGCGGGGCCCGCAGGCATGCCGGATCAAACGCTGGTAGGGACGCAGGAAGCTCCGGTAGTGCAGAATCAGCAGCAACAGGTGTGCACAACCTGTTCGTGACGCCAAAGTTATGCGCTGGGCCACTCCGCTGAGAGTAGTAGTAGGTGGTAGTACTGGGTGGGAACCCGGTTAACCACTTGCCTGATGGTATGTCACGGTATTGGCACAAAGGAAAGCAGCTGTAGACCGGGAACCTGACCAAGCGGAGGCCAAGCAATTCCTCGTTGTCCTTAGTCAGGGCACCAATAATTACACCAATGCCAAGGTTCAGAAACAACGGTAATTGTGTATTTATTATAACGGAGGTAACTCGTAGCAACAGTCTCTCCGGATGCAACCAGGTATAAGGCAGACTTTAATAAAGCAGAGTAATGGGTGATGCTGCAATAGGCTGTGATGATAGTGTACTGAATGATGGGAGTAGTAGTGATACTGAAGTTGAGATGCTGGGTGGAATGAAACTGAGATGAATACTTGCAGTTGATGATTAGAGAAGATGATGAGAGGAATGACTGAAGAACGGCACCCAGATCTTTAGTATACATGAGGATCTTGAGACTTGAGAATAAGGACACAGCCAGGAACACTTCTGGTAATGCTGCACACGTCCTTCTCTCTTAACAGTAGAGAGAGGACACACACACAACCTGTCCACCTGAAGGTGGAATACAGGACTCAGGAACAACAGGGCAACACACCCTTCTCCCCTAAAGGTGGAGAGAGGACTGAGGTAGGACAGGAAGTCACATGGTATTCCCAGCAAAAGCTCGATGGCCATTGGGGTTACCATGGAAGCAGGGAACAGTCATGTGACACCAAGCCATTGCATCATCACACCATTAGGCACATAGAACTGAATGTATACAAGAAATAGTTGAAACAACAGACCTGAATGCTAAGAGGGGTGACATAAAACGCAGTTTGCAGTGGACCATAGTTTTCCAGAACAGAGGCAATAAAATACTGAGTGACCCAGATATAGACATACACTTTTGAGAAATAATAATAAGAGAAACTTTGTTCTGGGACACTGCACTACCATAGAGGCAGGGTAAGCAGTTGCTATGTGGCCCGTGCAGGAGGGAGGCCTGGGAGAAGGTTACAGTGCGTGTCCTTCTGCTTAACCCCTTATGTACTGCAGTTTGTAAGTGACCCAATATTTACTTATGTGGTGTTCCACCGTGGGTGTTGCTATTGGTTACACCCTTCGCCCCCGAACATCTCCAATCAGCCCCCCCTCCTGACGCCGCTCCAAGCTCACTACCCCTCCTGCTGACTCGTTCCCTGATGTCCCTCTGGCAGCTCTCATCATCCGCTGTCGGAGGGACATCAGGGCACAAGTCGGCAGGAGGCAGGAGTGGCAGTAAGCTTGGAGCAGCTTTGGCGGCGGCTGGCTGGGGGAATGCCTGTAATGTAAGGGCACATGCTGCTACGAGAACGGGGCTTAGTTCCCTATGATCTCACTATACGATACTAAGATGCACGGCACACACCACCTCTACGTATTCATTAAACGTCACTCACACGTGACCGGCATTCCCGGAAGAATGTGACGTCAGGGAGGGGGCGGGATAGCAATGCCGGCATTTAAACCTGTACCGCGCGCTTCACTGCAGGGCCGTTATCAGTAGCCTGCTAAAGATATTATCCACACAACTCGATCTACCGCTCCTGATGATTGCAAGAAAGAAGTGCAAGAAACGCGTTGAGCAATATACAGCGAGTGTGAACAGTCCATGAAGGGTAGCAGGATCACGGTACAGAGCGTCTGAACCACGGTAACCCCGCAATTGCATGTACACATGTGAGATAAACTACATGAAAGGCAATCTGGCGTGCCACTCTAGTATTTCTGCCGTACTATAGACTGACTCCCTACCCTGGTCTGGACAATTGTTCCTGCTGTTGGTACAGCACTGCACCAAGGGGTGCGTACTATGATATAGCAGATGGTGTATATATCTGACCACTGTAAATAAATTTCACTTATATGCAAAGATTAAGTTTTCATTTGTCCACAACCCTTGCTCCAGAATTTACATGAAAACAAACAGACGGATAACATATATAATTGACTGTGTTTATAAATTACGCCTTAGTGGAAGGCATGGCTGGGCTGCTTGATGGCAAGGTGGATGTAAGCAAATGGCAGGTGGATGTGAATGAAGTGTTCTCAGAAAAAGAGGTGACGTTTAGCTCCAACTCTGTGTCGTGTAAAGCAGCGTTTAGATCTGTCACACGCCGATATAAGGAACACATAAGGTCCTACTGGGAAATTCAAAGTCTGGAAAACTATATCAAGCAAGGTATAGTACCACGAGGACTGAGGAACCCTGTAGTTCCAGCCCCGAGGCTACGCACAGCAAAAATCAAGGAGCGGTGGGAGAAAGAGGCTACTGATGGCGCACTACGCCTGATGCATATTTTGTTGGAAGAAGAAAAAGTTCTAACAGAAACTCTGACCACTGAATTAAACGAAGCAATCGAACAAGTCAAACAATTTAAACAAGACCCATCGTTCACGAAAAAAGAGAAAATACTAGAAGACGCAATAACAAGATTTACTGCACATATTAAGGAGAGAAAACACCATCAATTCAGACGAGATCTACAGGACTTTAAAGAAAAGCGGGTGTATGAGAGCATACAAAGTCAGCAAAATATAAGAAACCAGGATACTGATATATCTTCATCTGAATGCGAAGGCTCTGATACAGAAAGACCAACACCCTCATACCAAAGAGGCAAGACTGGAAACAGAGGATCTACAAAAGGCAGAGGACGAGGATACCAAGGAAGAAACTCAAACAGCCAAGGGCATTTTTTAGGGCGACCAATTCCCCAATACCCTCTCCGCAACCGGAAGGACAGACAAGACGAGTGACAGACGAGATGCAGGTCATCAATCTATCTAACAGAATGCTGTCTATACACGAGATGAGTATTTTAAGGAAAGGGTTATCATTTATCCCCACAGTAAAGTATAATGCCTTTAACTGGGTGAAAGATATTCATCTCTTTGGTAGAAAAATTAAATGGAGAAAATACTTTTTACAGACCAATAGGAGACAATGTGCTGATATGGGACTGGAAGAGAGAGACATTAGACTCCTCCATGATATGCAGGAGCTAGCTAGAGAAGGGGCAGTGACAGAAGGGGAGGGACCAATGACTGACCTGAAACTGAAGAGTAAAAAACCACCACCTATGGGAGACTATAGTAAGATAGATCTCTTCATCGATGTAGTCACTGATGAATTAAGGACCCTAGAACAGCAAACCACTAGGGAACTAAATATCTCCCAGAGTGAATCAATAGCCCTGCAGACACTAGAAAAAGATGACTCAATAATCATTAAGCCATCTGACAAGGGGGGGGAACATCGTGGTAATGAACAGGGATACATACAAAAAAATGTGTATGGACATTTTGGAGAACAGGGACTGTTATACACCACTGACCACAGACCCCAAACGTAAGTACCAACAACAACTAGAAAAAATACTGATCACTGCACATAGGCAGAAACTGATTAGTAAAAATGAGTTTGACTTTATGTCTCCCAGATACCCTCGCACATCTGTATTCTACTGTACACCCAAGATACACAAAGGCTTACACCCCCTCAAAGGACGCCCTATAGTGTCTGGCATAGACAACCTCACACAAAATGCCAGCATATACATAGACCAAATTCTACGTCCATTCGTGTTAAGTCTCCCATTATACGTCAGGGACACTATGGACGTGCTTAACAGAATAGAAGGGGTTACAGTAGAGCAAGAAACATTACTCGTGAGCCTGGACGTAGAGGCTCTCTATTCCTCAATCCCGCACGATAGAGGAATAGAGGCTGTGAAATACTTCCTAGGGACACGTGGTAGGCAATTTGAGGCACACAATGAATTCCTCATAAACCTCCTTAAATTCACTCTCACATCTAACTTCTTCCTCTTTGAGGGGAGGTCCTTCCACCAGCAACGGGGTACAGCGATGGGGAGCCCCTGTGCCCCCACGTACGCTAATCTGTACCTCGGGTGGTGGGAGGACCTCACTGTATTCAGTGATAACATGACCCAATACACTGCACATGTACCGCTATGGCTGAGGTACATCGACGACGTCCTGATCATCTGGATCACCTCAGGGAATTTGTGACACTACTCAATTCTAATGATTTGGGGTTACACTTCACCTATACAGTTGACAAACATGAACTCACATTCCTTGATCTCACCATTAAGAAGGGTAATGATGGCCTATTAACCACAAAAGTGCACAGGAAAAGCACAGCCACGAACACATTACTCATGTGGGACAGCTGCCACCCTGACCCACTGAAGAAAGGCATACCTACGGGTCAGTACCTTAGGGTTAGGCGCAACTGCTCCAATATTGAGGACTTCAAGGAACAGGCCAATGAGTTACGACAGAGACTACTCAATAGGGGCTACCCCAACAAAACACTTAGAAGGGCCTACAATAGAGCTATCACTACAGATAGGCAAAGACTCCTGACTCCCAAACCGAGACGAGAGGAGGAAACAACCAGTAGAATTATAGGGACCTTTGACGGTCAATCACAACGAGTCAGGGATATCATCGCACGCTACTGGCATATCCTCTTGAAAGACCCCGATGTGGCAACCATGATCCCAGATAGACCCCAAATCACCTACAGAAAGGGCCGTAGCCTGAAAGATAGACTGACCGCGAGCTACTTACCCCCAGTACATAAAACAGGTACATGGCTAGAACGACAAACGCCAGGGATGTTCAAATGTGGACACTGTTCGATGTGCAAATATGTTAACCAGAGTAGGGAGGTGTACAGCACGGTCACAGGTATCTCCTACCCGATCAGAGACTTTACCAATTGTTCAACCAAAGGCGTGATATATGTACTTACCTGTACATGTCCACGAAACTATGTTGGTAAAACTATCAGGCCCCTCAGAGAGAGGATGAGGGAGCCTGTTGGGGATATCACTCATGGTAGGAATACCCCGGTAGGGTTACACTGTAAGGAAGTGCACAACTGTGACCCCCGCCAAATCTCGTTTCAGGTCCTGGAAATGGTGAAGACCAACATCAGAGGCGGTGATTGGGAGAGACTAATCCTACAAAAAGAAGCAGAATGGACCTATAAATTTAGAGCATTAAAACCACAAGGACTGAATGATTACATCCAATATAGCTGCTTCACTTCTAAGAGCTAGCACTTTCAGATCTACAGGCCATGTAAGTGCTTGTTTTTGACAGGAATAGTTGTACGTAATGGCGTCATTCATTTGACATAACATGTATGATGGATTCCAAATATATATGAAGTAAATGGTGAAATCGCGAGAATGCATATGGTAACGTTTGGGGGGTTCCTGTGTCTACGTAATGCACTATATGGTAAAAGCGACATGACACTATTCTATAGGTCAGTCCGAACACAACCATATGCAGGTTTACGCAGATTCTCTAATGTTATATATTTTTTTTAAATGAAATCCGCAATAATTATAAATAAAATGGGACTAGTGACGCTTATAACGGTTTTATTTTTTCACCTACGGGGCTGAATGGGGTGTCATTTCCGCCATGATCTATAGTTTTATAATACCATATTGTGAAGATCGGACGTTTGATCACTTTTTATTAATTTTGTTTATATATATAATGTAAATAAAATCGGTAATCGCGCACTTTTTCCTCTTTTCGTGTACGCCGTTTACCGGTCGCAATGACGCTTGTATATTTTAATAGATCGGAAATTACGCACGCTACGGTATATTATATGTTTATCTATTATTTATTTTTATATGTATAATGGGAAAGGGGGGTGATTCAACTTTTATTAGGGGTTTTTGGGTAGTGTGTTATGCAACTTTTTTTTTTTTACACATTTGAAGTCCTGGGGGATTACATTCATTACTTGGATTTTTCACTGATGAATGCTAGCCATAGGCATAGCTTGATCAGTGTTATCGGCGCTCTGCTCATTGAGCCTGCCTGTGCAGGCTCAGTGACAGAGCGCGATCGGACCGCACGGAGGCGTGAGAGACTCCGGCGGCCGTTTACCGATCGGGACCCCCGCAGTCACACTGCGGGGGTCCCGATTGGTGGTGACAGGGGACTACCCCTGTAACTTACACTTAAACGCGATCGCGGCGTTTTAAAGGATATGAGGATGAACATATAGCTACAGAGACGCACTGATGTGATGGAACACAGGGCTATAATGACAATGATGATGACATTTATTTAGTTGTGCCCCAGCGTACGTATGGTCTGAGCTGGAGCATGGACGAGTAAAGGACCTAACAACACTATATGTAGCTTCAGCATGGAATTGCTTCGGATGCGGTTACATGTAGCCAGTGAGCTATACACTTACACTTACACTTACTGTTAACTAGTTACAGAGTATCCCCACGGTCTGACACATTCAGACTATGCGATGTATCCGATATGGTGTATGATTCTACTGAGACGGACAATGTTCCTCGATGTCCAGTAGCACTAGTCCGTAGCACTAGCAGCAGTATGGTCCCTCCTTGTTATATGCTGACATAGGGCTGAGAGTGACGACCCATATTGGGATTCGTTGCTAATGCTGCCTCCAGCCTTGGGGACACCTTTGTATCATGTCCACTTGATCCACTAGTAACTTTCATCTTGCTATACTTTAATGCCGAGAACGGGGCTTAGTTCCCTATGATCTCACTATACGATACTAAGATGCACGGCACACACCACCTCTACGTATTCATTAAACGTCACTCACACGTGACCGGCATCCCCGGAAGAATGTGACGTCAGGGAGGGGGCGGGATAGCAATGCCGGCATTTAAACCTGTACCGCGCGCTTCACTGCAGGGCCGTTATCAGTAGCCTGCTAAAGATATTATCCACACAACTCGATCTACCGCTCCTGATGATTGCAAGAAAGAAGTGCAAGAAACGCGTTGAGCAATATACAGCGAGTGTGAACAGTCCATGAAGGGTAGCAGGATCACGGTACAGAGCGTCTGAACCACGGTAACCCCGCAATTGCATGTACACATGTGAGATAAACTACATGAAAGGCAATCTGGCGTGCCGCTCTAGTATTTCTGCCGTACTATAGACTGACTCCCTACCCTGGGCTGGACAATTGTTCCTGCTGTTGGTACAGCACTGCACCAAGGGGTGCGTACTATGATATAGCAGATGGTGTATATATCTGACCACTGTAAATAAATTTCACTTATATGCAAAGATTAAGTTTTCATTTGTCCACAACCCTTGCTCCAGAATTTACATGAAAACAAACAGACGGATAACATATATAATTGACTGGGCACATGCTGCTACAGCAGCAGGAGCGGCGGCAGAGGGGATGGTTGGAGGGGATGTTCGGCAGGAGCAGCGGCAGAGGGGCTGGTTGAAACAGGTGTTCGGCGGCAGGAGCGCCGGAGGAGGGGCTGGTTGGAGGGGATGTTCAGTAGAAGCGGCGGCGGAGGGCCTGGTTGGAGGGGGTGTTCAGCAGGAGCAGCGGCGGAGGGGCTGGTTGGAGGGGGTGTTCGGCGGCAAGGGCGGCGGCGGAGGGAATGTTCGGCAGGAGGGGGGGCTGGTTGGAGGAGATGTTCGGCAGCAGCGGCGGCAGGAGGGTTGGCTGATTGGAGGAGATGTTCGGCGGCGGCGGAATGCTGGTGATGGCCTTGGTACTACTCCCGCATCATCTGCTCATACCTGCACATCTATATAGAATAACCCCCTTGCTGTGCATCCCCCCGTAAAGAATAGCCCCCCTGCTGTACATCCCCCCATATAGAATAGCCCCCCTACTGTACATCCCCCATATAGAATAGCCCCCTGCTGTACATCCCCCCATATAGAATAGCCCCCCTGCTGTACATCCCCCATATAGAATAGCCCCCCTGCATCCCCTCATATAGAATCGCCCCCCACTGTGCATCCCTCCTTATAGAATAGCCCCCACTGTGCATCCCTACTTATAGAATAGCCCCCCTGTGCATCCCCCATACAGAATAGCCTACCTGTGCATCCCCCATATAGAATAGCCACCTGTGCATCCTCCCATATAGACTAGCCCCCCGTGAATCCCCCCCATATAGACTAGCCCACCTGTGCATCCCCCCATATAGACTAGCCCACCTGTGCATCCCCCCATATAGAATAGCCCCCGTGCATCCCCCCATATAGAATAGCCCCCCTGTGCATCCCCTTATATAGACTAGCCCCCCCGTGCATCCCCCCATATAGACTAGCCCACCTGTGCACCCCCCCCATATAGAATAGCCCCCCCCTGTGCATCCCCCTATATAGACTAGCCCCCTGTTCATCCCCCATACAGAACAGCCCCCGTGCATCCCCCATATAGAATAGCCCCCCTGTGCATCCTCCCATATAGAATAGCCCCCTGTGCATCCCCCATATAGAATAGCCCCCCCCTGTGCATCCCCCATATAGAATAGCCCCCCATGAATCCCCCTATATAGACTAGCCCCCTGTTCATCCCCCATATAGAATATCCCCCCCCCCTGTGCATCCTCCCATATAGAATAGCCCCCCTGTGCATCCTCCCATATAGAATAGCTCCCCGTGCATCCCCCCATATAGACTAGCCCCCTGTTCATCCCCCATATAGAACAGCTCCCCCTGTGCAGCCCCCATATAGAATCGCCCCCCTGTGCATCCTCCCATATAGAATACCCCCCCTGTGCATCCAAACATGTAGAATAGCCCCCCAGTGCATTCTCCTATATAGAATAGCCCTCCCCCCTGTGCATCCCCCATATAGAATAGCCCCCCTTGCATCCCCCATATAGAATAGCCCTCCCCGTGCATCCCTCCATATAGAATAGCCCCCCTGTGCATCCAAACAAATAGAATAGCCCCCCAGTGCATTCTCACATATAGAATAGCCTTCCCTGCATCACCAAATATAGAATAGTCTCCCCTGAACATCCCCTCATATAGAATAGCCCCCCCCGCGTGCATCCTCCCATATAGACTAGCCCCCCTGCATCCCCTCTTATAGACTAGCCCCCCTGTGCATCCCCCCATATAGAATAGCCCCCTTGCACCCCCCATATAGAATAGCCCCCCTGCACCCCCCATATAGAATAGCCCCCCTGCACCCCCCATATAGAATAGCCCCCCTGCACCCCCCATATAGAATAGCCCCCCTGCATCCCCCCATATAGAATAGGCCCCCTGTGCATCCCCCCATACAAAATAGCGCCCCTGCACCCTCCATATAGAATAACCCCCCTCTGCATCCCCCCATATAGACTAGCCTCCCCTATATCCCCTCATATAGAATAGCCCCCCCCCGCGTGCATCCTCCCATATAGACTAGCCCCCCTGCATCCCCTCTTATAGACTAGCCCCCCTGTGCATCCCCCCATATAGACTAGCCCCCCTGCATCCCCCCATATAGAATAGCCCCCCTGCACCCCCCATATAGAATAGCCCCCTGCACCCCCCATATAGACTAGCCCCCCTGCATCCCCCATATAGACTAGCCTCCCCTGTGCATCCCTCCATACAGAAGAGCCCCCCTGCACCCCCCATATAGAATAACCCCCCTCTGCATCCCCCCATATAGAATAGCCTCCCCTGCATCCCCTCATTAAATAGCCCCCCTGTGCATCCCCCCATATAGAATAGCCCCCCTGTGCTTCCCCTATATAAAATAGCCCCCTTATGCATCCCCCCATATAGAATAGCCCCCACTGCATCCCCCAATATAGAATAGCCCCCCCTGTGCATCCCCCCATAGAGAATAGCCCCCCCTGCATACCCCAATATAGAATAGCCCCCCATGCATCCCCCTATATAGAATAGCCCCCCTACATCCCCCATATAGAATAGCGCCCCTCTGTGCAGCCCCCACATAGAATAGCCCCCCCCCTGTGCATTCCCACATGTAGAATAGCCCCCCTGTGCATCCCCCCATATAGAATAGCCCCCCTGTGCATCCCCCCATATAGAATAGCCCCCCATGCATCCCCCTATATAGAATAGCTCCCCATGCATCCCCCTATATAGAATAGCCCCCCTGCATCCCCCCATATAGAATAGCGCCCCCCTGTGCAGCCCCATATAGAATAGCCCCGCCTGTGCATCCCCCAATGTAGAATAGCCCCCCTGTGCATCCCCCCATTTAGAATAGCCCCCCCTGTGCATGCCTCCATATAGAATAGCCCCCTGCATCCCCCAATATAGAATAGTCCCCCTGTGCATCCCCCATATAGAATAGCCTCCCCTGCGTCCCCCAATATAGAATAGCCCCCCATGCACCCCCCTATATAGAATAGCCCCCCTACATCCCCCATATAGAATAGCGCCCCTCTGTGCAGCCCCCATATAGAATAGCTCCCCTGTGCATCTCCCCATGTAGAATAGCCCCCCTGTGCATCACCCCATATAGAATAGCCCCCCCATGCATCCCCCTATATAGAATAGCCCCCCTGCATCCCCCCATATAGAATAGCACCCCCCTGTGCAGCCCCATATAGAATAGCCCCCCCTGTGCATGCCCCAATGTAGAATAGCCCCCCTGTGCATCCCCCATTTAGAATAGCCCCCCCCTGTGCATCCCCCCATATAGAATAGCCTTCCCTGCATCTTCCAATATAGAATAACCCCCCTGTGCATCACCCCCCCCCACATAGAATCGCCTCCCCTGCATCCCCCTATATAGAATAGCCTCCCCTGCATCCCCCATATAGAATAGCCCCCTGTGTATCCCCCCATATAGAATAGCCTCCCCTGCATCCCCCCATATAGAATCGCCTCCCCCACACCTGCTCCCTGCTGCAGTGCGGCGGTGCTTCTTCTCACAGATCCTCAGCGGTGCGCCAGGGAAGTGACGTCAGCCGCTGAGGGCCTAGTGTAGGTTCCTGCAGACGTGCCTGCGAGCAGCATGTCTGCGGCCCCGGGCCGGCCCTGACACCTTCCAGCTACGAAGACCGGCACAGGGGGCACATGCCCCCCCTGCCCAGCCTGCCCCTGCTCCGGCCACAAGAGTGACTGGCAGGGCAGGGGGCCAATGGCTTCCTGGCTCTGTCAGTCAGAGCGCGGCCGCTGCAAACTGTGAGTGTTCATTTTGAACGCTCACAGTTAAAGGGGTAGTGCGGCGGTAAAGAATTATTCACAGAATAACACACATTACAAAGTTATACAACTTTGTAATGTATGTTATGTCTGTGAATCGCCCCCGTCCCATGTCCCACCACCCCCGCCCGTGTACCCGGAAGTGTGTGGTGCATTATACATACCTGATACGTGCCAAATCCCTGCCGCCGTCCCCCCAGCCGCGTCACAATTGTGCTCAGCCGCGATTGTGCTCAGCCGCAAGAGCAAGAGCGGCCAGGAGCTGAGACGGGGGGGCGAGACTAGTGCAATGGTGTGGGGGGGGGGGGGGCGGCATGCTTGGGTCTGGGGTGGGGAGTTTGTCAGGTTAGCTGAGACTGGCGGAGGGGAGGGGGCAGGACGGTTGCGATCGGGAACTGAGTGGGATGCTAGGGGGGTAGGCAAAAGAGGAACAGACAAGGGGAACGGAGGGGGTTTGTACTGCTCCTGGCACCCTCTAGCTCTCGTCACCCCGTTCGGTAGCCCGGCCCGCACGTTGCAAGAAACGGCCCTGTATAGAGGAAGGGCCAGCCTTAGGGTAGATGGCGCCCTGTGCAAAACTTTATTATGGCGCTTCCTTTCCCACCCCCGCCTCTGTTGATACCCCCTAATAGTGACATAGACTCATAGACTAAATCTTACAGCCTCCCACCCCTCCAGACAACCTCCACAATAAAACCACAAACAAGATGGGAGGCTGTAGTATTTAGATATAATAGACTAAATCCTACTACAACGAGCGCCACCCCTAAACCCACCGTCCCCCCACCATTATATATGTGACCTTTTCATCACTTTTTGAATTTTTTTCTAGGATGTGATTTCACAAAAAATCTGCAAATTTGGACTTGGCCTTTTTTGCGATTACACAGTTTACTGTGCAAGATCAGAAATGTGATTTTATAGTTCAGACGATAAAACTTTAGCTATCAGGGTATGCTGGGGGCAGTAGTTATGCACTGTTTAGCTGTTGGGGTATGCTGGGGGTAGTAGTTATGCACTCTTTAGCTGTTGGGGTATGCTGGGGGTAGTAGTTATGCACTGTTTCAGCTGGTAGGGTATACTCGGGGGTAGTAGTTATGCACTGTTTAGCTGTTGGGGTATGCTGGGGGTAGTAGTTATGCACTGTTTAGCTGTTGGGGTATGCTGGGGGTAGTAGTTATGCACTGTTTCAGCTGTTACGGTATGCGTGGGGTAGTAGTTATGCATGGTTTAAGCTATGAGGGTATGCTGGGGGCATTAGTCATGCATGGTTTAGCTGTTGGGGTATGCTGGGGGTAGTAGTTATGCACTGTTTAGCTGTTGGGGTATGCTGGGGGTAGTAGTTATGCACTGTTTAAGCTGGTAGGGTATACTCGGGGTAGTAGTTATGCAAGGTTTAAGCCATGAGGGTATGCTGGGGGCAGTAGCTATGTAGGGTTTAAGCCATGAGGGTATGCTGGGGGCAGTAGTTATGCAGGGTTTAAGCCATGAGGGTATGCTGGGGGCAGTAGTTATGCACTGTTTCAGCTGTTGGGGTATGCTGGGGTAGTAGTTATGCACTGTTTCAGCTGTTGGAGTATGCTGGGGCTGTAGTTATGCACTGTTTTAGCTGTTGGGGTATGCTGGGGCTGTAGTTATGCACTGTTTTAGCTGTTGGGGTATGCTGGGGTAGTAGTTATGCACTTTTTCAGCTGTTGGGGTATGCTGGGGGTAATAGTTATGCACTGTTTTAGCTGTTGGGGTATGGTGGGGGTAGTAGTTATGCAGTAGTCATTATCTAGTGCAGGGACTCATGTGGGCCAGGGGACCTGCACGTGGTACATGAGGCAATATGGTTTGCTCAATTTATATACCAACATCCTGGAGTTGGTTTTTAAATGTAGCTGAGAGGCATTAGTGTCAGCCATAGGTGTGAGGTGCAGCAGCTCCTTTCTCTCCATGTCCGTACTTTACTTTTCTCCCTTTTCAGAGTGGCTAGCACCCCTCCTGGTAAGACCCATGTGACCCCAATTAGCTGTAAGCATCTGTGCACACATGGTAAGTACCTCCCAGTTCTCCCATTCTACCTCCAGTGCAGTGGTGAGTAGTGTTCCTTGGTGGCCGCTTTCTCCGCCACCGGCGCCTGCTGGGTTTAGGGGACCCTTGGGGTTTGGTCCTGTGATAGTGGGGTGCAGGGCCATTCTGCGTCCTCCCTTCTCTGCCCATCCAGCTCAACCCAGGCTCCCAGCGCCGATCACATTCCTTTCAGCTGCATACTGTAGCAGTGAGCACCCTACTGTCCTGGGGTCCTGATCGGCTGGGCATTGGCAGCAAGAGAGGGGGCGTTCTGGGCTGGCTGAGGGGGTTGCTCAGGGCCGCCCACTATGCATATTCATGTAAGCATAGTGAGCGGCAATGGAGGGGGCGGACTGGGCGGGGCGAGCAAGTGCTGCGGTCCATCGGGTGACGCCCCAAATCCTCCTAAGCCCCTCATTAGCATAGGGGCAATTAGGCTGTATCTAAATAAAAAAAAGAGAAGAGAGGATTCATTACCATTGCTGCAGTCATGATAGAAAGGACTTCTGTGGCATATCAGCAGGTTCATTGGAGAGAACCTGCTGATAGTGCCGGATAGTGCTGCTTTAGGCTATGTTCACACTACGTAAAACTACAGCCGTAGTTCTCGCTGCAGAACTACGGCCGTAGTATTGCGGTGTGTGACATAGCCTATCTTCAATGGGATCCCGACCGGAGCGTACACACATCGTATACGCTCCGGCCGGGATCTGTGCGGAATTCAGTGAATTCCGGCCGCAGAAAGACCTGTCAGCAGGGCCGTCTTACCCATTGGGCAGAGTAGGCGGCTGCCCGGGGGCCCTTGCGTCCTAGGGGGCCCCTGCCCTCTGTGACCTGAATTTTTCGCTTTATAAGACGCACTTATAAAACTAAGTGCATCCTATAAAGCGAAGACGGCTCCCAAGCAGTGCTGAGCACCGCAAGGAAGCCGTCCCGCCCGCCCCCTGTATTGCCCCCTCCGCCCCCTGTATTGCCCCCTCCGCCTGCCCAGCCCGCTCAGCCCGCCCCTTCTATCGCCGCTCCTCCCGGCTACTATGGGGGCACTGGCTACTATGGGGGGCACTGGCTACTATGGGGGCACTGGCTACTATGGGGGGCACTGGCTACTATGGGGGTACTGGCTACAATGGGGAGCACTGGCTACTATGGGGAGCACTGGCTACTATGGGGGGCACTGGCTACTATGTGGTAACTGGCTACTATGGGGCACCATATGGGGGGATTGGCTACTATGGGGGGCACTATATGGGGCGATTGGCTACTATGAGGGGCACTATATACAAAGATGTGGGGGATTTGATGGCGGCGGTTGGGGGGTGGCAATTCACACCTCTGCCCAGGGGCCCATAATGCTGTTAAGAAGGCCCTGCCTGTCAGTTCACACAGTGAAGCGAGTGGCTCCGGCCGCTTGCTTCACTCTGTGCTATGGGAAGCTCTTATGCGAGCGTCAGAGGTCTGCGGCCGAAAAGATCATCCAGCCAGTACTTAAGTACCGGCCGGGATGATCCGGGCTAAGACCGGCCGTTCCATGACACGGCCAGGGTCATGGAACGGCCGGATGTTCACGTAATGTGAACATATCCTTAAGGTTGTTGCTAGTTTGGACGGGTGTTGTGCGAGCCAGGGTTTCTAACTTGCCCATGACCTGATTCTGGAACAATTCCATCTCATTGGACCTAATCTGAGCAGGGTAGAAGTGTGGATTCCGCACCTGGAAACCAATAAAACGATGGACCACGTCAGCCACCTCCCTATCCTGTAATGACACAAGGTCTTGCAAAGCCATTTGCTCAGAAAAACATTTGGTAACATACTCATTTTCAACAACATTAGTTGCGTGCACATTTTTATTTGTATTTTCAACATGTTGCGGGATAAAATGCTTCCTGGCTGTGAGATCTCTAACACATTTGTTGACATCAAACATTGTGGCAAACAGATTTAGGTCCCGAGTAGGAGAAAAATTGAGACCTTAACATGTTGTTCACCTAAAGTCTGTGAGGATAAACTTAGAACACTTTTTACATCCGTCTGGTGCGAGTTCCGGGGCTCTTGTTCTCCGTTACTTCTGCCGTTTTTGTGCTCGGCGTCCCCTTTGCCGGTTTTTGATGGCTTAGAACCTTTAGAGTCTTTTTGTTTTCTTTATATGTTGGAACTTTGGGGCCCGATGCAGATTCACCATTAGTTTGATCGTCAGATGTATCCATATCTGTGGAGGTAAAGCCCACATGACTTCTTACAAACTCAGGTGTATGTTTGGTGGGCACACGATTTTTCTTCCTTAGGATTTGGGCGTCGGAGGCATCCTCTCACGCCTCCCCCACTCATACACCTGCTCCTTCTTGTAATCAAAAGTGTCTCTCTGATACTTTCCTTTTTTAATGTCCAATAAAGTATCCTCCATTTCCTCAATTCTTTTATACATATCATTAGTCATTGTTTGATATTCAGGAAGCTTTTCATACATGGTCATTGCCTGCTTGAGCTCCTCGTCCTCGGTTTGGATAAGTTGGTGTTTCACTTTCTCCTGCTGCACAATCAGTTTCATAAGTTCAAACGAGCAGCTTGTCAGTGTCTTATTCCAATCCTGTATGAAGTATGGGAGAATATGGCTGTCGGTATCTTTTTAATGCGTTGACCTCTTGGGATCATATCATTTTTCAGGTAGAATGCCAACATAGTTTCATTAAGCAGACTTTTCTCCAACTTTCTTACATCCGCTTTAAACTCCAAATTAAGTAAGTCCACGGATTCAACTGTTGTGAACACCTCGGCAGCCTTTTCCGCATGAGTGTGGGCGATTGAGAGGCTTCCATATCGCATGTCCAAACAGGTTAGTGTGCACGAATTCCTGGGACAGATGAAAGTCACTTGCAACTCAAACTCGTGGTCTCATGAGTTTGATAAGGGCTAAATTTCTTTGTACATAGACAGAAAGCAGCGCGACTTGTGGTAAACTGAATGTCCAAGCTGGCCACACCTTTCACGCTTGAATAAACTACTGTTGCTTGCAGAAATCACCCTCAGTAAATGCACCTTTTTCACCACCTCCCCCCCTTCTCCACCACCTCTCCCCCCCCCTTCTCCACCACCTCTCCCCCCCCTTCTCCACCACCTCTCCCCCCCCCTTCTCCACCACCTCCCCCCCCCTTCTCCACCTCCTCTCCCCCCCCTTCTCCACCACCTCCCCCCCCTTCTCCACCACCACCTACCCCCCTTCTCCACCACCACCTACCCCCCTTCTCCACCACCTACCCCCCTTCTCCACCACCACCTACCCCCCTTCTCCACCACCACCTACCCCCCTTCTCCACCACCACCTACCCCCCTTCTCCACCACCACCTACCCCCCTTCTCCACCACCTCCCCCCCCTTCTCCACCACCTCCCCCCCCTTTCCACCACCCCCCCCCCCTTCTCCACCACCTCCCCCCCTTCTCCACCACCCCATCCCCACCACCCCCTCCGCCTCAACAACACCACCACCCCCTCCCCACCACCCCACTCATCCATCACCTTAATCCCCTCCTCCTCCACAACACCCCCTCTTCCAGCACCTCATCAACCACCTCGACACCCACCTCCACCACCCCCTCCTCACCTCCTCCTCTACCTCCACCACCCCCTCCCCATTGCCCACCACCCCACTCATCCACCACCCTACTCATCCATCACCTTCATCCCCTCCGCCTCCACAACACCCCCTCCTCCAGCACCTCATGAACCACCTCGACACCCTCCTCCACCACCCCCTCCTCACCTCCTCCTCTACCACCTCCTCCACTATCCCCTCCTCCACTACCCTCTCCTCCAACACCTCATCCTCCACCACCACCCCCTCCTCCTTCTCCTCCACCACCTCCTCCGCGATCACCACCTCCTCCACCACCTCATCCTCCACAACCACCACCTCCTCCAGCAGTAACCCCTCCTCCATCACCTCTCCCATCACAATCACTGCCTCCATCACCACCATTTCATCCACTACCATCACCAACACCTCCACCAGCATCACCACCCTCTCCACTATCACCCGCCTCACCACTATTACCACCTGCACCAACACCTCCCGCAACACCCTCACCACCACTCCCCCCACCACAAAGTCGTCCACCACCACCACCACATCCTCCATCAACGCCATCACATCCTCCACCACTACCCCTGCCATCTCCTCCTCCAACAACACTACCTTCTCCACCACCAACACCACCTCCTGTACCGCCAACACCACCTCCTGTACCGCCAACACCACCTTTTCTGCTTGCTCTCTGTTTTTTGTTTTTCTCTTCTACAAATAAAGAAGAACAGTCAGGAATTAACAGATTTACAGATTGCAAAAATGAACATCAGACAGTAGTGGTTATGGGAGCAATGGGAAATTCTCATATTTTAGATCTGTTTTTAAAGGGGTTATCCAGCGTTAGAAAAACATGACTTTTTCTTCCAGAGACGGCACAAATCTTGTCCTCAGTTTGTATGTGGTATTGCAGGTCAGTTCTATTAAAGTAAATGGAGCTGAATTGTAATACCACACACAACCTGAGGACAGAGGTGGCACTGTTATTGCAGGAAGTCTTCTAATCCTGGATAACCCCTTTAACTACCGGCACTTAAAAACATGGCTAAATCTATTACCACAACTCCTTTATCTATACCAGGGATGGGGAACTTGTGGTCCTAAAGCTGTTGCAAAATCCCCATCATGGCTGGAGAGCCAAAGGCAAAGATGTCATAGATCAGCCTCCCCCTCCCTATACAATAATCTCTGCACAGGCCACAGAACATGCCTAGTAAACTATCCTACTAATGTGAATAGGGGCTGCTCCAGCCTATTGTGTCTATAGGGCTTACAATAAAGCATATCACTAAATCCTGGTAAAAACAGCTCAGAAAGTTGGCTGCCCCCAAAGTAATGTACCAGAAATTAGATAATCAAAATGGCATTAACTTTTACGGGGCTGCTGCATTGTGTATCAGCCCTGAATTGTATATTTATTGTTTATCCCGGAACGTCCACCAGGGGGAGCTCACAACATATGGCCTTATCAGACACATTGTACATTTATAGCAAAGGGGGATTCCGACCTCCCCCAATATAGTATATACATGTAGGGATCAGAATAGAGGGGTTTTCCCATCATATATAATATAGTATATACCTGTAGGGATCAGGATAGAGGAGTAATCCTATCATATAAAATATCATATATACCTGTAGGGATCAGGATAGATTGGTAATCCTACCATATATAATATAGTATATACCTGTAGGCATCAGGATAGAGGAGTAATGCTATCATATATAATATAGTATATACCTGTAGGGATCAGGATAGAGGGCTAATCACATCATATATAATATAGTATATACCTGTAAGGACCAGGATAGAGGGGTTTTCCCATCATATATAATATAGTATATACCTGTAGGGATCAGGATAGAGGGGTTTTCCCATCATATATAATATAGTATATACCTGTAGGAATCAGGATAGAGGGGTAATTACATCGTATATAATATAGTATATACCTGTAAGGATCAGGATAGAGGGGTAATTACATCGTATATAATATAGTATATACCTGTAAGGATCAGGATAGAGGAGTAATCCTATCATATATAATGTAGTATATACCTGTAGGGATCAGGATAGAGGGGTAATTACATCGTATATAATATAGTATATACCTGTAGGGATCAGGATAGAGGAGTAATCCTATCATATATAATGTAGTATATACCTGTAGGGATCAGGATAAAGGGGTTTTCCCATCATATATAATATAGTATATACCTGTAGGGATCAGGATAGAGGAGTAATCCTATCATACATAATATAGTATATACCTGTAGGGATCAGGATAGAGGGGTGATTACATCGTATATAATATAGTATATACTTGTAGGGATGAGGATATTCTAGCGATAGTTTCATCCTATTATTATAGAAGAGAAGGGAGGGCACAGCAGACTTACCTGCACCAACTGCTCCAGCCCTCAAGGGTAAATTCTAGAGCTCTGCAGCTGCTTATATACTGTGTGTGATGTCATCATGACCTATACAGGAGCCATGTGTGATGTCATCATGTGCGGGGGAGGGGCCACAATAACCAGTGATGTCATCATGTGTAGGGGAGGGGCCACAATAACCAGTGATGGCACCATGTACAGGAGAGACAAGTATAAGTGTAATGTGGAGACAGTGTCAGCACTAATAGTGAATATGACAGATAATCTCCTGTGCATGATAACACTGTATACTGCCCCTCTATATAATCCACACATACATCACTCTGTGCTGTAGTGTGCCATAAAAAGCCCCGCCCCCGTGACGGCCCGCCCCGCCCCTAGGAATAGAAGCTCAGGCTTATAGATATGAGCAATGTGCTGTGGCAGTTTTGGCTGGAGGCTGTATATTCTCCCTGCAGCCACTAGAGGCCGCTCTCTCCACCCAGCTCCAGTATATTCTCCCTACAGCCACTAGAGGCCGCTCTCTCCTCCCAGCTCCAGTATATTCTCCCTGCAGCCACTAGAGGCCGCTCTCTCCTCCCAGCCCCAGTAGTTTCTCCCTGAAGCCACTAGAGGCCGCTCTCTCCTCCCAGCTCCAGTATATTCTCTCTGCAGCCACTAGAGGCCGCTCTCTCCTCCCAGCTCCAATATATTCACCCTGCAGCCACTAGAGGCCGCTCTCTCCTCCCAGCTCCAGGGCCTGGCAGGGAGGACACTCCTGCAGCTAGAGAGCCTGGGGGGAGAGAGGAGGCTGCCGGGAGCCGGGACCTATGTGTAATGGGAGGTGCTGCCATGGAATGGTGCCTGCCTGCAGCTCTTTTATACAGGTGTATACAGCTATATCCAGTATATATCATGTGTGGTGACCGGTCATCTGTATAGAGGACACTATGTTCTTATATACAGGTTTATACAGCTATATCCAGTATATACCATGTGTGGTGACCAGTGATCTGTATAGAGGACACTATGTTCTTATATACAGGTATATGGTGCAGTATACAGTATATACCATGTGAGGGGACCAGTGATCTGTATAGAGGCCACTATGTTCTTATATACAGGTGCTTGGAGCTGTGTACAGTATATACCATGTGTGGTGACCAGTGATCAGTATAGAGAACACTATGCTCTTATTAAAGGTGTATTGTGCAGTATACAGTATATACCATGTGTGGTGACCAGTGATCTGTATAGAGGACACTATGTTCTTATATACAGGTGTATAGAGCTGTATACAGTATATACCATGTGTGGTTACCAGTGATCTGTATAGAGGACATATGTTCTTATATACAGGTGCTTGGAGCTGTATACAGTATATACCATGTGTGGTGACCAGTGATCTGTATAGAGGACACTATGTTCTTATATACAGGTATATGGTGCAGTATACAGTATATACCATGTGTGGTGACCAGTGATCTGTATAGAGGCCACTATGTTCTTATATACAGGTGCTTGGAGCTGTGTACAGTATATACCATGTGTGGTGACCAGTGATCAGTATAGAGAACACTATGCTCTTATTAAAGGTGTATTGTGCAGTATACAGTATATACCATGTGTGGTGACCAGTGATCTGTATAGAGGACACTATGTTCTTATATACAGGTGTATAGAGCTGTATACAGTATATACCATGTGTGGTGACCAGTGATCTGTATAGAGGACACTATGTTCTTATATACAGGTGCTTGGAGCTGTGTACAGTATATACCATGTGTGGTGACCAGTGATCTGTATAGAGGCCACTATGTTCTTATATACAGGTATATGGTGCAGTATACAGTATATACCATGAGTGGTGACCAGTGATCTGTATAGAGGTGACACTATGGGGGACGTTTTTTACACCCGGCTTACGAATGTCCCCGCTGCTCCAGACCTCAGGGGAGCGAACCCCTCCCCCCCCCCAACCTCCCGGTAACGCCCCCTCTCCGCTCCACTGGCGAAGGTGGCGCTGATGCGGAAGAAGTATACCGTTTGCAAATATATTGCAAATATACATCTGCGCCTAAAAGCATTTACGCCTTTTCATACATGTCCCCCTATGTTCTTATATACAGGTGTATGGTGCAGTATACAGTATATACCATGTGTGGTGACCAGTGATCTGTATAGATGACACTATGGGGGAGATTTATCAAACTGGTGTAAAGTAGAATTGTCTTAGTTGCCCCTAGAAACCAATCAGATTCCACCTTTCATTGCTCACAGACTCTTTGGAAAATGAAAGGTGGAGTCTGATTGGTTGTTAGGGGCAACTAAGACAATTCTATTTTACACCATGTTTGATAAATCTCCCCCTATGTTCTTATATACAGGTGTATGATGCTGTATACAGTATATACCATGTGTGGTGACCAGTGATTTGTATAGAGCAGTGTTTCTCAACCTGCGGAACGCGTACCACAGGGGGCACGTGCCACAGGTTGAGGGGGTATGCAGGAGGGGGAAAAAACAAACTTTGGGTTGTGGGACACTGCTATCATTCAGTCACTGTCACTGCCGCAGCTCTCTCCTTCTTTCCCCCAGCAGCAGCTCAGCAGCTTTCTGTGGGGGACAGGGCTTGGAGATGCTGCAGGGAAAAGAAGGAGAGAGTCTGGGGGAGCAGAGGACCAGCAGCGTCTGTGGCACGCTGTCCCCCTGCGGCTGCCGGATCCGGGAGCTGCGGCATCCAGGTCGACAGCAAGATAAGTGAGGGGGTGACAGAGGAGGTGATGTGGTGGATTAAGCATCGGGGACGGAGATACAATCGGGGCAGGAGAATCCTATTGTGACATGAGAGCGGTCCGGCCAGCTGTCAGAGAACTGGGCCAGAGATGAGTCGTGGTGCGCGGGGTTACCCCGCTCCGGGCTCTTACAGGAGTTGGATGTGGACTGGGAGATGGGGCAGTCCCGGAGTCCAGGGCCACCAGGTAGAAACAGCAGCGGCGGCCGGTGGACGCGGGGGCTGCTCCATCTTCTGGTCCACATCCCACTCCTGTAAGAGCCCGGGGCGGGGTAACCCCGCGCACCACGACTCATCTCTGACAGCTGGCCGGACCGCTCTCATGTCGCAATAGGATTCTCCTGCCCCGATTGTATCCCCGATGCTAAATCACCTCCTCTGTCCCCCCCATCACCTCCTCTGTCCCCCCCATCACCTCCTCTGCCCACCCCATCACCTCCTCTGTCCCCCTCATCACCTACCTCTGTCCCCCCATCACCTCCTCTGTCCCCTCTATCACCTCCTCTGTCCCCCCATCACCTCCTCTGTACCCCCCATCACCTCCTCTGTCCCCCCATCACCTCCTCTGTGCCCCATCACCTCCTCTGTCACCCCCATAACCTCGTCTGTCACCCCTATAACCTTCTGACCTCCTCTCACCCCCTTCACCTCCTCTGTCACCCCCATCACCTCCTCTGTGCCTCCACCACCTCCTCTTACCCCCATCACCCCCTCTCTCCCCCTTCTCTTTCTTCCTCTCCCCCCATCACCTCCTCTCTCTTCCTCTCCCCTCTTCACCTCCTCTATCCCCCTTCACCTCCTCTATCTCCCTCAGACCTTACGCTCCCCTTGATCTCCTCATGGCTCAGAGGCTGGCGAAGAGAGGAAGACCCTCTCCATGCCCGGATTAGGTGAGTATGATTTTTGTGTGTGTGCGTGTTGGGGCAGGAGGGGAAGGGAGTAGAATGGTGGACATTACTATGGGGGCAGGGCAGGGGGCATTATTACTATATGGGGGGGGGTCATAGAAGGGGATATTATTATCTGGCTACATAGGAGAGGTATCTGACTACATGGGGGAGGTATCTGACTACATGGGGGGAGGTATCTGACTACATGGGGGAGGTATCTGACTACATGGGGGAGGTATCTGACTACATGGGGGGAGGTATCTGACTACATGGGGAGAGGTATCTGACTACATGAGGGAGGTATCTGACTACATGAGGGAGGTATCTGACTACATGGGGGGAGGTATCTGACTACATGGGGGAGGTATCTGACTACATGGGGGAGGTATCTGACTACATGGAGGGAGGTTTCTGACTACATGGGGAAGGTATCAGACTGCATGGGGGAGGTATATGACTACATGGGGAGAGGTATCTGACTACATGAGGAGGTATCTGACTGCATGAGGAGGTATCTGACTACATGGGGGAGGTATCTGACTACATGGGGGAGGTATCTGACTAGATGGCAGGAGGTATCTGACTGCATGGAGGGAGGTATCAGACTACATGGGGCGAGGTATCTGACTACATGGGGGAGGTATCTGACTACATGGGGGGAGGTATCTGACTACATGGGGGGGTATCTGACTACATGGGGGGAGGTATCTGACTACATGGGGAGAGGTATCTGACTACATGAGGAGGTATATGACTACATGGGGGGAGGTATCTGACTATATGGGGGAGGTATATAACTACATGGTGGAAGTATCTGACTACATGGTGGAAGTATCTGACTACATGAGAGAGGTATCTGACTACATGAGGGAGGTATCTGACTACATGGGGGGAGGTATCTGACTACATGGGGGGAGGTATCTGACTACATGGGGGGAGGTATCTGACTACTTGAGGGAGGTATCTGACTACATGAGGGAGGTATCTGACTACATGGGGGGTATCTGACTACATGGGGGGAGGTATCTGACTACATGGGGGGAGGTATCTGACTACATGGGGGAGGTATCTGACTACATGGGGGAGGTATTTGACTACATGGGGGAGGTATCTGACTACATGAGGGAGGTATCTGACTACATGAGGGAGGTATCTGACTACATGGAGGGAGGTATCTGACTACATGGAGGGAGGTATCTGACTACATGGGGGGAGGTATCTGGCTACATGGGGAGGTATCTGGCTACATGGGGAGATATCTGACTACATGGGGTGAGGTATCTGACTACATGGGGGAGGTATCTGACTACATGGGGGGAGGTATCTGACTACATGGGGGAGGTATCTGATTACATGGGAGAGTTATCTGACTACATGGGGAGGTATCTGACTACATGAGGGAGTTATCTGACTACATGGGGGGAGGTATCTGACTACATGGGAGAGTTATCTGACTACATGAGGAGGTATCTGACTACATGAGGAAGTATCTGACTACATGGGGAGGTATCTGACTACATGGTGAGCAGGTATCTGGCTACATAGGGGGAGGTATCTGGCTACATAGAAGAAGGCCTCTTGACTACATGGGGAGGTATCTGACTACATGGGGAGGTATCTGACTGCATGGTGGAGGTAGCTGACTACATGAGGGGGAGGTATCTGACTACATGGGGGGAGGTATCTGACTACATGGTGGAGGTATCTGACTACATGGTGGAGGTAGCTGACTACATGAGGGGGAGGTAGCTGACTACATGAGGGGGAGGTATCTGACTACATGGGGAGAGGTATCTGACTACATGGGGGGAGGTATCTGACTACATGGGGGGAGGTAGCTGACTACATGGGGGGAGGTAGCTGACTACATGGGGGGAGGTAGCTGACTACATGGAGGGAGGTATCTGACTACAAGAGAGGGAGGTATCTGACTACATTGGGGGGAGGTATCAGACTACATGGGGGAGGTATCTGACTGCATGGGGGGAGGTATCTGACTACATGGGGGGAGGTATCTGGCTACATGAGGGGGAGGTATCTGACTACATGGGGGGAGGTATCTGACTACATGAGGAGGTATCTGACTACATGAGGAGGTATCTGACTACATGGGGGGAGGTATCTGACTACATGGGGGGAGGTATCTGGCTACATGAGGGGGAGGTATCTGACTACATGGGGGGAGGTATCTGACTACATGGGGGGAGGTATCTGACTACATGGGGGGAGGTTTCTGACTACATGGGGGGAGGTATCTGACTACATGGGGGGAGGTATCTGACTACATGGGGGGAGGTTTCTGACTACATGGGGGGAGGTATCTGACTACAAGAGAGGGAGGTATCTGGCTACATAGAAGGAGGCCTCTTGACTACATGGGGGGAGCTATCTGGCTGCAGGGGGACATATCCAGCTCTGTGGGATATATCCCTCCTTCTTCTCTGGTACCCAGTTTACTGACGGCCTGCTCAGCCAATCAGTGCACTGTCCCACCGTAAACACTGATTGGCTGAGAAGGCCATCAGTGAGCCGGGAGCCAGAGAAGCAGGTGGAAGTACAGGCAGATAGGTATGATCTGTTAAGGGCCAGCAGCTAATAAGGTAAATAGGCAGTGGCTACATTCTCGCAGCAGAATGAAAATCCTCTGTGAGAATGCAGAGCCATAGGCCATAACAGTAGAGGACACTATGTTCTTATATACAGGTGTATCGTGCTGTATACCGTATATACCATGTGTGATGACCAGTGACCTGTATAGAGGACACTATGGGGGAGATTTATGAAAGGGTGTAAATATACACCTGGTGTAAACTGCCCACTGCAACCGATCACCACAACTCCTCTTTTATTCTACCAGAGCTGAAAGCTGAGCTGTGATTGTACGGCCCCCAGTGCACCATAGTTACATATGATAAAACAGGATTTATCGACAGTGGTGCTGAGGAGGAAGGTAAGAAAATTACCTTGATTCTTGGTGTTCCCGGCCCTATAGGAACATGACAGCAAAAAAAATTTCTTTACAATGGTGTGTTAAAGGGAAGAGAAAAAAACACAATTTACTGCTGTTGCATACTGTCACCTTATTAAAGTGGTATTCTGGAAAAAGTAAATTCAATGATATGTAACTGCTAGGACCAGAGCTTCTGAAGCCCTGCAGTTCCCAAAACAGCCATTGGTGGCAGCAGAGGAGCCATGTCTTCCCTTACTTAGTGCTGCCAGTCAATCAAAATTAAAAAACAAACCAACTTGGATTAGTATGCATATTCTTATAACTATGTAAAAGTACTGTTTTCTGCTAATTTCAAATGAAAAATTACAACAACAAAAAATGAAAAAGTACAAAACAGTGAGAGGCTTCAGAAGTGATGTCCTAAGTATAGAATGCGCTGTGCTAAGTAAATCACAAAAAATACATATACAGATACTAAAAGGTAAAAATACTATCCTGTTCTGTGTTCTGTTGTATTGCAGATCATGTTGTATAAAATAATCGATCAATGACTGTATCCTGAAAGACTTTTTTATATGAATGGACAGCAAAACAACAAGTGCCCTCTAGTGTACCAGAATATAACTGCAAGACATACAGTGGATGCTGAATTCTCTGTGATGTGTGTATCTGTATGTGCAATAAATATCAAGAGATTGTCTGGATTCCTGCAGTGACAGGACACTACTAAGGCTTCTTTTAGACGTCCCACCAAGCATTGTTATTGAGGGCACATTAGCATTAGGTGATTTATCAGCTGATCACTGGTCCTTTTCCCCATTATCAGGAGTGAGCGTTCTTAGGAGTGAGGTTCTTAGCGCACAATTTCTCACATTGTGCGAGCCCATCTGCCACGTCACGGCGACCTCATACAGATGGGTCCCTACACTAACACTATTTATTTATTGAACTTTTTTATTAATTTGATCTAGTTACTGTGGGCTTCTCTACAGTGAATGACTATGAATATAAAAGCACATTACAGGTGATAAAGCTTTTACACCACATGGGTCCTGTGCTACATATACGATGTTAGTGTAGGGACCCACCTGAGGGTAGAAGTGCTGCAGGTGGGATCATACAATACATGGAAATTGAATATAATAAACTGCACCCGTACAATTTAGTAACAATAGTGGGTGAAATTGTTAAGAATCAATTGTTTGTTTTCTCTAAAAAAAAAAAGCAAAAAGATTTTAGTTTATGTGGCTTTGGGGGTGCAGGCCAAGCTTTGCTTTCTGTAAAATGTAGCATCTATAAGTACCGGTAATAGGTTTCTCCTTCCTGTGTGACATTGCATGGTCACAGTGTTCTGTATATGTGGCTATGACATTAGGAACATTTTTATAATTACCAAACTGATGTCACACTGGGTCCTTATCACACAACCACACTGGGCCTGTAACTTACATTAATACAAGGCTGCAAGCGTTTCTAGCCAGGCTCTGCAGTTGTTATTGACCAGGGGTGGGGAACCTTTCTCCTGTCAACGGCCATTCAGGCATTTATAAAATTATTTGAGGGCCATAGACTACACAGCCGCTGCACTTAATATTATGCTATGCACCTAACCCCCCAATATTGCCCCCCAGCAGTGCAAAGTCGCCATGTTTTTCTAACACTGCATTGCAGGACCTAGGGGAGCCAGGTGGTGTTTAGCTGGGGGCAAGATGTTGGTGTACTGCTGGGGCTCTTGTCGCAGCGGCCAGGAGTGATACAGTATGTTCCCACCCCTGGATGTTCCGACACACAATGTATGATAGAACAGTCTGTAGTGCAGGTGTAGAGGAACCACAGAGTCCAGCAGATATATACGTAACCACTTGTAAACTTTACTCTAGAAAATCATCTTAATGTCACAGTACACAATAAACAGACCTTGTTTCCATAAAGATACCATGAAGGTAACATTTGACTGAGATCCCTTGATGAGCTGGGAACTTGAGAATAATACTTTTAGACTTGGAATACTTTATAAATCACAGTTTGTTGCTGGTGGATAATACTTATGATAAGGTCTATGGATACTCTGAGATACCTGACTGTAGTGACTTTAGTTGACTAGACTTGATGTGAGTGACCTTTTAGTGACTTGGGGTGGTGGCGGAGAATAAACTGCAGCAGGAACACTCTCTGTATACTCTCTCTGGAACACACTGACTGGATTGTGGACCAATCTAGTTCCCCCCCTCCCCCCTATACATACCTCTCAGGGACTGTAGGATTTGGTAGAAATCCTCTAGAAGGTGCTAAACTATAGCTGGTGATAGGTTAGGAGACAGAGGATGGAAAAGTGTGAGGTACCCAGCTCAGGGATTGGTTCTCAGTAGCATACAGTTACATACAAATAAGAATAATAATTTGGCAGTAAACTCATTAGTTGATGCCTCCACTTAGCTGTAGTGTAGTGCAAGCCTATGACCTTAATGCTTCCCTGTTCTTCTTGACATGGTGTCCCCTTCCTTCTTGATTCCTGTAAGTGACTGTGGTGGATACTGAAGATATTCTAAAACCTGATGACAATTGGCATACGCTTTTTTTTTTTTTTAAGTCTTATTTAGAATTTAAAAAAAAAAAAAAAAATCCGGCCTCCTCCACCCCTTAATAGCCGGCCATCTCTCACCTCTTTCCCCAGACCTATGACAGCATTGTCATTGACCCAGGGAAATCCAATCAACGGTATATAATATTATACTATACACAGAGTATAAATCTGTATATAGTACCATGAGGATGGAATTATTATAGACATGTGCTAAAAAAATCTTAATCTTTTCTTTTTCTCTCATATCCAACACCGCACTAGGAGCTGGTGCGGTCATGGATGTGAGGAAATCCTGTCACCGGTGAAAAAAATCTCACACATGCCTTTAGTTATACAGCGCAGATGGCCTGGCGCTTCCACTTACCTTACCAGTGTGGCTTACCTACTGGCTTGTTGTGCAGTGTAGGGGTCCATCCATGTTGTTCTTCTCCACATGTGTCCGCTTCCTTCCTGCAGGCGTCTTGTTGGTGTCCTTGATGACTGATGGTCATTGGGGGTCCACTCTTCATGGTCTTCGGTCTGTGGATCCTCTTCTGCCAGGTGCTCAGGGGTTAAGCTCACTCTGATGACTTTAGAGCTGGCCAAAGGTCTTCGAGGTGACAAACGAAAACCCCCGGAATACGGCCTGTTCCTCCGATGTCAGACGACACGTCCTGGCCTCTTTTACCTCCATAGTCTTCAGATGGAACTTTTCGGTCTTCTGCTGAGGCTTAGATGGTTTCGATGGGATGCGTGGTGGGGTCATCTCGAGGGCTTCCACCTTGACCCAATCAATAGGCTGGAAAAATTGATGTTCTCTGGTGTTTCGGTTGGCTCCCAAGCGCTGTGCAGGATCTTGCTGGAGGAGCTGGAATGAGAAATGTACATATTATTTAGTGACCATAACTCTTGAGGCTGTGTAGATAAGAGAGAGCACTTATCTTTGTGAATGGCAGCCTATCCTATTGTCTACTGGATGGCATAGAGATGATTGAGCCTTAATTCTGATGAATTGTAAAGTCTTCAGAATTTTCTCATTTGACATAATTTGTCTACAGAGAGGGTTAAAAGGGGTCATGCATGTGCAGCCAGCACTCTATTCATTGTCTATGGGCTTCTGCATAATGACACATTAAGTGTAATATTCCTTATCACCATAAAGAATGAATGGAGTGCTTGATGTACGTGCATGGTCTGAACCATTCATTCCTGATCCGATCAGATAGACACTGACCTGTGTGATGAAGTCTTCGGCACCGGAGCTGGTGTCATCGATGGGGGTTGGATGGTAGTCACGCCCTCCGGTAATCATTTTCTTCATGATGACACCAAATGAATACCAGTCTGCTCCGGCGCCATATCCCTTCCTTGCCAGCATCTGCAATAAAGAAAACAACAGATATTATCTTGAGTTTATTGAAGTGGGATGTCGCCAGGATGTGCCATGACTTTAAGAATGGTGGGGGACTGATCTCTGGGAGCCGCATAAACTGTAACAGGGAGATGCAGCGTTGGTGCAGCACTGAATGCCCCTGAATGTTTTCCTCCTGCACAGTAACCCTCAGTTATAGGCATTCTAAAGCGACACTATTCACATTAGTGTGGCATTACCCCCCCTTTGGAGTTTTGTCTTGCATAGAGATGTTCTTAGTCACATGGCTATGTAGGAAAAAAGAGACAAATACTACATCAGCGCCCCCGGCAGTCTTCCAATTTTTGTGAAGCCAGAGGTCAGACCCCCAGAGATGGCATATTCTAGCAGTATACCATCACCTGCTATACCCTGTAATAGAAGCAAATTAGTGGACAATAGGAAGATCTCTCACCTCGGGAGCCATGTAGCCTGCGGTCCCAGCGTATTGGGTGGCTTTTTGGTCTGCGAAGATGTTTTCCAGAGCGAGACCGAAATCTGTGATCTTGATGTGCCCTGTTTCAGCCACCAGGATGTTCTCGGGCTTGAGGTCTCGGTGGATGACGCCTCTTGAGTGGAGATATTGGATGCCACACACGAGCTCAGCGGCGTAGAATCTTGCACTGGAGATCTTCAGCGGCCCCTCCGAACGCAAAAGTTGGTCAAAGTCCCCGCAGCTCATGTATTCCAGCCCAAATAGAACAAACAACTTGGTCTGGAATGCAAAGTCTGCGTGGACTAGGAAGGGGCTCCCAGATGCCAGCTGTAAGACTCGGCGCTCCACCATCACATCCGCCTCCTCGATGTCGTCTAGCAGGACTCGCTTCTTGATGATCTTGACAGCGAACTGTTGGCTGGTGACGGTGTCTTGTGCCAACATGACCATTCCGTAGTTTCCCTCGCCGAGCACATGATGGAATCGTAATCTCTGTAGGATGGTGTTAGAGATGTCATTTCCAGTTGGTTGGACACTGCTGGGTCCTCCTACAAGGGGGAAAAATAGATATCAGAGATTAGCACACATGTAATTTTTGCTGTTTGTTTAAAGGAAACTATCAGCAGGTTAGATGAACCTAATGTTCCTTTTGCCCCCAGCATCTCACACACAATACACATCAACTTCTAAAGCTATTTATCGGACTAGGAGCTCTACTGTGTGTAATCCCTATTCTGATCCATTTGGGCTTGTACACAGTACCAACTCGGAATGGTTGTATCCATGGATATCTGAACTTCCAGCCACAGAATGGATGTAACACTGATTGGGTCAATGCAACGTCTGTAGAAAAAGTAATGGGCACTACTGTATCCAATACATGTGGTGATGATATAGATTGCAACAGACTAGCGCTTAGAGAGGTGGTGCTCACTTATAGGATAGGTGTATAAATTATCTTCATAAATAGAGTAGTAGAAGTATAAGGGCACTCACCATTTAAAAATTTACATCTTTATTGGAGAAAAATCTTTAAAAGTCCATAAACGACATAGTAGGTAGCGAGGACGCCAGTAGCTCCTCAGCAGCGGGCAGGGGACTATGTGTATGGGGTAGGGGCCTTGTGGCTGGAGGTGCAATGCTGTCTGCGACCAGGACAGGCTGGCAGGGCAGGAAGTTGGTGGGTGTGGGTGCTGGTAGGAACCAATGTGAGCCGCTGTCCAGGGTGCTGGTGCATCTTTGGCTATTTACATACCATAAAGCATCCAACAGCATCAGTCACAAAAGTCTGAAGAAATGCCTTCTCTGAAATAGAGGTGGGACGCACGCCAGAGGGTCTCCAATCCCGAATGGAGACCATATGACATCAAGTAAGAAGCAATCCGACAGCATCCAGTGGAGAAGTTATGGTGAGGTTTATTCAAGCATCATACACAGTGGCGATGTTTCTACCCTATTGGGTCTTTTTCAAGCCAGGCTTGACATGCTAAAAAATAGGCAATAGACGATAGGGTCGACACATTGGCACTGTGTGTAATGCTGGAATAAACCTCCCCATATCTTCTCTGATGGATGCTGTTGGATCGCTTATTACTTAATGGCACACAGATATGACAAAAGTTTAGATCATTTGGGACCTCACTGCTGAGACCTCCACCAAGAGATAGCTACCACCATCATACTGTTACAACACAAATCCAATATATACTAATACCACCGTTACCAATAATACCCACAAATATGCACACACAGTATACATTACATACTGTATATATATATATATATATATACATATGCTAACATACCAATCACATGACATAAATACATAATAGATGCTCCAATACACAAACACACACAAAAATTACACAGATACAAACACATGCTGATTATACATGTATATATATATATATATATATATATATATATATATACATCTATAGTACTAACACACAAATAATGACAAATGATGACATGGATGCACACCACACTGATGTTACACAGATATTCGCACACTTACTTTTTATGCGTGACAGGAAACTCCAGGGGTGTTCTCTTGTGAAGTTTCCACTTTCTCTGCTTCCAGCCTGGACCGTGCAGCCTGCAGCCCCTCTCCCTCCTCTCCGACTGCGGAGCTGTATACAGGAGGGGGTCACTGCAGGGGAAGGGGGTGTCAGGAGAGAGGAGGGGGTCCTTCTGCTGCTCTCTGCATCTTCCTGCCTGTCATTGGGTGGTTTACTTACTGTGTGGAGGGGCCCCAGCTGACAGGCAGGAAGATAGCTATGCCTGTTCCCGGCCTGGGAGCTGCTGAAGAGGGAGGCCGTGTACAGGGACTGCAGGGGAAGGGACAGGCCCTGTGGATTTAGTTTAGTAAAAAAGCAAGGGGGAAAGCAACACAGTGCACAGATTCAGTTATGAAACTATGTCTATTACACCATACAATCCAAGATTAAATCACAGGAATAGGTGTATGTACATTTAAACCCTAACTTTTAATAAACACTATAAAAAGGTTTTGACCCCACAATAAAGACCAACATACAAACATTGACCTTATGTAGCCGCCTATAGGTGTATTGGTGCTACCAGCTGTTTTTGGTATTGACAACTACTATGTTACTATATCACAATCAGGGCCGGCGTTAGGGGGGGGCAAGCTGGGCACTTGCCCAGGGCCCCCATCCCTCTGGGACCCCTAGCTCCTTCCTTTATTAGTGGAGAAGGAAGCTGAGCAGCACAAACAGCTCCCCTGCTCTACTAACCAACCAAGGAGCTGAGCTGTGAGGACCGCAGAAGAAGAGGGAGAAGAGGGACCACCCCTACTGCAGGGCTGACTGTGCCCTAGAGGAGGAACGGCAAGCCCAGGTAAAGAAAAGGAGGTGGGGGGGTTGGGGGGTTTAGAGGGTTGTGGAGGCTGAGGGCAGGACTTGCGACCAAGGGGCGGTGCTTACGGCCGCGGGTGGGCGGAGTCTCCGGGGTCATTATAAAACAGTAACCCCCTCCCCATGAACAGTATACAAGAAGGGGGCAGGGGATCTTGTGTGATGCAGTCCTCCCCTCCTCCCTCTGTATCTATGGGCACCAGCCCCTGAGCAGTACACAGTACATGATGGAGGTGGGTGCTGAATCACACAGGATCCCCTCCCCCATTCAGGGCCTAGTGAACAGTATATGCGGAGGGGATTCTGTATGATACAGTACCCCCATATCTCTCCCCTGCTATACTACTACCCCCAATACTACTAATACTGCTCTACTACTACCCCCAATACTACTCCTAATACTGCCCTACAACTACCCCTAATACTACTCCTAATACTGCCCTACTACTACCTCCAATACTACTCCTAATACTGCCCTACTACTACCCCCAATACTACTCCTAATACTGCCCTACTACTACCCCCAATACTACTCCTAATACTGCCCTAGTACTACCCCCAATACTGCCCTACTACTACCCCCAATACTACTCCTAATACTGCTCTACTACTACCCCTACTACTTCCCCCAATACTGCTCTACTACTATCCCAATACTACTCCTAATACTGCTCTACTACTAATCCTATACTGCTTTACTACTACCCCCAATACAACTCCTAATACTGCCCAACTACTACCCCCAATACTACTCCTAATACTGCCCTACTACTACCCCCAATACTACTCCTAATACTGCCCTACTACTACCCCCAATACTACTCCTAATACTGCCCTACTACTACCCCCAATACTACTCCTAATACTGCTCTACTACTATCCCCAATACTACTCCTAATACTGCTCTACTACTACCCCCAATACTGCTCTACTACTATCCCAATACTACTCCTAATACTGCTCTACTACTACCCCCAATACTACTCCTAATACTGCTCTACTACTACCTTGATACTGCTCTACTACTATCCCCAATACTGCTCTACTACTACCCCCAATACTGCTCTCACTACCATTGCTACTATTACCCCCACTCCTGATACTACTACTACCAAAACTGCTACTCCTCTTATCTACTACTACACCCCTCATCTTCTATGCTTCTACTGTTACTACACCCCTTAATTGAAAAAGGGAAAACGAGATTTTATTTTTTGCCCATATCGCTTCAGCCCTAGGAGATGCTATGTGCTGGGGGGTAACTATCAGTGGAGATGCTATGTGTTGGGGAGGGGTTAATTATCAGTGGAGATGCTATGTGCTAGGGGGTAACTATCCCGGGAGATGCTATGTGCTGGGGGGCAACTATCAGTGGAGATGCTATGTGCTGGGGGGTAACTATCAGTGGAGAAGCTATGTGCTAGGGGGTAACTATCAGTGGAGAAGCTATCTGCTGGGGGAAGGTAACTATCAGGGGAGATGCTATGTGCTGGGAAGGTAACTATCAGGGGAGATGCTATCTGCTGGGAAGGTAACTATCAGTGGAGATGCTATGTACTGGGGGAGGGGGGGTAACTATCAGTGGAGAAGCTATGTGCTGGGGAGGTAACTATCAGGGGAGATGCTATGTGCTGGGGAGGTAACTATCAGTGGAGATGCTATGTGCTGGGGGGGGGGCTATCTAACAGGTGTATAACCTACAGTGAGATGCCTCCTATATTGGTTAATACTACATACTGGGTGGTGGAGGTAACTACCAGGAGAATTACCTACAGAGGGATACCGACTATATGTACTATGGAGGCACAGAGGGACCTACCTACTATATTGGGCACAGAGGGGTCTTATTTAAGGTCACAGAAGATCCCCCCCACCTCGAGCAGTGCGCCAACCGCTGACAAAAAAAGTAAAGTGTATGGGGACCTTAAATTGCTGCTACAATGTTTTAGCATTTGGGGCCCCACCTTCAACTTTGCCCAGGGCCACATTTTGTCTAAAACTGGACATGATCACAATTGAGTCAATATCACAAGTGAGTTGTCAACACCGGTGAAATTTCATCAGGGTAGGAAAGCGTTACCGGAGTAGGGACCACCTCACCCTGTTATGCCCTATCCGAGTATAGTGTATATTCTACCCCTGCTTGCTTAGGGTGGAGCGGGGCAATCGCCCTAATAAGGGCGACCCCTACCCTGTTCTACCCCTTGGTACCGACCCTATGAAGCCCTTAGTAATAATGCAGGTCCTTTACTGACCGACGTGTTTCCTCCAGGTTGCTGGAATCTTCAGGGAAGTAAGGGCCAATTGGGAATGGGTTAGAAGTAGGCTAAATGGCTACTGCAGTGGCAAGGTGCCGTAATACACTCTGTGCTGTCTTGCACTCAGACTGTGTGTGGGAGCAGTGAAGCCAGTGCTACCAGACATAGTGAAGAAAAGTAGGGGTTCCAGCACTCCAGTAGCAATTAAAATCTATAAGCTTTATTTCATATCCATAATTAAAACATGCTGCAAGGTAACACCGACGCGTTTTGCGCACATGCGCGCTTAGTCCTGGTATAATGAACACCTGATACAACACATGGTTAAGAACAAAAAGCAGTCTATCAAGTGGAGGCCCAAAGAGCCTACTGCACAGGTGGAAAAAGCAACCCAACATAATTAGTTACTGGAAGAATGCAACAATATAGAGCAAGTTCACACAAAGGAAGCGGACCAAAAAAGAAAAAAAGATAATTCAAGATATAAGCAAGAAAAAGAAATGAAGATAAATGAAATTTGTAATGAGCATAAATAGAAATGAACATTAGATAAATATAGATATACGTACACACAAAAATTAATCATGTAAAAATTAGAAACAATATAAATGCATAACGTATGATGTAAATATGATATAAATATGAGAATGTAGATATAGCCATGTGGGAAACACAATGGATAAAAAAGAGAAAAGAGTCATAAATGTATAATAGTATTAGTATGTGTAGTATGGTATAATAAATCATTTTTAAAATTTAAACCATTCGGGTAGCGAGTATTCAACTTAAAGATATACTCCGCTTCTTTATGCAGTAAGAGCTGTTGTTTGTTGCCGCCTCTCATGGTGGCTTGCACCGTTTTAATACCGTAGAATGTGAATGAAGACATATTACCACGATGTTTGTCATGTTTGTGATGTTTGCTACCAGACACACTCTGAATGCAAGACAATTTAAAATGTACATTCACCTACTCCAGTGATTTATTAAACTGTGGGGAGACAAACATTCAGTGGTTTATTTGCCAACATTAGGAGCACATGTACTATATATACATCACATAATAACAATGGGAAATACTTTTGGGTATTTTGCATTATACAATGTAACATTTTTCTCTTTTGGGGGCATGTTTATTAGTGCAGGTAAAATCCTAAAATCAGACAAGCAGAGAGAAGATAAAGTACAGTAATCACAGTGTCTCACCCTATATAATACATTTGGGGAACATTACTAGATATACTAGACCCTTCTTTTTGCTTATACCCTCCTATTGTTGGTTTATTTTACTGTAACACTTGCTGTGATATTTTTGGGATTCAATGGTACATTATAAACCAGAAAAAAATCAGGAACATTCAGCATAGTACCCCCCCCCCCCATTATACTTGAGTTACTCAATGTGCTGAATACGTGATAAAGTCCATATGTCCCATGCATAGAACTATATAAGTGTACATATAGGGGTGTACCTGAGGCTGCCTGGTCTTCTTTCTTTTCTTCTTTCTTCTGGATCTTGATTGGTGGCTTCTTCTCTTCCACTGCAGAATCCAGGATGTTCCTCTTCTTGGCTCTCCTCCTCCCCGCCATATCTTCTTCCATGTGGATGTTGATTGGTGGCTTCTTTTCCACTGCAGAATCCACAATGTGTCTCTTCTTGGCCTTCCTCTTGCCAGCCACGACTTCTTTCTTCATCTGTTTGGCCTCTCCATCGTTGGACTTCTCAGAGCTCTTCTTCCTCCTCTGGCCCTTCACTGAAGTCTTCATCTCATCGTCCGATGAGTCCAGAGGGCATCTTGGTGTCTTCTCAGAGGCCAAGGTTTCCCGTCTCCTCTTCCTACCTTGGCTCTTCAACGAAGTCTTCTCATCGTCTGATGAGTCCAAGATGCGCCCTCCTGTCTTCTTCCTCTTCCTCCTCACAACAATCTCCTCGTCCTCCATGTTTGCACTGTGGCTCGGTCCAGCAGACATCTCTCTCTGTCGTTCCTTAGCAACAGTATCCCAGGTGACATCACACCTGCCCTGGCCGCATGCATGGCATTGGTCATGTGATCAGTATCTGACACCATTCAACTCTATGGGCTATAGTTATATGTATTGCAGTCAGTATAATGGCGGCTTCACTTTGGTTCAAGACTTTTAAAATACTGTTGATTTCTCTTGAGAGACAAAATACAACCTGATTGGTGTAACAGATCTTACCAGGACTGACTCTACTCTGTATGTATGGGTGATAGAAAACCATTGGGGGAGATTTATCAGCTGTCTTATAGTCAGAGTCTCTTTATTGGCCATAGTAACCAATCACAGCTCAGCTTTCGTGTACTAACAAGCTCTGATATAATGAAATCTGGGATATGATTGGTTGCTATGGGCAACAAGGAGAAGGAGATCTCCCCCATAGTGTCTATACTATCATGGTTTTGTATTTCCCAAATTCCATTAGCTGTAAGTCTTTGTAGCAGTTTGGATCAGTCTAAAGAAACAGCAGTTTTATTGACAGTACACTTATATTTTAGGTATTCAGACATTCATGATATAATGATAGATATGTTGTTGTTGTTGTTGTTTTTTAACTTAAAGGAATTGAATATGTATTTTCCTGTTCGGTATGCTGTAATACTTTTTGTATTGTAGTGTGCTGCGAAATTGCTGATTGCCTTTTACATCTTGTGTATGGGAGAGTATGGCCCCATGGATGACGTTATATAGAGTTTGTACTCTGGCTGTTTGGACACTGGAAGTAACTGGCACATAGTTTTAGCTATCTAGATGCCACAGTAACCATTGGCTGTGGGATCTAGATGGGTAAATGCTGTACTCCATGTGTAGGTGCCCTCTTCTGTGAGTCCTAAGAGCTGATCTACATTACTGTGGACCCCAACTTTATTCAGGCCCCATCATGACACTTGGCTCCTGCACCTAACACAGACTCTTAGCCCACTTATATAGAACCATAGAAGATTATGGAAGGAAAAAGACTACTGTGCTGAAGTCTCTGGGACTGTTTTGATTATTAATAGACAGTCTAAGCCCTGCACTTCTATGATTCCCTGCTCTGCTCAAGCGCCGCCGCACAACGCAATGCCAGGCAGGGTCCCGTTCCCACTCTGTACTGTATATTCATATATACAGTATCAGGGGGGAAGACCCAGCTTTAAAAGAGTTAACCAATACACATCCCATTGTGGCTTTTCATCGGGGTAGAAACCTACGTGATGATTTGGTGAGAGGTAGGTTACAGTCAGACAGAAACAATACTGATAGGTCATGGTTAGGAAAATCTACTGATTTACAGGGTAACTTTAAATGTGGCCGTTGTAACAATTGTGCACAACTGAATGATGTCCGTGAAGTCCAGCTAGGAGGTAAGAGATGGAAAGTAAATGATTTAATTACGTGTAAAACACCATTTGTAGTCTATGCAGTGTTATGTACCTGCGGAATGTACTATATAGGGAAGACGGAGCGCCCTATGCACATTAGATTTTCGGAGCATGTGCGATCCTTACGCACACAGAAAGGTTGCCCGAAGCTAATGGAACATATGCGGACCGTCCATAATAATGATAGCTCTGAGATGTGTTTTATGGGCTTGTTATGCCTAAGAGGTTCACCAACAGGGGGCAATAGATGCATACAGCTTTTGCAGAAGGAAACAGAATTAATTCTGAGATTAGATGCATTAGGACCATTAGGGTTAAATGATCGCGTTGCAATACATGGTACCTGTTGGTAAAGTAATATAACTTTTATATATTGCATTGTGTAAAAATGTTTTTGTACTATATTTCTACTTTATATGTGAGAATTATGTTTTTAATTTTATTATATTCACATGGGTAACGTTGTATATAAGGGGAAGTATACGTACTGACGCTAGGGCTGTGAGAAAGCACGCTGTGATGTGTGAAACAGCTGTTGCCTGTTCAGTCTTCACATTCATCTATACTGCCTGTTTGCTGAATAAAGACTAAGATTACTGCGTTTAAAGATGTGCTCCGACTTTCCTTCTTTCCATTTGGAAGTGTATCCTACTACTGGTCTTCAGTGTCGTTGAGCACCTTGAGCAGTCTGGATCCTAAGTGGCAGCGCAAGGGTGTACAAGTGGCAAGCGGAGAGTAAGCAGTGCGGGGGTCTCCTTTTGTATTACTACTACTGTGGATGTCTTCCCTTTCCCCAAAGCACGCTAATGGAATCCGCTGAGATCACCATGGACTTGCAGACCACAGAGGCGTCTCCAGGTATGTTACCTGTAGAGGATCCAGCTTTAGCAACAGGCAGAGTTGATGTGGAGGAATTTTTTGCACAATGTAATATAAAAGATGAACTGCAGCTCTTGGGTACAAAAGCCCTTGAATACCGGGCGTTAACCCTTGCTGAAAAGGAGGTTAAATTATTTTGGACAATGAATTCATTACAATCTTATGTTAAGAGTGAACGTGCTCCACGTGGTTTACGAGTGTATAAAGATATCTCTCAGTTCCAGGAGGATAATGAATTTAAAACTAGATGGGAACTTTTACACATGGAACACTCTCTTAACCTTACCAAACTGGTGTTGGAACGCACGGAGAAAGAATATGTAACCATCACGGAAGATTTATTAAAGGCCAAAATGGAATTAAAAACTCGTTTGACTGAATTACAATATGCTAATCTGTTAAAAAGGATAGAAAAACGAGTAGTCCCTGTTCAGAGTGAATTAAAAGAAAGGAAACGCAATAAATTTTTACGTGATCAACAGGATTATGATTGTAACAAGGTCTTCAGTTGGAATGTAAAGCCAAATAAACGCAATAGAAGATACCGCAAACAACCCAAGCAGTCTGAATATTGGACTATGGATTCCGGCTCGGATTCTAGTGCGGACACTCCAATCCGGAGAGATTCTAATCCGGGCACCTCAACTAATGCCTCTGATCCAGCCCCTTTGGAAAACATGTTAGGAGGGGGGGTAAGAGGTGGAAGAGGTACAGGGAGAGGCGCCAAGAGAAAACATGTGTCTTGGCGTCATTAAAAAGTCCGGAGTATCAAACCATCGGGACTAATGCGGCACATGTTGATGCATTAACTGTGGTAAACTTAACTGATGTAACAATGTCTGATGATTGCATTACTTTACTGTCTAAGGGGCTTAATTTTTGTACTAATTCTAATTTTGATTCTGTACAGTTCACCATTGATCTACATAAAGGTATCAGAAAGTTAAATCTCAAAAAGTTTTTTGCTAATAGAACTGATGTTGGTACACATGAAAGTATGGTGGGTGAAAACCCCTGTTCAGTGAGTCCCCTGGATTTTAGCATGAGTCCCTATTTTGATGAACAGGACCGGGAAATATTGAGGTCACTAATGGAACTCCAGGGTTATACAGAAACTACCACACCTGTGTCCACTGTTGGGTTCCGGGGAGGTGTCCCCTCCATTTTTAGTCCCCCTTTGTCCGCTGGCTCCACCCTGGATTTGTTTGAACATTATGTAGCCCAAGAAATAAAGGCCTTGATCTACCCTAGGTCGAGTGACAATCTGACCACGGGTGAATATAAGGCGCTGCGATGGCTCAAATCCAGGGGTGATATAATCATAAAACCGGCGGACAAGGGGGGAAATATAGTATTGCTTAAAAGGGATTACTATGTGTGGGAAGCTGAAAGACAGCTGAGTGATGTGAATACATACATCAAATTAAAAAAAGATCCCTCCTGTGAATATGTCGCTAAGGCTAAATCAATATTACGTCAAGGTGTGGAAATGGGCTTTTTCTCAAAAAGGTTCGCAGAACGTTTACTGGTGGAAAATCTAAAAAAACCATATTGGTATTGGATACCGAAATTACACAAAAATATGGAGCGTCCTCCGGGGTGCCCCATAGTGGCAGGCAGAGGTTCTGTTACAGAACCTATATCTAAATATTTAGATTGGATTCTGCGTCCATTGTTGAGACAAGTCCCATCGTTCTTGAAGGATACAAAAGAGCTCTTACAGGTAGTGGATGATTTCAGCTGGGGGGACGGCTGCTCACTGACGAGCATTGACGTCGAGAACCTGTACACCCGCATCCCACAGGATGCGGGTGTGCAGGCTGTCGGGCGTCGATTGCGGCGCATGGGAGATATGGAGGATCATCAGATCGGTTATGTCTGCGAACTGCTGGACTTTGTATTACGTCACAACGCCTTCCAGTTCTCTGACCAGTGGTACTGTCAGCGGGCTGGAATGGCGATGGGGACGCCGGTAGCCCCAACTTTCGCAAATTTATTTTTGGCGGAGCTGGAAGATGATGTTATTTTCTCCGGTCATAATCATTTTTTACCTAAAATTATGCTTTATTTAAGGTATATAGATGATATTTTAATTGTCTGGACAGGAACAGAAGGCGAGTTCCAGCAGTTCGTAGCATATATGAATCTAAACTCATACAACATGCGGTTCACATCACAATTTGGCAGGGACAATTTGGATTTTCTTGATGTTCATTTACAGGTGGTAGAAGGTGCACTTCAGACAAGTGGATATCGGAAGCCAACAGCTAGCAATATGCTACTGAATTATGCAAACAACCATCCAGCTCACGTGAAACGTGCGGTACCGTACGGTCAGTTCGTGCGGTTAAAACGCATTAATAGTAAAAAAGAAATTTTTGAACAGCAGGCTAAAGAGCTGGGTGATCGCTTGCAAAAACGAGGATATCCGAAGAATGAGATTAGGAGTGCCCTAGATAAGGCTAGAAAATTAGATCATAGGTACCTGATACGTGGCGGCTATAATAAAAAGCGATCTGAGGGTGAATTAAATAGGTTTGTGTTCACATTTAGCCACAGTCCTATGGACAATATTATTAAGGCGGCCATTTGCAAACACTGGCATCTGTTGAGAGGCGACCCAGCATTAAAAGAGTTAACCAATACACATCCCATTGTGGCTTTTCGTCGGGGTAGAAACCTACGTGATGATTTGGTGAGAGGTAGGTTACAGTCAGACAGAAACAATACTGATAGGTCATGGTAAGGAAAATCTACTGATTTACAGGGTAACTTTAAATGTGGCCGTTGTAACAATTGTGCACAACTGAATGATGTCCGTGAAGTCCAGCTAGGAGGTAAGAAATGGAAAGTAAATGATTTAATTACGTGTAAAACACCATTTGTAGTCTATGCAGTGTTATGTACCTGCGGAATGTACTATATAGGGAAGACGGAGCGCCCTATGCACATTAGATTTTCGGAGCATGTGCGATCCTTACGCACACAGAAAGGTTGCCCGAAGCTAATGGAACATATGCGGACCGTCCATAATAATGATAGCTCTGAGATGTGTTTTATGGGCTTGTTACGCCTAAGAGGTTCACCAACAGGGGGCAATAGACGCATACAGCTTTTGCAGAAGGAAACAGAATTAATTCTGAGATTAGATGCATTAGGACCATTAGGGTTAAATGATCGCGTTGCAATACATGGTACCTGTTGGTAAAGTAATATAACTTTTATATATTGCATTGTGTTAAAATGTTTTTGTACTATATTTCTACTTTAAATGTGAGAATTATGTTTTTAATTTTATTATATTCACATGGGTGACGTTGTATATAAGGGGAAGTATACGTACTGACGCTAGGGCTGTGAGAAAGCACGCTGTGACGTGTGAAACAGCTGTTGCCTGTTCAGTCTTCACATTCATCTATACTGCCTGTTTGCTGAATAAAGACTAAGATTACTGCGTTTAAAGACGTGCTCCGACTTTCCTTCTTTCCATTTGGAAGTGTATCCTACTACTGGTCTTCAGTGTCGTTGAGCACCTTGAGCAGTCTGGATCCTAAGTGGCAGCGCAAGGGTGTACAAGTGGCAAGCGGAGAGTAAGCAGTGCGGGGCTCTCCTTTTGGATTACTACTACTGTGATTGCTATTACTGCTCACTGTGCTAGAACCACTAACAGTGCAAATGGTGATACCAGGGCCGTTTCTAGGTAATTTGAACTACAGGGCGAATCTTGCTAAAATCCCCCCCCCCCCCCCCCCTCAAGTGATGTCGGGGGGGGGGGGGGCAGTGGCCGTTGTTACTAGGGAGAAGTAGTGTGTGTATTACGGCTTAGTACAGTGTTATTCAACCCTTTTCAAATTGGGGCAAAAAAGTCATTCAGTAACTCACAGGTGACGTCTTCTTTGATCTGAGGCGTCACTTTCCCTTTTCCTCTCCATCTGGCCCAGACCTCCATGACGATTTCTTCCAGCTACAATTCATCTCTTTTGAACCTGCCAGACAAACATCTTAGGCTCCGCACTTTTACAACTTCCACTTTTTTTGTGTCTTGTGCAGTAAAGTCAGTAGCTTTGTGGGTTACCCCCTGTATGTAGGATCCCCTGCTGTACCCCCCATATGGTAATAATCCCACCTATGCCCCTATATAGTAACATCCCCCTGTGTTGCATCCGGCATAGTTTTAATCCCCCCTGTGCTGTACCCATAGTAATATCCCCCTGTGCTCTGCCCCTTAGTAATATCCCCCTGTTCTCTGCCTCTTAGTAATATCCCCCTGTGCTCTGCCCCTTAGTAATATCCCCCTGTTCTCTGCCTCTTAGTAATATCCCCCTGTGCTCTGCCCCTTAGTAATATCCCCCTGTAATCTGCCCCTTAGTAATATCCCCCTGTGCTCTGCCCCTTAGTAATATCCCCCTGTGCTCTGCCCCTTAGTAATATCCCCCTGTAATCTGCCCCTTAGTAATATCCCCCTGTGCTCTGCACCTTAGTAATATCCCCCTGTGCTCTGCCCCTTAGTAATATACACCCCTGTTCTCTGCCCCTTAGTAATATCCCCCTGTGCTCTGCCCCTTAGTAATATACCCCTGTGCTCTGCCCCTTAGTAATATACCCCCCTGTGCTCTGCCCCTTAGTAATATCCCCCTGTTCTCTGCCCCTTAGTAATATCCCCCTGTGCTCTGCCCCTTAGTAATATACCCCCCTGTTCTCTGCTCCTTAGTAATATCCCCCTGTGCTCTGCCCCTTAGTAATATACCCCTGTGCTCTGCCCCTTAGTAATATACCCCCCTGTTCTCTGCTCCTTAGTAATATCCCCCTGTGCTCTGCCCCTTAGTAATATACCCCTGTGCTCTGCCCCTTAGTAATATACCCCCCTGTTCTCTGCTCCTTAGTAATATACCCCTGTGCTCTGCCCCTTAGTAATATCTCCCTGTGCTCTGCCCCTTAGTAATATCCCCCTGTGCTCTGCCCCTTAGTAATATACCCCTGTGCTCTGCCCCTTAGTAATATACCCCCCTGTGCTCTGCCCCTTAGTAATATCCCCCTGTTCTCTGCCCCTTAGTAATATCCCCCTGTGCTCTGCCCCTTAGTAATATACCCCCCTGTTCTCTGCTCCTTAGTAATATCCCCCTGTGCTCTGCCCCTTAGTAATATCCGCCTGTGCTCCCCCCTTAGTAATAACCCCCTGTGCTCTGCCCCTTAGTAATATCCCCCTGTGCTCTGCCCCTTAGTAATATACCCCTGTGCTCTGCCCCTTAGTAATATACCCCCCTGTGCTCTGCCCCTTAGTAATATCCCCCTGTTCTCTGCCCCTTAGTAATATCCCCCTGTGCTCTGCCCCTTAGTAATATACCCCCCTGTTCTCTGCTCCTTAGTAATATCCCCCTGTGCTCTGCCCCTTAGTAATATACCCCTGTGCTCTGCCCCTTAGTAATATACCCCCCTGTTCTCTGCTCCTTAGTAATATCCCCCTGTGCTCTGCCCCTTAGTAATATACCCCTGTGCTCTGCCCTTAGTAATATACCCCCCTGTTCTCTGCTCCTTAGTAATATACCCCTGTGCTCTGCCCCTTAGTAATATCTCCCTGTGCTCTGCCCCTTAGTAATATCCCCCTGTGCTCTGCCCCTTAGTAATATACCCCTGTGCTCTGCCCCTTAGTAATATACCCCCCTGTGCTCTGCCCCTTAGTAATATCCCCCTGTTCTCTGCCCCTTAGTAATATCCCCCTGTGCTCTGCCCCTTAGTAATATACCCCCCTGTTCTCTGCTCCTTAGTAATATCCCCCTGTGCTCTGCCCCTTAGTAATATCCGCCTGTGCTCCCCCCTTAGTAATAACCCCCTGTGCTCTGCCCCTTAGTAATATCCCCCTGTGCTCTGCCCCTTAGTAATATCCCCCTGTGCTCTGCCCCTTAGTAATATACCCCTGTGCTCTGCCCCTTAGTAATATCTCCCTGTGCTCTGCCCCTTAGTAATATCCCCCTGTGCTCTGCCCCTTAGTAATATCCCCCTGTGCTCTGCCCCTTAGTAATATCCCCCTGTGCTCTGCCCCTTAGTAATATCCCCCTGTGCTTTGCCCCTTAGTAATATCCCCCTGTTCTCTGCCCCTTAGTAATATCCCCCTGTGCTCCCCCCTTAGTAATAACCCCCTGTGCTCTGCCCCTTAGTAATATCCGCCTGTGCTCCCCCCTTAGTAATAACCCCCTGTGCTCTGCCCCTTAGTAATATCCCCCTGTGCTCTGCCCCTTAGTAATATCCCCCAGTGCTCCCCCCTTAGTAATAACCCCCTGTCCCCCCCATAGTAATATCCCCCATTCCCCCCCATAGTAATATCCCCCAGTGCTCCCCCCTTAGTAATATCCCCCTGTTCCCCCCTTAGTAATATCCCCCAGTGCTCCCCCCTTAGTAATATCCTGCTCCCCCCCAAGTTATTATATTCCAAAGTGCTCCCCCCTTTAGTAATATCCCCCTGCCCCCCCCCCCATAATAATAATCACACCTATTCTGTCACCATATTAATAATCCCCCTGTGCTCCCTCCCCCCCCCCAAAAAAAACAAAAACATACAAACAAACATTATACTCACCTTACAGCAACATCCAGCGGGTCCCTGTCTCCTCTTCAGCCTGCAAAGAGCAGGCCGCCGGCCCCGCACGCATCTTCTCCATCCAGCAGGCTCAGTGATATGAGGGAGAGGATGTGTGAGGGGGGCGGCAGCCTGACAGGTACTGAGCGCTCGGAGGAGCGTGGTCCGGGAGGGGGGAGCTGAGAGATCAGCTGATCGGGCGGCCGGGGTGAGTTATGAGGCGGGCGGCCTGGGCGAGCGATGAGGCGGGCAGCCGTCCGGGGGTACCACCAGCGCCCTCAAGCTGTCGGCGCCCCGTGCGGTCGCCCGGCCCGCCCGCCTCTAGAAACGGCCATGGGTGATACCAACCACCACCCGCTGAACAAAGGTGGCCGCACATCGCAGTCATGTCCCCCCGGATACTGTATATAAGAATATACAGTACACAGGGGACATAAGACCCTGCTCTGTATAACGTTGTGCAGAAGCACTTCAGCAGAGAACAGGATTGGCAATTGCAGGGCTTAGACAGACCTGCAGTTCCCAGCACAAACACTGGTGCAGCAAATGGGCCCATGTCACCCCTCACTACTGCCATTCAATGGAAGCGCAGATGTAATAAAAAAGATACATATTTTTAATGACGTTATATTGCGAAATATGTAAAAGAAAAAAAAATATATAAAAAAATTCGGTCTCTGTACCCCTTTAACTGACAGTATTGTGCACTCAAAATACCCAGAGGAAGGTTTGGGTATGGCAGTTGTCTGATTTAATTACTTTCTCTACTTTTCTCCCTTCCTTCCCTCTTTATTTTCTGTTTTTTCATATTTCAAAGGAAGTCTCCCTTATATCATTACTCCTATGTCATCTCTACATAACACTACACACATGTGGGACTTTAAGGGAATCAATCAACTCAGTCGGGCTGATTTGGTTCCCTGGAGCACAGTATAAAGCTCCTGTGCAGCTTGCGGCACATACCCGGCTGCAGCAGAAGCTTAATACTGGAAAAAATAAAGTTTCAATCCGCTGCGTCAGGCAGAGAGCGCTGGCAGGTAGTGAGCGGTGACTACACACGGACGGGAAGCCGCCCAAATGACCACCTGGCGTCCTCTGCCTGCCGCGCACTAGCGGATTAAAACTTCATTTTTTCTGGTATGAAGCTTCAGCTGCCGCCGGTACATGCCACGAGCTGCACAGGAGCTTTAGACTGTGCTCCAGGGAACTTGGGCTGATTGGTTCCATTGGTTCCATTTAAGTCCCACATGTGTGTAGTGTTATGATTGGTTCCCTTTTAATTTCACCATATGAAGTGTAAGCGCACAAGCAGAGAGAACACAGACAGCGTCTTAGACATAAACTGTGTAGCACAACCACTGAGCTGCAGAAACAGTGGAATCAACTGTATAGTGAGATTGTAACTATACCTAGGTCATAACGGAGGTGCTGGTAGGATGTATTGTAATTACATGCAAACAGAACAGAACCCAACTAAGCAGTAATGGAGACTCGTCATGTGACCTTTTGGCTACTTTCTGGTTATTTATATAATTGGTGCAATCAAATATACTATTTTGTTCTGACTATTTGTAGATTCCCTGCAGCAATCCATTGTGAAATAGTGTTGCAATTTTTCTGTCATAGTGTAAGACATTGAAATTTGCTTGTATGACAACCTAGATTGTATATTTTTATATTACCACTTAAATATTTCATTTACAGCCTGGAGGTGTGATAGCTATTTAATATTATTTGTTTATTATTTTTTTAGCATATTTTTTAAAAGGGTACTCCAGAGACAAAAATCATTTGGTAATCATTTCTATAAAAAAAAAAAAACTCAAGCCTTTCAGTACTTAGCAGCTGCTGTATGTCCTGCAGGAAGTGGTGTATACTTTTCAGTCTGACACAGTGCTCTCTGCTGCCATCTCTGTCTGAGACAGGAACTGTCCAGAGTAGAAGATGTTTTCTATGGGGATTTGCTACTGCTCTGGACAGTTCCCATAGAAAAGCTCTTCTACTCTGGACAGTTCATGACATGGACAGAGGTGGCAGCAGAGAACACTGTGTCAGACTGGAAAGAATACACCCCTTCCTGCAGGACATACAGTAGCTGACAAGTACTTGAAGGCTTGGGCTTTTTTAAACAGAAGTCGTTTACAAACCTTTATATGTTTCTGACACAATTTCTAAGCACCCACGATTTTCTCCTGGACACTCATTTAATATGCTTTGGGTGTAGGGTAGTAGTTAGCTGCCTCAGCTGTGATCCCTTTTCTTTAACTATAAACATATATTAATCTGGGGCTTAGTGCTAGCATATAAAACACCTATTACCAACCCCCTCCTTATTACTTTAGTACCCACTGGGCACAGGGGTACAGGGAAGGTACGTGTAGGCCAGAATATAATGGGGGAGGAGGTAATACTAAGCCCTGGATGCCCTCTATTAAACAGCTTCACTACTAAAGTAGTAAAAGAAAAGAACTGTAAAATAATTTTATTATAATAATTCCCCCATTCCCCTCCTTGACAATTAAAAAAAACTCTGATGTAATTGTATGGATACGGGTATCTGAAAAACAAAAACAGAAGAGAATATATTAGTGGGGTGTTCTTCTCTGATGAGCCAGCTGCCATGGCTTGTACATGTGGTGGTGAATTACAGAAGGGAACTCCACTTGCTGAAGATTGTGTCCTCACATGGTGTTTTTTTTTAGTGTTCATGTTTTGCTGATTTACTACTACAAATCTGGGAGCTGATTCTGTGTAAGTTACAGATTTTTTGTGTATGAATGTGGAAAATCCTCAGCACACTGCCCTGTAAATATACCCTATGGGGGACATTTATTAAGTCCAGTGTTTTCTGCGCCAGACTTAAAAATGTCCTCGAAGCTCCGACAGTACGGAGATTTATGTATAGGGGCACTGCCTGTACATACATCCCGTGCGCATCAGTGTGCGCGCCAGGAAACCTATGTCAGCTCAGAGCTGGAGTAGGTTTCCTGACTGTTTTCTCGCCAAAAGAATTATAAATTGAGCGGACTCTGAGTAGGTGCCCCCGTTCCGCCCCCTTCAAAACCCCACCCCGTCCCTATGGTGTACTGGGCGGAAAATGGCCAGATGCGAATATTTATTTGCAAAACGGCGATTTACAAATGAATTTATTCACATCTGGCCATTTTCCATGATAAATGTCCCCCTTTGAGAGTACTCCTGTTCGGTGCTGCCATATAAAATGTATATATGCCTCCAAGAGACATACCACCCTCAGATCCCCAAATGTAATACAGACATGAGACTCCTGAAATATACTCATTACTTTTGGTGGTACGTACTGTATATATTATATTACAGACCTCCATAATGTAATACAAACCCGAGCCCCCTAATGCCCCATAATGCCACAAGCCCCATAATGTAATAAAAAATAATAAATAAATGTACTTACTATGTGACCAATGGAGCGGTCGCCTGCAAGTTGAAGGGGTTATCCAGCGCTACAAAAACACGGCCACTTTTCCCCCTCTCTTGTCTCCAGTCGAGGTGTGGTTTGCAATTAAGCTCCATTTACTTCAATGGAACTAAATTTGAAACCCCACCCAATCTGGAGACAACAGTAGGGGGAAAAGTGGCCGTGTTTTTGTAGCGCTGGATAACCCTTTTAATAGTGAATTTACTACCCATTGAAAGCAATGAGTAGCAAATCCGCAGCATGAAATCCATAGCAAACTCCCTCCATGTAACACTCTGAGGAATTAAACTGTGGGGAGGTGTGGGATCCTGCTGCCTGATCACGGGCACAATGACCACACTCCAGCAAACATCCCAGAAATCTGCTTGAGCTAAACTTTTATGGACCAATACGCTAAGCAGGACAATAGGACAATCAAAACATGTCAGACCTATTTGGATGGAGGTTGTAATTGTAACTATTCATACACATTCTTAGGCCACATTCACATGTTTCGTGTTCTGCATGGAACACGGACGTAGAATGCATGTAACGGACTTCTCCCCCGCCCGGGCAGCATCTGTAATTAGATGCTGGGAGCGGGGGAACTGTATGCATATGCAACGCTCTGTAATGACAGCGCCGCACGGCTGATTCATTACAGAGCGGTGCATATGAAAATAGTTCCCCCGCTCCCAGCATCTTATCACAGACGCTGCCCACGCGGGGGAGAAGTCCGTTACATACATTCCACGGCCATGTTCCGTGCAGAACACGGAACGTGTGAATGCGGCCTTAATGGTGGAAATCCTTTCCTGCACTAGACATGGAGAGGTGAAATTTTAAATGGCTAAAACGCTATAGATTTGCTGTGTCAGAGCCTCAGACCTAACCGTGGATGAGGTGAATAGGACCTATTTCGGCGCTGAATGGCTCTTGATAACAGTAGATAAAAGTATCAGTTATTTATTGTAGATAACAGTAACCCATCCGAGGCTGTGACACGAATATACCCATCTGAAGTCTTGGATCCTGTGCCTCAAGATCTTAGACTGAACTTGTGGACCGGCTGCTGCGGCCCCTCTGTCTATCTTCACTGATAGCGCTGCACCCTCCGTACAACACTTAAAGGTGAGCATACCCATTTGTGCTCCCCTTGTCATTACTGTTTTTATTGGATAACCCTATGGCGCCTTTCATCTCTTTTAGATTATTTTATCTATCGTGTTCCATGCAGAACACAGAAGGTGTGAATGCGGCCTTAGGGCCCTATTACACGGAGCTATAATCGGATCTAGCAGATCGGCGCTCGTTTACAGTATTGATCAGGTTGCCACCGGCCCATGTAGTAGCACCATTAGACTACCAGGGTGGTCACGGCTCACCATATGTTACCCACCCAAAAGAACTTTTTAACTCTCTATCTTTATTAATGGTGATATTAAAAGCTCAGCCCAAAATAATTAATAGAAAAGTGTAATAAAGGTCTCCTGGCTAGTGGTACTGTACTAGATTAAGGCTAGTGACTGGTGTATCTGCAATATACATCAGTATGGAGGACCCATAGTTGTAGGGTTAAAAAATACTGTCCCCTCTGGATGTTTCCAGGTCCTATGTCCTAGGTCCTATCACTTCTATAGTAGCAGTAAAAAAAAACATATAGCACCAATAGCAGCTCTCATATATGCAACCAATCAAATATTGTAAGCCATTCTAAAAGGATGTATTCTTATCCATCATGAGAATGTGATGTCAGCTAATCTCACCAGCCCTGTGAAGGGAGGGTTTAAGGACATATACTCACTCGGAGCAGTGCGCAACAGTTAGAATCCTTCTGCTGACACCTACAATGGAGAAACTCTGTGACTAGAGATGAGTGAACTTACAGTAAGTTGGGCGTAAATGAACCTGATGTCTCGGCCATTGAAAAAGATGGATACAGTCCATGACCTATGACTGTCATCCTTGCCATTTCCAGGCTGCAGACTAAAGCAATCAGTGGCCTCTACCATTCAAAAAGGGCATAATGGTCACATGACCTTGCATATCAGAGACTCCGTACTATTTTTATAGCATATTCCACAATTAATTCATAAAACAGGATTCACAAGAGGGTACCCGGATTTGAACCAGGGACCTCTCGATCTGCAGTCAAATACCCCCTGTGTATTCTCAAAACAATAAACCTTGTCACTTCAAGGGGAGTGTAGCATTACATGTGAGGGACCATATAATGCATAGTTGTTTCAAGATCTATAAAGTAGCTGCAAATGAAATATTTATGTAGTAACATAGAAATATACAGTCTTTTTAAGTTGTCATAAAAACACAGTTTAATGTCTTACTAGGGCTGGGCGATTAATCGAATTAATTCGATTAATCATCCAGAACGTTGAAATTGATTTGATTTTTTGTGAAAATCGCACATATTCGATTTTCACAAAAAATCATTTCGGGCTGCGGTGGCGGAGAAGGAGCTGAGAGGAAGGGGGGTTGCGGTGCGGGCCAGCGGGAGAGCCGTAGAGGGGCGGTGTGGGTGAGCGGGGAGAAGATGCTGGGTGGCCAGGCTGAAGAGGGGCGATGTGGTGTTGGCGGCCTCCAGCCACTGACAGTGGCGCCGCTGACCTGCCCCCGCCCCCTCCACTGAGCGTCCCACTCCCCTCCCGGCCAGACGTGGAGGTCCCGGGTCTGTGGAGGAGGAGGCAGCAGGGACTACAGTAGGTGGTGATCGCGGCGCTGCACGTCCTGGAGCTATACAGCGGGATCGGAGGCTCAGTGCAGACCCCTGTTCCCGCTGTATAGCTCTGTGACCCGCAGCGACGCGATCACCACTTCCACAGACCCGGGACCTCCATATCTGGCCGGGAGGGGAGCGTGTGTGCGGAGGTGAGAGGAGGAGGAGATGTATGTGCCCTCCTGCTCCAATCACCTCCAGCTGCACCAGTCACCCCCCAGTCCCTTAATCCCCTCATTGTTCCCTCAGTGTCCCCCCAGTCCCCTCAGTGTCCCCCCAGTCCCCCAATCCCCTGTGTCCCCCCAATCCCCTCAGTGTCCCCCCAGTCCCCTCAGTGTCCCCCCCAGTCCCCCAATCCCCTCAGTGTCCCCCCAGTCCCCTCAGTGTCCCCCAGTCCCCTTAGTGTCCCCCCAGTCCCCTCAGTGTAACCCCAGTCCCCCAATCTCCTCAGTGTCCCCCCAGTCCCTTCAGTGTCCCCCAGTCCCCTCAATGTCCCCCAGTCCCCTCAGTGTCCCCCCCAGTCCCCTCAGTGTCCCCCCAGTCCCCTCAGTGTCCCCCCAGTCCCCCAATCCCCTCAGTGTCCCCCAGTCCCCTCAGTGTCCCCCCCAGTCCCCTCAGTGTCCCCCCAGTCCCCTCAGTGTCCCCCCGTCCCCTCAGTGTCCCCAATCCCCTCAGTGTCCCCCCAGTCCCCTCAGTGTCCCCCCCAGTCCCCTCAGTGTCCCCCCCCAGTCCCCCAATCCCCTCAGTGTCCCCCCCAGTCCCCGTCCCCTCAGTGTCCCCAATCCCCTCAGTGTCCCCCCAGTCCCCCAATCCCCTCAGTGTCCCCCCCCAGTCCCCTCTGTGTCCCCTCAGTGTCCCCCCAGTCCCCCAATCCCCTCAGTGTCCCCCTCAGTTTCCCCCCAGTCCCCTCAGTGTCCCCCAAAGTCCACTCAGTGCCCCCCCAGTCCCCTCAGTGTTCCCCCAGTCCCCTCAGTGTCCCCCCAGTCCCCTCAGTGTCCTCCCAGTCCCCTCAGTGTCCCACCAGTGTCCCCCCCAGTGTCCCCTCAGTGTCCCCCCAGTGTCCCCCCAGTGTCCCCTCAGTGTCCCCCCAGTGTCCCCTCAGTGTCCCCCCAGTGTCACCTCAGTGTCCCCCCAGTCCCCTTCAGTGTCCCCCAGTGTCACCCCAGTCCCATTCAGTGTCCCCCAGTGTCACCCCAGTCCCCTTCAGTGTCCCCCAGTGTCACCGCAGTCCCCTTCAGTGTCCCCCAGTGTCCCCCCAGTCCCCTTCAGTGTCCCCCAGTGTCACCCCAGTCCCCTTCAGTGTCCCCCAGTGTCCCCCCAGTCCCCTTCAGTGTCCCCCCAGTCCCCTTCAGTGTCCCCCAGTGTCAGACGTGGAGGTCCCGGGTCTGTGGAGGAGGAGGCCGCAGGGACTACAGTAGGTGATGATCGCGGCGCTGCACGTCCTGGAGCTATACAGCGGGATCGGGGGCTCAGTGCAGACCCCCGTTCCCGCTGTATAGCTCTGTGACCCGCAGCGACGCGATCACCACTTCCACAGACCCGGGACCTCCATATCTGGCCGGGAGGGGAGCGTATGTGCGGAGGTGAGAGGAGGAGGAGATGTATGTGCCCTCCTGCTCCAATCACCTCCAGCTGCACCAGTCACTCCCCAGTCCCTTAATCCCCTCATTGTTCCCTCAGTGTCCACCCAGTCCCCTCAGTGTCCCCCCAGTCCCCCAATCCCCCGTGTCCCCCCAATCCCCTCAGTGTCCCCCCAGTCCCCTCAGTGTCCCCCCAGTCCCCCAATCCCCTCAGTGTCCCCCCAGTCCCCTCAGTGTCCCCCAGTCCCCTTAGTGTCCCCCCAGTCCCCTCAATGTCCCCCAGTCCCCTCAGTGTCCCCCCCAGTCCCCTCAGTGTCCCCCCAGTCCCCTCAGTGTCCCCCCCCAGTCCCCTCAGTGTCCTCCCAGTCCCCTCAGTGTCCCCCCTTAGTCCCCCAATCCCCTCAGTGTCCCCCCAGTCCCTTCAGTGTCCCCCCAGTCCCCTTAGTGTCCCCCAGTCCCCTCAGTGTCCCCCCCAGTCCCCTCAGTGTCCCCAATCCCCTCAGTGTCCCCCCAGTCCCCTCAGTGTCCCCCCCAGTCCTTTCAGTGTCCCCCCCAGTCCCCCAATCCCCTCAGTGTCCCCCCCAGTCCCCTCTGTGTCCCCTCAGTGTCCCCCCAGTCCCCCAATCCCCTCCGTGTCCCCCTCAGTTTCCCCCCAGTCCCCTTAGTGTCCCCCCCAGTCCCCTCAGTGTCCCCCAAAGTCCACTCAGTGCCCCCCCAGTCCCCTCAGTGTTTCCCAGTCCCCTCAGTGTCCCCCCAGTCCCCTCAGTGTCCTCCCAGTCCCCTCAGTGTCCCCCCAGTGTCCCCTCAGTGTCCCCCCAGTGTCCCCTCAGTGTCCCACAGTGTCCCCCCAGTCCCCTTCAGTGTCCCCCAGTGTCACCCCAGTCCCCTTCAGTGTCCCCCAGTGTCCCCCCAGTCCCCGTCAGTGTCCCCCAGTGTCAGACGTGGAGGTCCCGGGTCTGTGGAGGAGGAGGCCGCAGGGACTACAGTAGGTGGTGATCGCGGCGCTGCACGTCCTGGAGCTATACAGCGGGATCGGGGGCTCAGTGCAGACCCCCCTTCCCGCTGTATAGCTCTGTGACCCGCAGCGACGCGATCACCACTTCCACAGACCCGGGACCTCCATATCTGGCCGGGAGGGGAGCGTGTGTGCGGAGGTGAGAGGAGGAGGAGATGTATGTGCCCTCCTGCTCCAATGACCTCCAGCTGCACCAGTCACCCCCCAGTCCCTTAATCCCCTCATTGTTCCCTCAGTGTCCCCCCAGTCCCCTCAGTGTCCCCCCAGTCCCCCAATCCCCCGTGTCCCCCCAATCCCCTCAGTGTCCCCCCAATCCCCTCAGTGTCCCCCCAGTCCCCTCAGTGTCCCCCCCAGTCCCCTCAGTGTCCCCCCAGTCCCCCAATCCCCTCAGTGTCCCCCCAGTCCCCCCCAGTCCCCTTAGTGTCCCCCCAGTCCCCTCAGTGTCCCCCCAGTCCCCCAATCTCCTCAGTGTCCCCTCAGTCCCTTCAGTGTCCCCCCAGTCCCCTCAGTGTCCCCCCAGTCCCCTCAGTGTCCCCCCCAGTCCCCTCAGTGTCCTCCCAGTCCCCTCAGTGTCCTCCCAGTCCCCTCAGTGTCCCCCCAGTACCCTCAGTGTCCCCCCAGTCCCCCAATCCCCTCAGTGTCTTCCCAGTCCCTTCAGTGTCCCCCCAGTCCCCTTAGTGTCTCCCAGTCCCCTCAGTGTCCCCCCCAGTCCCCTCAGTGTCCTCAATCCCCTCAGTGTCCCCCCAGTCCCCTCAGTGTCCCCCCAGTCCCCTCAGTGTCCCCCCCAGTCCCCCAATCCCCTCAGTGTCCCCCCCAGTCCCCTCTGTGTCCCCTCAGTGTCCCCCCAGTCCCCCAATCCTCTCAGTGTCCCCCTCAGTTTCCCCCCAGTCCCCTCAGTGTCCCCCCCAGTCCCCTCAGTGTCCCCCAAAGTCCACTCAGTGCCCCCCCAGTCCCCTCAGTGTCCCCCCAGTCCCCTCAGTGTCCCCCCAGTGTCCCCTCAGTGTCCCCCCAGTGTCCCCTCAGTGTCCCCTCAGTGTCCCCCCAGTGTCACCTCAGTCCCCTTCAGTGTCCCCCCAATCCCCTCAGTGTCCCCTCACAGTCCCCCCAGTCTCCCCTCAGTGTCCCCCCAGTCCCCTTCAGTGTCCCCCCAGTCCCATTCAGTGTCCCCCAGTGTCACCCCAGTCCCCTTCAGTGTCCCCCAGTGTCACCGCAGTCCCCTTCAGTGTCCCCCAGTGTCCTTCCAGTCCCCTTCAGTGTCCCCCAGTGTCACCCCAGTCCCCTTCAGTGTCCCCTAGTGTCCCCTCAGTCCCCTAGGTAGCTGAGGGGTGCAGAACAGGTCTGTGTGGTGCAGGAGTACCATACTCACCTGATCTGGGCGTCCGGAGCGAAGATCTGCGGTCCGCACCGTCCTCGCGTCTTCTTCGCTTCACTTCTGTGTTCGGTTGTCCAGCGTCGGAAATCTTCGGAAACGCTCGGGTTCGGCGGGTCTCGGCAATCTTCGGCAGCGTCACTCTACTGCCCCCTAGCGGCTGATCAGTGAATATCATTCACTGATCAGTTGCTTTGGGTTAAAAAGATTTTTTTTTTTTTTTCCAAATTTTTTTTTTAATTTTTTCGCGCCCTAACGCTGCTTAGTGCTGATCAGCATCGCACATAAGTGCGCCGCTGATCAGCAACTCCTCCATTTTGGCGTAGGGGCGTTTTTTCCCCCCTCATATCCTACCGCCACTGTCTGCTGATAAGTGCCACACATAAGTGCGGCATTTATCAGCAGCTCCTTTCTTGGCGTAGGGATATTTTTTCTTACTGTCAAAAAACACGTAAAAAACACTACATTACACCACACTACATGGAATAAAGTTTTACACTACACCACTACACATTTACATACCCCATATACCAATCCCCGTATAAAGATGGCCCCCAGGGTGTTTTCGGCATCAGAGGCATACGCTATTATTGCCTTAGACACCGAAACAGCCAGTGAGGATGAATGGGGGGATCCTTCGTTCCTCCATTCATCCTCACCGTCCTTATCATCCAGTGACGTGTCTGGGGGTAGCGTAGTGTACGCTGCCCCCCAGACACGTCTTTTCCGCCAGTACCGTCCCAATAAGAGATCACGGTATGGCGTGAAATTCTACAAACTCTGTGAGCGTACCTCAGGGTGCACTTACAGATCCAGGGTACGTGCACACTGCGGAATGGCGAAGGATAACCCTTTGTGCATTCCGCAGCTGGCACTCACCGGCGGACTGATAGAGGCGCGCGTCTCCACCCGTGTCATAGATTCCATTCTATGCACTGGCGGATTCCGTTGTCCGTCCAAGGAATGAACACGTTCATTCTTTGGACAGAGGGCGGAATCCGCCTGTGCATAGAATGGAGTGTGACACGAGAGGAGACGCGCGCCTCCATCAGTCCGCCAGCGGGTGCCAGCTGCGGAATGCACAAAGGGTTATCATTCCGCATTGTGCAGGTACCATTACAGTGTATGAAGGAAGGGACACCCGAATCCTGCCCCCAGATGCCCCCCCCCCCCATCCTCGGAGTTAGTGGGGAGATCGTTTGGGAACTGATCTTCCCACTGCTGGATAAAGGTTACCACCTGTACGGGGATAACTTTTATACCAGCACCCTCTCTTCTGGTCCCTCGCTGCCCTCGCTGCTGTAGCTTGCGGCACGATCCGAAAATATCAGAGGCAGTAATAAAGCCCTCATATTTAGCAGCCATGGAGCGGACCCAGCGCTTCTGGATATGAAGGACCCCGTATCGCACCAGGGCAACATTTTCCAGGTGACGTCCCCCACACTGGAAAACAGGAGACCCCAGAAGAAGTGCAGAGTGTGGGGTAACAGGGGGATCAGGAAGGACACCATTTTCCAGTGTGACACCTGTCCTGATCACCCTGGCCTCTGCATACTGGATCGCTTCAAGGCGTACCACACGTCATTGGAGATCTACATTTTCTAAATTCTGTCCCTTATTCCTATTATAGGGGTCACATTGATCCAGGGATTATTCTGATCGCCATTATGGAGTCGGGAAGGAATTTTTCCCCTGTGATGAGGCTACTGTCGTCTGCCTTACGAGGGTTTTTTTTTGCCTTCCTCTGAATCAACACAGGTTGAGTTTGATGGACACCTGTCATTTTCAACCTTATAAACTAATAATTGGCCTAATACCCCCAAATAAATTAGAATTGTCCCTTTTCCCCAGCTAAATAGGTATGGCTGCCATTCCCATTAGAGGATGCCATGATGCAATTACAAAGCCTCTGTGCGGCCAGGACAGTAGAAACCCCCCACAGGTGACCCCATTCTGGAAACTACACCCCATAAGGAATCTAACGAGGGGGGCAGTGGGGATATGGCCCCCTGGTGACGGGCACATTTGTGGCGTGAAAATGAAAAAATTAAATTTTTTATTTTCACGGTACATGTTCCACATATGTGCCCGTCACCAGTGGGGTCCATATGCTCACTGTACCCCCTTGTTGGATTCCTTATGGGGTGTAGTTTCCATAATGGGGTCACTTGTGGGGGGTTTCTACTGTCCTGGCAGCACAGGAGCTTTTTAATTGCGACATGGCCTCCATCCTCCATTCCAGCCTCTAAATGGCGATCTGTCCCTTTGGTGGCTTGCCCTGTGCCCATATGGCACATTATGTCCACATGTGGGGTATTTTCGTACTCAGGGGAAATTACCCTACACGTTTTGTACACCCGCCCTGCATTCCCTCATATAGAATAGCCCCCACTGTGCATCCCCTCTTATAGAAAAGCCCCCCTGTGCATCCCCCATACAGAATAGCCCCCCTGTGCATCCCCCATATAGAATAGCCCCCTGTGCATCCTCCCATATAGACTAGCCCCCCGTGCATCCCCCCCATATAGACCAGCCCACCTGTGCATCCCCCCATATAGAATAGCCCCCGTGCATCCCCCCATATAGACTAGCCCCCCGTGCATCCCCCCCATATAGACTAGCCCGCCTGTGCATCCCCCCATATAGAATAGCCCCCCTGTGCATCCCCCCATATAGACTAGCCCCCCTGTTCATCCCCCATATAGAACATCTCCCCTTGTGCAGCCCCCATATAGAATAGCCCCCCTGTGCATTCTCCCATATAGAATAGCCCCCTGTGCATCCCCCCATATAGAATAGCCCCCCCCTGCATCCCCCCATATAGAATAGCCCCCCCCCCGGGCATCTTCCCATATAGAATAGCCCCCTGTGCATCCCCCCATATAAAACAGCCCCCCCGTGCATACCCCATATAGAATAGCCCCCTGTGCATCCCCCCATATAGAATAGCCCCTAGTGCATTCTCCAATATAGAATAGCCCCCCGTGCATCCCCCCATAAAGAATAGCCCCCTGTGCATCCCCCCATATAGAATAGCCCCCCCCCCTGCATCCCCCATATAGAATAGCCTTCCCTGCATCCCTCCATATAGAATAGCCCCTTTGTGCATCCAAACATATAGAATAGCCCCCCCAGTGCATTCTCCCATATAGAATAGCCCCCCCCCCCCCCCGGGCATCCCCCCATATAGAATAGCCCCCCCAGTGCATTCTCCCATATAGAATAGCCTTCCCTGCATCACCCAGTATAGAATAGCCTCCCCTGAACATCCCCTCATATAGAATAGCCCCCCCATGCATCCTCCCATATAGACTAGCCCCCTGCATCCCCTCTTATAGACTAGCCCCCCCTGTGCATCCCCCCATATAGACTAGCCCCCCTGCATTCCCCCATATAGAATAGCCCCCCTGTGCATCCCCCATATAGAATAGCCCCCCTGCACCCCCCATATAGAATAGCCCCCCTGTGCATCCCCCGATATAGAATAGCCCCCCTGCATCTCTTATATAGATAAACCCCCCTCTGCATCCCCCTATATAGACTAGCCTCCCCTGCATCCCCCCATATAGAATAGCCCCCTGTGCATCCCCCCATATAGAATAGCCCCCCTGTGCATCCCCCCATATAAAATAGCCCCCTCGTGCATCGCCCATATAGAATAGCCCCCACTGCATCCCACAATATAGAATAGCCCCCCTGTGCATCCCCCCATGTAGAATAGCCCCCCTGCATCCCCCAATATAGAATAGCCCCCCATGCATCCCCCTATATAGAAAAGCCCCCCCTACATCCCCTATATAGAATAGCGCCCCCCTGTGCAGCCCCCATATAGAATAGCCCCCCTGTGCATCCCCCTATGTAGAATAGCCCCCCTGTGCATCCCCCCATATAGAATAGCCCCTCCTTTGCATCCCCCATATAGAATAGCCCCCCATGCATCCCCCTATATAGAATAGCCCCCCATGCACCCCCCTATATAGAATAGCCGCCCTGCATCCCCATATAGAATAGCCTCGCCTGAACATCCCCTCATATAGAATAGCCCCCCCCGTGCATCCTCCCATATAGACTAGCTCCCCTGCATCCCCTCTTATAGACTAGCCCCCCCTGTGCATCCCCCCCCATATGGACTACCCCCCCTGCATCCCCCCATATAGAATAGCCCCCCTGTGCATCCCCCATATAGAATAGCCCCCCTGTGCATCCCCCCATATAGACTACCCCCCCTGCATCCCCCCATATAGAATAGCACCCCTGTGCATCCCCCATATAGAATAGCCCCCCTGCATCTCTTATATAAATAAACCCCCCTCTGCATCCCCCCATATAGACTAGCCTCCCCTGCATCCCCCCATATATAATAGCCCCCTGTGCATCCCCCCCATATAGAATAGCCCCCTCGTGCATCCCCCATATAGAATAGCCCCCACTGCATCCCACAATATAGAATAGCCCCCCTGTGCATCCCCCCATGTAGAATAGCCCCCCTGCATCCCCCAATATAGAATAGCCCCCCATACATCCCCCTATATAGAATAGCCCCCCTACATCCCCTATATAGAATAGCGCCCCCCTGTGCAGCCCCCATATAGAATAGCCCCCCCTGTGCATCCCCCCATGTAGAATAGCCCCCCTGTGCATCCCCCCATATAGAATAGCCCCTCCTTTGCATCCCCCATATAGAATAGCCCCCCATGCATCCCCCTATATAGAATAGCCCCCCATGCACCCCCCTATATAGAATAGCCCCCCTGCATCCCCCATATAGAATAGCGCCCCCCCTGTGCAGCCCCATATAGAATAGCCCCCCGTGCATCCCCCCAATATAGAATAGCCCCCCTGTGCATCCCCCCATATAGAATAGCCCCCTGTGCATCCCCCTATATAGAATAGCCTTCCCTGCATCCCCCCATATAGAATAGCCTCCCCCGCACCTGCTCCCTGCTGCAGTGCGGCGGTGCTTCTTCTCACAGATCCTCAGCGGTGCTTCTTCTCACAGTGACGTTAGCCGCTGAGGGCCTAGTGTAGGTTCCTGCAGACGTGCCTGCAAGCAGCATGTCTGCGGCCTCGGGCCGGCCCTGACACCTTCCAGCTACGAAGACCGGCACAGGGGGCACATGCCCCCCCTGCCCAGCCTGCCCCTGCTCCGGCCACAAGAGTGACTGGCAGGGCCGGGGGCCAATGGCTTCCTGGCTCTGTCAGTCAGAGCGCGGCCGCTGCAAACTGTGAGTGTTCATTTTGAACGCTCACAGTTAAAGGGGTAGTGCGGCGGTAAAGAATTATTCACAGAATAACACACATTACAAAGTTATACTGCAGTGTCCCAGAACAGCCCTTCTTATGTTCACACTTTCATTATAAACAGTTCTGTTCTGGAAAGCTATGGTCCACTGCAAACTGCGTGTATTGTGTCCCCCTTCTCAGTATTTAGGTCTGCCATTTCAGTCATTTATTGCATGTATATTCAGGTATCAGTGTCTAAAGGTATTATGTCGCCTCCTAGTGTTCAAGGATGGTACTTCTCATGTATATTCCTCTGTATATGCCTAATGGTGTGATGATGCAATGGCTGGATGTCACGTGACTGTGCCCTGCTTCCATGGTAACACCAATGGTCATCGAGCTTTTGGCTGGGTTACCATGTGACTTCCTGTGCTACCTCAGTCTATTCCCTGCCACATAGGGGATAGGTTGTGTTAGTCCTCTCTCTCCCTGCAAAAGAGAGAGGCCTGCGTTGTGCTCTGCTGCTCCAGTCCACTGGCTGTGTTCCTGTCTCAAGTCTCAAGATTCTCATCTGGGTGTCGATTCTTCAGTCATTCTTCAATTCATCTCGTCATCATCTTCTCAAATCATCAACAGCAAGTATTCAATTCAAGTCTCATTCCACCCAGCATCTCTGCTTCAGTATCACTACTACTCCCATTATTCAGCACGCTACTCTCACAGCCTATTGCAGCATCACCCATTATTCTGCTTTATTCAAGATTGCCTTATTCCCGGTTGCATCCGGAGAGACTGTTACTACTAGTTACCACCGTTACAATAAATACACAACTACCGTTGTTTCTGAACCTTGGCATTGGTGTGATCATTGGTGCCCTGACTAAGGACAACGAAGAATCGCATGCCCAGTATTCCCGCACGGTCAGGAGCCCGGTTTCCAGCTGTAGCACCCTTGTGCCTACACCGTGACAATATTCTCCTACAGCTGCCCCGATTCCTGCACCCTCACAACATCTGTATACTGCGGAGTGGCCCCTAGGGGCCAGGGCATCGCATTTGGCGTCACGAACAGGATTACGTTTACATTGTGTGCCCCAAGACTCTGCCGCAACCCCAAAGAGACTTTGCTATATCACTATGGGGGTAATCAAGGCGCTCAGGACCCTAGACTGTACACAAGATGGCCGCTGTCTTCTTCAATTTCTAGCTGCGCCATACCCCGGAGAGGAGGGGGTTAATTGCCATGCTGCCCAAGCGCGGGAATCGCCCGGCGCAATGGACTTTGCATTGACTGCTCCTAATTGGCTGCCAGCGCCAGATGACGTCACTGTTGCCGGGCAGACTTTGGAACCGGATCCTCCAGCCTGGCGCTCCTCCCCTTCCTGCTACAAGTTCCGGTCAGTGCGTAGCAAGATGGCGACCTGGATAGAAGACACGTGTGCCGCTGCTGCTGCCATGTTACCGAGCTATCCACAGCCTCTGCTCGAGCTGGATCCCGCTTGCCTGTCTGCTCCGCTCCCGTCAGACGACGACAGCTGGGGGTCCGATGCTGCCGAGCATAGCCGTCCGGTCAGCCCGGCGCATAGTGACCGGGAGTTGGGCTCCTTGTCTGACCGCAGCCCGTCTCCCATACCAGCCCACTCCAGTGGATCGAATCTGGCTTTCTCCACCGGAGGATCGACTTCACCGGAACGGGACCAAACAGTGAGTACCGGACCTCCGGACACCCCGTTACCCGGCCCTAGCAAGGGAAGAAAGCCGAAGGCCTCCTGTTTCACCAGCCCCTGGCGACTCCCTGAACCTGAGACACCTTCCCTGCCGCAGTGGGTGTTTGGTGACGACCCCATCATCAGAAAAATAGCAGAGGAGATTCAGCAGGCCCTCTCTCTATTGCCTCCGGTGACTCAGACTACCCCTACCATGGCTAGCACCGTGACGTTCAACTCCACTACGGCCCAGCCACCCACTGCTCCTGCAGCTTCCACTACAGCGGGCTCGTCCACTACAGCTACCAGCGCTGCTGCTACCACCGCAGCCTGCTCGGCTGCTTGCTCCACTACTACGGTCACCTACCATGTGGCGCCCATTATCTCCCCTGTCACCACAGTGACCCCTAGCATTGTGGTCACTACCGGCCCCAGCGATGCTTCTGCTCCAGGCCCTCCACGCTTCTATTACCCCTGGGAGAAGAAGAAGAAGCAGAAGAAAGAGAAGGGGCCTAATGAGGTTCCTCCTGCCTCTTCCCAGTAAACAGAGACCAAAGTCCTTAACTGTTCCTGTTTTGTTGTTGTTTGCTGTGTGAAGTTCCTGCAACGTTCAAGGTTCGTGCCTGGTCCTCCTGACCAAGTCCCTGTACTAACCAGCTATGTGCTGATGGACACTCCTTGACCAAACTGTTCTTCAGTGCCTGTCCCAGAGCCTTTACATGGACGATGTTCTATGTTGCCTAAAGAGACTCTACCACACAGAGACACTTACCCAGTTCTTCCTAAAGCACTTTTCATGGTGCCCTGACTAAGGACAACGAAGAATCGCATGCCCAGTATTCCCGCACGGTCAGGAGCCCGGTTTCCAGCTGTAGCACCCTCGTGCCTACACCGTGACAATATTCTCCTACAGCTGCCCCGATTCCTGCACCCTCACAACATCTGTATACTGCGGAGTGGCCCCTAGGGGCCAGGGCATCGCAATACAACTTTGTAATGTATGTTATGTCTGTGAATCGCCCCCGTCCCATGTCCCACCACCCCCGCCCGTGTACCCGGAAGTGTGTGGTGCATTATATATACCTGATACGTGTCGAGGACCGTCCACCATTTTGTGCCAAACGTCATCTTCGGACGGACGGCTGAATCCCTGCCGCCGTCCCCCCAGCCGCGTCACAATTGTGCTCAGCCGCGAATGGCTGAGCATAGTTATGCTCAGCCAATCGCGGCTGAGCATCGGATGACGCTGCAGAGAGCGGCCGGCATTCGGAACAGACGGAGCTGTTCGCCGGCCGAAGAAGACGTTACTGACTGAAGATCGGAGACGGGTGTCGGCACGTGACAGGTAATGTATAGCGCACTTCCGGGTACACGGGTGGGGGGGGTGGGACATGGGGAAGGGGCCATTCACAGACATAACATACATTACAAAGTTGTATAACTTTGTAATGTGTGTTATTCTGTGAATAATTCTTTACCGCCGCACTACCCCTTTAAAGGGCCAGGGCACCGGCCCTCTGCAGAGGCTGAATGAATAGCGCAGCAGCCGGCTGTGCTATTCTTGCAGCCACTACTGAGGGCCGGTGGACATGGGGGCCAGGACCAGCAGCCCCCGGATTGGTAATCCTGGCAACCCAGCGGGCATTTGCCTTGTTTGCCAGATTACCAATCTGGGCCTGAGAATGTCCCCCTGCACTGCCCCAACATAAAAAACAAAACATTACACTCGCCCAATCCAAGCTTGAAGCCGGTCTTCCTCTCTCCGGCCTGTGAGCAGCCAGGAAGGATCCTCCAGCAGGTGCCATGACGTCACATCACTGCGCTTGCTGGAGAGCTCCCTTTCTGACATCTCAGTAACTGCGGAGGTCGGGGCTGGCGGGAGCTTCACTGAACAGCAAGAGCAAGAGTGGCCAGGAGCTGAGACCGGGGGGGGGGGGGGGGGGTTAGACCAGTGCAATGGTGGGGGGGGGGGGGCGGCATGCTTGGGTCTGGGGTGGGGAGTTTGTCAGGTTAGCTGAGACTGGCGCAGGGGAGGGGGCGGGGCGGTGTTGCAATCGGGAACTGAGTGGGATGCTGGGGGGGTTGGGAAAAGAGGGACAGACAGGGGGAACGGAGGGGGTTTGTACTGCTCCTGGCGCCCTCTAGCTCTCGGCACCCCGTTCGGTAGCCCGGCCCGCACGTTGCAAGAAACGGCCCTGTATAGAGGCAGGGCCAGCCTTAGGGTAGATGGTGCCCTGTGCAAAACTTTATTTTGGCGTCTCCTTACCCCCCCCCCCCCCACCTCTGTTGATACCCCCTAATAGTGACATTGACTCATAGGGGGGCATTTATTAAGTCCGACGTTTTTTACGCCGGACTTAAAAATGCCCCCGCAGCTCCGGCGCTACGGAGATTTATGTAGAGGCGAACTGCCTCTACATAAATCCCGTGTGCGCCGCTGCGCACCGCCGAAAACCTACGCCAGCTGAGGACTGGAGTAGGTTTTCGGCGTATATTTGGGCGGACTACACGCCTCCTTTCCGCCCCCCTGGCGTACTCGGCGGAAAGTGCCGATTTGCGAATATTTTATTCGCAGATCGGCCATTTGCGTATAAAAAAATACGCAAATCGGCACTTTCCGCCGAAAATCATCCGTTCGCAGGATGATACATGTGGCCCATAGACTAAATCTTACAGCCTCCCACCCCTCCAGACAACCTCCACAATAAAACCACAAACATGATGGGAGGCTGTAGTATTTAGATATAATAGACTAAATCCTACTACAACGAGCGCCACCCCTAAACCCACCGTCCCCCCACCATTATATATGTGACCTTTTCATCACTTTTTGAATTTTTTTCTAGGATGTGAATTCACAAAAAATCTGCAAATTTGGACTTGGCCTTTTTTGCGATTACACAGTTTACTGTGCAAGATCAGAAATGTGATTTTATAGTTCAGACAATAAAACTTTAGCTATCAGGGTATGCTGGGGGCAGTAGTTATGCACTGTTTAGCTGTTGGGGTATGCTGGGGGCAGTAGTTATGCACTGTTTAGCTGTTGGGGTATGCTGGGGGTAGTAGTTATGCACTGTTTCAGCTGTTAGGGTACGCCCGGGGTAGTAGTTATGCATGGTTTAACCCATGAGAGTATGCTGGGGGCATTAGTCATGCATGGTTTAGCTGTTGGGGTATGCTGGGGGCAGTAGTTATGCAATGTTTCAGCTGTTAGGGTACGCCCGGGGTAGTAGTTATGCACGGTTTAACCCATGAGAGTATGCTGGGGGCATTAGTCATGCATGGTTTAGTTGTTGGGGTATGCTGGGGGTAGTAGTTATGCACGGTTTAAGCCATGAGGGTATGCTGGGGGCAGTAGTTATGCACTGTTTAGCTGTTGGGGTATGCTGGGGGTAGTAGTTATGCACGGTTTAACCCATGAGGGTATGTTGGGGGCATTAGTCATGCATGGTTTAGCTGTTGGGGTATGCTGGGGGTAGTAGTTATGCACGGTTTAACCCATGAGGGTATGCTGGGGGCATTAGTCATGCATGGTTTAGCTGTTGGGGTATGCTGGGGGTAGTAGTTATGCACGGTTTAAGCCATGAGGGTATGCTGGGGGTAGTAGTTATGCACTGTTTCAGCTGTTAGGGTATGCGCGGGGTAGTAGTTATGCACGGTTTAACCCATGAGGGTATGCTGGGGGCATTAGTCATGCATGGTTTAGCTGTTGGGGTATGCTGGGGGTAGTAGTTATGCACGGTTTAAGCCATGAGGGTATGCTGGGGGCAGTAGTTATGCACTGTTTAGCTGTTGGGGTATGCTGGGGGTAGTAGTTATGCACTGTTTCAGCTGTTGGGGTATGCTGGGGTAGTAGTTATGCACTGTTTCAGCTGTTGGGGTATGCTGGGGGTAGTAGTTATGGAGTAGTCATTATCTAGTGCAGGGACTCATGTGGGCCAGGGGACCTGCACGTGGTACATGAGGCAATATGGTTTGCTCAATTTATATACCAACATCCTGGAGTTGGTTTTTAAATGTAGCTGAGAGGCATTAGTGTCAGCCATAGGTGTGCGGTGCAGCAGCTCCTTTCTCTCCATGTCCGTACTTTACTTTTCTCCCTTTTCAGAGTGGCTAGCACCCCTCCTGGTAAGACCCATGTGACCCCAATTAGCTGTAAGCATCTGTGCACACATGGTAAGTACCTCCCAGTTCTCCCATTCTACCTCCAGTGCAGTGGTGAGTAGTGTTCCTTGGTGGCCGCTTTCTCCGCCACCGGCGCCTGCTGGGTTTAGGGGACCCTTGGGCTTTGGTCCTGTGATAGTGGGGTGCAGGGCCATTCTGCGTCCTCCCTTCTCTGCCCATCCAGCTCAACCCAGGCTCCCAGCGCCGATCACATTCCTGCCAGCTGCATACTGTAGCAGTGAGCACCCTACTGTCCTGGGGTCCTGATCGGCTGGGCATCGGCAGCAAGAGAGGGGGCATGCTGGGCTGGCTGAGGGGGTTGCTCAGGGCCGCCCACTATGCATATTCATGTAAGCATAGTGAGCGGCAATCGAGGGGGCGGACTGGGCGGGGCGAGCAAGTGCGCCAGTCCATCGGGTGACGCCCCAAATCCTCCTAAGCCCCTCATTAGCATAGGGGCAATTAGGCTATATTTAAATAAAAAAAAAAAAAGAGAAGAGAGGATTCATTACCAGTACTGCAGTCATGATAGAAAGGACTTCTGTGGCATATCAGCAGGTTCATTGGGGAGAAGGCTTAGGCTTAGGCTATGTACACACTAAGAAGGCTTAGGCTATGTACACACTACGTAAAACTACGGCCGTAGTTCTCGCTGCAGAACTACGGCCGTAGTATTGCGGTGTGTGACTTAGCCTATCTTCAATGGGATCCCGGCCGGAGCGTACACACATCGTATACGCTCCGGCCGGGATCTGTGCGGCACCGGAAAAAACTGACAGGTCAGTTTTCTGCGTCCGGAATTCAGTGAATTCCGGCCGCAGAAAGACCTGTCAGCAGGGCCGTCTTACCCATTGGGCAGAGTAGGTGGCTGCCCGGGGGCCCTTGCGTCCTAGGGGGCCCCTGCCCTCTGTGACCTGTATTTTTCGCTTTATAAGACGCACTTATAAAACTAAGTGCATCCTATAAAGCGAAGACGGCTCCCAAGCAGTGCTGAGCACCGCAAGGAAGCCGTCCCGCCCGCCCCCTGTATTGCCCCCTCCGCCTGCCCAGCCCGCTCAGCCCGCCCCTTCTATTGCCGCTCAGCCCGCCCCTTCTATCGCCGCTCAGCTGAGCCGATCAGAAGCCTAGGAAAGTGCAATGAGCAGCACTTTCCTGGGCTTCTGATTGACTCAGCTGAGCGACGATAGAAGGGGCGGGCGGTCCCGGAACTCACCCGTCCGCCGGCCCCAGCAGCTGATGTCTCCCGGCAGCGCGCACTCCCGTCATCCTCCGGCACAGGCAGCGGGGTACAGAGACGCTGCCTGTGTCCTGGATGTGTCGTGCAGCCGGACACTTCCGGCACAAGCAGTCTCTCTGTACCCCGCCGCCTGTGCCCGGAGGATGACGGGAGTGCGCGCTCTGCCGGGAGAGGAGCTGCTGGGGCCGCCGGACAGGTGAGTAACTGGTTTGTTGTTTTGGGGGGCACTGGCTACTATGCGGGGCACTGGCTACTATGGGGGGCACTGGCTACTATGGGGGGCACTGGCTACTATGGGGGGCACTGGCTACTATGGGGGGTACTGGCTACTATGGGGGCACTGGCTACTATGAGGGGCACTGGCTACTATGAGGGGCACTGGCTACTATGGGGGGCACTGGCTCTTATGGGGAGCACTGGCTACTATGGGGGGCACTGGCTACTAAGGGGGTACTGGCTACTATGGGGAGCACTGGCTACTATGGGGGGCACTAGCTACTATGGGGGCACTATATGGGGGGATTGGCTACTATGGGGGGCACTATATGGGGCGATTGGCTACTATGGGGGGCACTATATGCAAAGATGTGGGGGATTTGATGGCGGTGGTTGGGGGGGGGGGCAATTCACACCTCTGCCCAGGGGCCCATAATGCTGTTAAGACGGCCCTGCCTGTCAGTTCACACAGTGAAGCGAGCGGCCGGAGCTGTGTGCTATGGGAAGCTCTGATGCGAACGCATGCTGATGCGTCCGCATCAGAGGTCTGCGGCCGGAAAGATCATCCAGTCAGTACTTAAGTACCGGCCGGGATGATCCGGGCTAAGAACGGCCGGATGTTCACGTAATGTGAACATATCCTTAAGGTTGTTGCTAGTTTGGACGAGTGGTGTGCCAGCCAGGGTTTTTAACTTGCCCATGACCTGATTCTGGAACAATTCCATCTCATTGGACCTAATCTGAACAGGGTAGAAGTGTGGATTCCGCACCTGGAAACCATCAAAACGATGGACCACGTCAGCCACCTCCCTATCCTGAAATGACACAAGGTCTTGCAAAGCCATTTGTTCAGAAAAACATTTGGTAACATACTCATTTTCAACAACATTAGTTGCGTGCACATTTTTATTTGTATTTTCAACATGTTGCGGGATAAAAGGCTTCCTGGCTGTGAGATCTCTAACACATTTGTTGACATCAAACATTGTGGCAAACAGATTTAGGTCCCGAGTAGGAGAAAAATTGAGACCTTAACATGTTGTTCACTTAAAGTCTGTGAGGATAAACTTAGAACACTTTTTACATCCGTCTGGTGCGAGTTCCGGGGCTCTTGTTCTCCGTTACATCTGCCGTTTTTGTGCTCGGCGTCCCCTTTGCCGGTTTTTGATGGCTTAGAACCTTTAGAGTCTTTTTGTTTTCTTTATATGTTGGAACTTTGGGGCCCGATGCAGATTCACCATTAGTTTGATCATCAGATGTATCCATATCTGTGGAGGTAAAGCCCACATGACTTCTTACAAACTCAGGTGTATGTTTGGTGGGCGCACGATTTTTCTTCCTTAGGATTTGGGCGTCGGAGGCATCCTCTCACGCCTCCCCCACTCGTACACCTGCTCCTTCTTGTAATCAAAAGTGTCTCTCTGATACTTTCCTTTTCTAATGTCCAATAAAGTATCCTCCATTTCCTCAATTCTTTTATACATATCATTAGTCATTGTTTGATATTCAGGAAGCTTTTCATACATGGTCATTGCCTGCTTGACCTCCTCGACCTCGGTTTGGATAAGTTGGTGTTTCACTTTCTCCTGCTGCACAATCAGTTTCATAAGTTCAAACGAGCAGCTTGTCAGTGTCTTATTCCAATCCTGTATGAAGTATCGGAGAATATGGTTGTCGGTATCTTTTTAATGCGTTGACCTCTTGGGATCATATCATTTTTCAGGTAGAATGCCAACATAGTTTCATTAAGCAGACTTTTCTCCAACTTTCTTACATCCGGTTTAAACTCCAAATTAAGTAAGTCCACGGATTCACCTGTTGTGAACACCTCGGCAGCCTTTTCCGCATGAGTGTGGGCGATTGAGAGGCTTCCATATCGCATGTCCAAACAGGTTAGTGTGCACGAATTCCTGGGACAGATGAAAGTCACTTGCAACTAAAACTCGTGGTCTCATGAGTTTGATAAGGGCTATATTTCTTTGTACATAGACAGAACGGAGCGCGGCTTGTGGTAAACAGAATGTCCAAGCTGGCCACACCTTTCACGCTTGAATAAACTACTGTTGCTTGCAGAAATCACCATCAGTAAATGCACCGTCTTCACCACCTCCCCCCCTTCTCCACCACCTCTCCCCCCCCCCTTCTCCACCACCTCCCCCCCCTTCTCCACCACCTCCCCCCCCTTCTCCACCACCTCTCCCCCCCCCCTTCTCCACCACCTCTCCCCCCCCTTCTCCACCACCTCTCCCCCCCCTTCTCCACCACCTCCCCCCCTTCTCCACCACCTCTCCCCCCTCCTTCTCCACCACCTCCCCCCCTTCTCCACCTCCTCTCCCCCCCTTCTCCACCACCTACCCCCCTTCTCCACCACCACCTACCCCCCTTCTCCACCACCTCCCCCCCTTCTCCACCACCCCCTCCCCATCCCCACCACCCCCTCCTCCACCACCTACCCCCCCTTCTCCACCACCCCCTTCCCATCCCCACCACCCCCTCCTCCACCACCTACCCCCCTTCTCCACCACCACCCCCCTTCTCCACCACCCCCTCCCCATCCCCACCACCCCCTCCTCCACCACCTACCCCCCCTTCTCCACCACCTCCCCCCCTTCACCACCCCATCCCCACCCCCCCCTTCTCCACCACCCCCTCCTCCACCACCCCCTCCCTTCATCAACCACCTCGACACCCACCTCCACCACCCCCTCCTCACTTCCTCCTCTACCACCACCACCTCCTCCTCCACCACCCCCTCCCCATCCCCACCACTCCACTCATCCACCACCCCACTCATCCATCACCTTCATCCCCTCCTCCTCCACAACACCCCCTCCTCCAGCACCTCATCAACCACCTCGACACCCTCCTCCACCACCCCCTCCTCACCTCCTCCTCTACCACCTCCTCCACTATCCCCTCCTCCACTACCCTCTCCTCCAACACCTCATCCTCCACCACCACCCCCTCCTCCTTCTCCTCCACCACCTCCTCCGCGATCACCACCTCCTCCACCACCTCATCCTCCACAACCACCACCTCCTCCAGCAGTAACCCTTCCTCCATCACCTCTCCCATCACAATCACTGCCTCCATCACCACCATTTCATCCACTACCATCACCAACACCTCCACCAGCATCACCACCCTCTCCACTATCACCCGCCTCACCACTATTACCACCTGCACCAACACCTCCCGCACCACCCTCACCACCACTCCCCCCACCACAAAGTCGTCCACCACCACCACCACATCCTCCATCAACGCCATCACATCCTCCACCACCACCCCTGCCATCTCCTCCTCCAACAACACTACCTTCTCCACCTCAACACTACCTTCTCCACCACCAACACCACCTCCTGTACCGCCAACACCACCTTTTCTGCTTGCTCTCTGTTTTCTGTTTTTCTCTCCTACAAATAAAGAAGAACAGTCAGGAATTAACAGATTTACAGATGGCAAAAATGAACATCAGACAGTAGTGGATATGGGAGCAATGGGAAATTCTCATATTTTAGATCTGTTTTTAAAGGGGTTATCCAGCGTTAGAAAAACATGACTTTTTCTTCCAGAGATGGCACGAATCTTGTCCTCAGTTTGTATGTGGTATTGCAGGTCAGTTCTATTAAAGTAAATGGAGCTGAATTGTAATACCACACACAACCTGAGGACAGAGGTGGCACTGTTATTGCAGGAAGTCTTCTAATCCTGGATAACCCCTTTAACTACCGGCACTTAAAAACATGGCTAAATCTATTACCACAACTCCTTTATCTATACCAGGGATGGGGAACTTGTGGTCCTCAAGCTGTTGCAAAATCCCCATCATGGCTGGAGAGCCAAAGGCAAAGATGTCATAGATCAGCCTCCCCCTCCCTATACAATAATCTCTGCACAGGCCACAAAACATGCCTAGTAAACTATCCTACTAATGTGAATAGGGGCTGCTCCAGCCTATTGTGTCTATATGGCTTACAATAAAGCATATCACTAAATCCTGGTAAAAACAGCTCAGAAAGTTGGCTGCCCCCAAAGTAATGTACCAGAAATTAGATCATCAAAATGGCATTAACTTTTACGGGGCTGCTGCATTGTGTATCGCCCTGAATTGTATATTTATTGTTTATCCCGGAACGTCCACCAGGGGGAGCTCACAACATATGGCCTTATCAGACACATTGTACATTTATAGCAAAGGGGGATTTCCACCTCACCCAATATAGTATATACATGTAGGGATAGGGATAGAGGGGTTTTCCCATCATATATAATATAGTATATACCTGTAGGGATCAGGAAAGAGGGGTAATCCTATCATATAAAATATCATATATACCTGTAGGGATCAGAATAGAGGGGTAATCCTACTATATATAATATAGTATATACCTGTAGGGATCAGGATAGAGGGCTAATCACATCATATATAATATAGTATATACCTGTAGGGATCAGGATAGAGGGGTTTTCCCATCATATATAATATAGTATATACCTGTAGGGATCAGGATAGAGGGGTTTTCCCATCATATATAATATAGTATATACCTGTAAGGATCAGGATAGAGGGGTAACTACATCATATATAATATAGTATATACCTGTAGGGATCAGGATAGAGGGGTAATTACATCGTATATAATATAGTATATACTTGTAGGGATGAGGATATTCTAGCGATAGTTTCATCATATTATTATAGAAGAGAAGGGAGGACACAGCAGACTTACCTGCACCAACTGCTCCAGCCCTCAAGGGTAAATTCTAGAGCTCTGCAGCTGCTTATATACTGTGTGTGATGTCATCATGACCTATACAGGAGCCATGTGTGATGTCATCATGTGCGGGGGAGGGGCCACAATAACCAGTGATGTCATCATGTGTAGGGGAGGGGCCACAGTAACCAGTGATGGCACCATGTACAGGAGAGACAAGTATAAGTGTAATGTGGAGACAGTGTCAGCACTAATAGTGAATATGACAGATAATCTCCTGTGCATGATAACACTGTATACTGCCCCTCTATATAATCCACACATACATCACTCTGTGCTCTAGTGTGCCATAAAAAGCCCCGCCCCCGTGACGGCACGCCCCGCCCCTATGCATAGAAGCTCAGGCTTATAGATATGAGCAATGTGCTGTGGCAGTTTTGGCTGGAGGCTGTATATTCTCCCTGCAGCCACTAGAGGCCGCTCTCTCCTCCCAGCTCCAGTATATTCTCCCTGCAGCCACTAGAGGCCGCTCTCTCCTCCCAGCTCCAGTATATTCTCCCTGCAGCCACTAGAGGCCGCTCTCTCCTCCCAGCTCCAGTATATTCTCCCTGCAGCCACTAGAGGCCGCTCTCTCCTCCCAGCTCCAGTATATTCTCTCTGCAGCCATTAGAGGCCGCTCTCTCCTCCCAGCTCCAGTATATTCTCCCTGCAGCCACTAGAGGCCGCTCTCTCCACCCAGCTCCAGTATATTCTCCCTGCAGCCACTAGAGGTCGCTCTCTCCTCCCAGCTCCAGGGCCTGGCAGGGAGGACACTCCTGCAGCTAGAGAGCCTGGGGGGAGAGAGGAGGCTGCCGGGAGCCGGTACCTATGTGTAATGGGAGGTGCTGCCATGGAATGGTGCCTGCCTGCAGCTCTTTTAAACAGGTGTATAGAGCTATATCCAGTATATATCATGTGTGGTGACCGGTGATCTGTATAGAGGACACTATGTTCTTATATACAGGTGTATAGAGCTGTATACAGTATATACCGTGTGGTGATCTGTATAGAGGTGACACTATGTTCTTATATACAGGTTTATGGTGCAGTATACAGTATATACCATGTGTGGTGACCAGTGATCTGTATAGAGAACACTATGTTCTTATATACAGGTGTATGGTGCAGTATACAGTATATACCATGAGTGGTGACCAGTGATCTGTATAGAGGTGACACTATGGGGGACGTTTTTTACACCGGGCTTACGAATGTCCCCGCTGGTCCAGACCTCAGGGGATTTATGTAGAGGCGCATTGCCTCTACATAAATCTCAATCGCACGGAGCCCGTCCGTGCGGAAATTTTGAAACCTACGCCAGCTTAGAGCTGGCATAGGTTTCAGTATAATTTTTTCATGGAAAAAATGATAAATGTGGCGCACGCAGAGGCCACGCCCCTACTGCGTGCTGGTGCGCGGGGTTACCCCGCCCGGGCTCTTACAGGAGTGGGATGTGGACTGGGAGATGGGGCAGTCCCGGCGTCCAGGGCCACCAGGTAGAAACAGCAGCGGCTGCCGGTGGACTCAGGGGCTGCTCCATCTTCTGGTCCTCATCCCACTCCTGTAAGAGCCCGGGGCGGGGTAACCCCGCGCACCACGACTCATCTCTGACAGCTGGCCGGACCGCTCTCATGTCGCAATAGCATTCTCCTGCCCCGATTGTATCCCCGATGCTAAATCACCTCCTCTGTCCCCCCACGTCACCTCCTCTGTCCCCCCCATCACTTCTTCTGCCCCCCCATCACCTCCTCTGTCCCCCCTTCACCTCCTCTGTCCCCCCTTCACTTCCTCTGCCCCATCACCTCCTCTGTCCCCCCCATCACCTCCTCTGTCCCCCCCATCACCTCCTCTGTCCCCCCCATCACTTCCTCTGTCCCCCCTATCACTTCCTCTGCCCCCCCATCACCTCCTCTCTCACCCCCATCCAGGCCTGTATTTAGAGTTCATGCTGCCCTAGGCACTTTGCACACAGAGGTGCCCCCCCCCACCCCCCCACACACACACGTTACTGTACATGCATGGTATATACCCTGGCACTTGGGTGCCGCTCTGCTTGATGCCCGCTGTTCTCATCAAATAGATGTGATGGAGGAAGGAGGCTGGGGACGTCTTAGTTTGGGGACTGGTTCTGTCTAGTGTTGGACTGGGGTACCTGGAGCCACCAATATACAACCAGTGAGACACGACATGCTGACCCGCTCCTTTCCTGAATTCATCTGTATCTGTGACAAATCTCAGAACACCCTCCATTTATACAGCTGTCAGGGTATGCTGGGAGTTGTAGTCTCTGAGAGGACAACCCTGTAATAAATCACTGTGTGCACTGTGTCTCCTGGTGGCTGCAATCTGTGGGTGACAACCATCAGCCCTGAAGGTCCAGCAATACATCTGTCTACAGCGGCAGTTATCAGAGGATTGTACTACTGTACTACAACTCCCAGCATATCCTGAGGCCTGCAGACTGTCAGTACATGCTGGGAGTTGTAGTGCATGCAGCTGTTGTAGTTGGGTCCTAGGTGAATTATACACTGGATGCTTTGTGGCATATCAGAATACATAGATCTGTGGGGACACAGTGCAGGGACGTGACCCCAGATCATCACTAATAGGGGATAGAGGGAGATGTTTTTGTTCTGTCCCCTATTAGTGATGTTCTGGGGTCACTTCCCTGCACTGAGCCCCCACAGATCTATGTATTCTGATCTCCCACAAAGCATCCATTGTATAATTCACCTAGGACCCAACTACAACAGCTGAATGCACTACAACTCCCAGCATGTGCTGACAGTCTGCAGCCCTCAGGATATGCTGGGAGTTGTAGTACTTGCAGCTGTTGTAGTTGGGTCCTAGGTGCATTATACACTGGATGCTTTGTGGGAGATCAGAATACATAGATCTGTGGGGGCACAGTGCAGGGAAGTGACCCCAGAACATCACTAATAGGGGATAGAGGGAGATGTTTTTGTTCTGTCCCCTATTAGTGATGTTCTGGAGTCACGTCCCTGCACTGAGCCCCCACAGATCTATTTATTCTTATATGCCACAAAGCATCCAGTGTATAGGACCTAACTACAACAACTGCAGGCACTACAACTCCCAGCATGTACTGAAAGTCTGCAGCCCTCAGGATATGCTGGGAGTTGTAGTACCTGCAGCTGTTGTAGTTGGATTCTAGTTTAAAAGTTTGTGCTAGTGTACTGTAGTGACCGCAGGGCTGTCAGTACACTACCGCAAACAATACACTGACCCATTTAGACCCCAATGGTACACAGGATCGGCACACTATAGAAGTGATTACAGTGCAGTTACTAATGACTCACAAGTGACGTCTTCTCCGATTGCAGTCGCTGACTTTTTGCTTTCTTCTCCATCTGGTGCAGCCATCATGAAGACTTCTTCGACCACAACTCGTCTGCAGGCGGGCAGAGCGGGGTGACTGGGGATGGGAGGCATCTGGGGGTAACTGGGGAAAGGAGGCAGCTGGGGGTGGCAGGAGGAGCAGCTGGGGTGACGGGGAGGGGGAGAAGCTGGGGAGTAGCTGGAGTGACAGGGGGAGCAGGAGAAGCTGGGGAACAGGGGGACTAGCTGGGGCGACGGGGAGAAGCTGGGGCGACAGGGGGAGAAGAAGGGAGGGCAGTTGGGGTGGGAGGGGGAGAAGCTGGGGTGACAAGGGGAGGGGGAGAAGCTGGGGAACAGGGGGAGAAGCTGGGGGTGGCAGGGGGAGAAGATGGGAGGGCAGGTGCGGTGACGGGGAGGGGGAGAAGCTGGGGAACGGGGAGCAGCTGGGGCGATGGGGAGCAGCTAGGGGTGGCAGGGGGAGAAGATGGGAGGGCTGCTGGAGTGGCAGGGAGAGAAGATGGGGGGCAGCTGGGGTGGCAGGGGGAGAAGCTGGGGTGACAGGGGGAGAAGCTGGGGCAACAGGGGGGCAGTCGGGGCAACAGGGAGGGGGAGAAGCTGGGGCGAAAGGGGGAGGGGGAGCAGCTGGGGGTGGCAGGGAAAGGGAGAGAAGCTGGGTAACAGGGGGAGCAGCTGGGGCGACAGGGGGAGGGGGAGCAGCTAGGGGTGGCAGGGGGAGAAGATGGGAGGGCAGCTGTAGTGGCAGGGCGAGAAGATGGGAGGGCAGCTGTAGTGGCAGGGGTGAGAAGATGGGAGGGCAGCTGGGGTGGCAGGGGGACAGCCGGGGGGTCAGAGGGACCAGCCCGGGGGGGCAGAGGGACCAGCCTTCACACGCACGCTGCTGAGCAGGGAAATTCAGGCATCGCGGGGCTGCACTGTGAGCTTTCGGCCTGTGTGACAGTCTGTGCCGGAAGCTCACGCCGGCCCTGCATAGGGGGACCTTCCCAGCCTTCCTCTGTCCTTGCCGCCCGGCTGATCCCCCGGCCGACCGATCACAAGCCCACCAACCCCCCCCCCCCCCCTCCCCCGGGCGTGGACGTCAGCGGCGGGGCGGCGGAGGGGGTTAACAAAAAATAAATAAATAAAAAAAGAAATGTGTCCTGCGGGAGCACTCAGGTGTCTCCTGCTAATTGCGGTCATGTGGGTCTCACCAGGAGTAGTGCAAAACATGGAGAAAAGAGAGAAACAAAATACGGTTCAGGGAAGAAAAAGAGTGCTGCACCTAACACCTAATGACCTCAATTAGCAGGAGACACCTGAGTGCTCATGGTTTTAGCCCTCCTGTCTGTCCCATTCTATCTTTGATAGATATGGTGAGTGCAATACCTTATCCAGACTTGTGCTGTTTGGGGGCAGCTTCCTCCGCCGGTGGTGCTGGCTGGGTTTTGGTGTGGCATTTTTGGGTCTTGTCCTGTGGCATGGGGGTTGCAGGGCCGTTCCATGGCCTCCCTTCCCTGACTGTGCACGCCTGCGGGGGTGGTGGTCGCTGACCGGCACAGTTTGGACTTAGTGTAGGGACCCATGTGTATCAGATACCTGCACGCGGTACATGGGGCAGTGTGGTTTGATCAATTCACATACAGAATTCTGATGTTTATTATGCAGCCAAGAGGTACTAGTATCAGCCATAGGTGTGAGGTGCAGCACTCTTTTTCTTCCCTGAACCCCAATAAACATAAAGTTTGGTCCCTTGATGCACAGAGGATGTCAGGAGAGGAGGGGGCTGATCTTATAGGGGAGGTCATAGGGTCACAGCAGCACAGAGGATGTCAGGAGAGGAGGGTGCTGATCTTATAGTGGAGGTCACCGCAGCACAGAGGATGTCATGAGAGGAGGGGGCTGATCTTATAGGGGAGGTCACAGGGTCACATCAGCACAGAGGATGTCAGGAGAGGAGGGAGCTGATCTTATAGGGGAGGCCACAGTAGCACAGAGGATGTCAGGAGAGGAGGGTGCTGATCTTATAGTGGAGGCCACAGCAGCACAGACGATGTCAGGAGAGGAGGGTGCTGATCTTACAGGAGAGGTCTCAACAGCATGGAGGATGTCAGGAGAGGAGGATGCTTATTTTATAGGAGAGGTCACAGCAGCACAGAGGATGTCAGGAGAGGAGGGTGCTAATTTTATAGGGGAGGTCACAGCGTCCCAGCAGCACAGAGGATGTCAGGAGAGGAGGGAGCTGATCTTATAGGGGAGGCCACAGCAGCACAGAGGATGTCAGGAGAGAAGGGTGCTGATCTTATAGGGGAGGCCACAGCAGCACAGAGGATGTAAGGAGAGGAGGGTGCTGATCTTACAGGGGAGGTCACAGCAGCACAGAGGATGTCAGGAGAGGAGGGTGCTGATCTATAGGGGAGGACACAGCAGCACAGAGGATGTCAGGAGAGGAGGGTGCTGATCTATAGGGGAGGACACAGCAGCACAGAGGATGTAAGGAGAGGAGGGTGCTGATCTTACAGGGGAGGTCACAGCAGCACAGAGGATGTCAGGAGAGGAGGGTGCTGATCTTATAGGGGAGGCCACAGCAGCACAGAGGATGTCAGGAGAGGAGGGTGCTGATCTATAGGGGAGGACACAGCAGCACAGAGGATGTCAGGAGAGGAGGGTGCTGATCTATAGGGGAGAACACAGCAGCACAGAGGATATCAGGAGAGGAGGGTGCTAATCCTATAGGAGAGGTCCCAGCAGCACAGAGGATGTCAGGAGAGGAGGGTGCTCATCTATAGGAGAGGTCCGAGCAGCACAAAGGATGCCAGGAGAGGAGGATGCTGATCTTATAGGGGAGGTCACAGCAGCACAGAGGATGTCAGGAAAGGAGGGTTCTAATCCTATAGGAGATGGTCCCCCTCTTCCCCCCTTATAGATGGTCCCCCTCTTCCCTCTTCTCCCCTTATAGATGGTCCCCCTCTTCCCTCTTTTCCCCTTATAGATGGTCCCCCTCTTATAGATGGTGCCCCTCTTCCCCCCTTATAGATGGTCCCCCTCTTCCCTCCTTATAGATGGTGGCCCTCTTCCCCCCTTATAGATGGTCCCCCTCTTCCCCCCTTATAGCTGATCCCCCTCTCCCCCCCCTTATAGCTGGTCCCCCTCTCCCCCCCTTATAGCTGGTCCCCCTCTCCCCCCCTTATAGCTGGTCCCCCTCTCCCCCCCTTATAGATGGTCCCCCTCTCCCCCCCTAATAGATGGTCCCCCTCTCCCCCCCCCCTTATAGATGGTCCCCCTCTTCCCTCCTTATAGATGGTCCCCCTCTTCCCCCCCTTATAGATGGTTCCCCTCTCCCCCCCTTATAGATGGTCCCCCTCTTCCCCCCTCATAGATGGTCCCCCTCTTCCCTTCCCCCCCCCCCCCCCCCCCCCCTGTGCAGATAACAAAAAAAAAAAAGAAAACAGCACAAACAGCCATCCGTTCCCCCGTCGAGCCTCTCACCTCCTGGTCTTTCCCCGGCTGATGCACGGCTGCCGGGGGTGTCCCGTCCTATCCCCGGCAGCGCGCGCATCAGAGAGCTCCTCATGCGCCGGAAGTCCCAGCCACAGGCCCAAGGGGAGCTCTCTGATGCACCTCCGGCAGCCGCGCATCAGAGAGTCAGTGGCGGATTATAATGTGGGCGGCGTGGCATTGGCCCCCCCCCCCGGAGCCTCGGGCAGCCGCCCAAACCCCCCACATTATAATCCGCCACTGGATGGTCCCCATCTTCCCCCCCCTTAAAAATGGTTCCCCTCTTCCCTCCTTATAGATGGTCCTCCTCTTTCCCCCTTATAGATGGTCCCCCTCTTCCCCCCCCCCCCTTATAGATGGTCCCCCATCTTCCCCCCTTATAGATGGTCCCCCCTCTTCCCCCCCTTATAGATGGTCCCCCTCTGCCCTCCCTTATAGATGGTCCCCCTCTTCCCCCTTATAGATGGTCCCCTTCTTCCCCCCTTATAGATGGTCCCCCTCTTCCCCCCTTATAGCTGGTCCCCCCTCTTCCCCCCTTATAGCTGGTCCCCCTCTCCCCCCCCCCCCCCTTTTAGCTGGTCCCCCTCTCCCCCCCTTATAGATGGTCCCCCTCCCCCCCCCTTATAGATGGTCCCCCTCTCCCCCCCCTTAAAGATGGTCCCCCTCTTCCTCCCTTATAGATGGTCCCCCTCTCCCCCCCCCCCCCCTCCCTGTGCCGGTACCGCTGGATCGAACGCCGCCGTTCTCGGGAACCGGGCGGCGGTCCGAAAAACGGACCGCGGCAACGGCTTCTCCGTGCCGGCGCCCTTCGATCCGTGGGTTCAGGTTAAAGAGGATGTATCTGGGAGTGCATCCTCTTTAAAGGATGTATTCTTATCCATCATGAGAATGTGATGTCAGCTAATCTCACCAGCCCTGTGAAGGGAGCGTTTAAAGGGGTTATCCAGCACTACAAAAACATGGCCACTTTTCCCCTTATTCTTGTGTCCAGTTTGCAGTTAAGCTCCATTTACTTCCATGGAACTGAGTTTCAAAACCCCAACCAATCTGGAGACAAGAGAGAGGGGGGAAACTGGCCATGTTTTTGTGGATAACCCTTTTAAGGACATATACTCACCCAAAGCAGTGCGCAACAGTTAGAATCCTTCTGCCGACACCTACAATGGAGAACTTACAGTAAATTGGGCGTACATGAACCTGAAGACTCGGCCATTGAAAAAGATGGATACAGTCCAAGGAGACCTATGAATGTCATTATAGACTTTTCTAGGCTGCAGACTAAAGCAATCAGTGGCCTCTACCATGCAAAATGGGCATAATGGTCACATGACCTTGCATATCACAGACTCCGTACTATTTTTATAGCATATTCCACATTTAATCCGTAATACAGGACTCACCCGGATTTGAACTAGAGACTTCTTAATCTGCAGTCAAATGCTCTACCATTGAGCTATACCCACAGTGATGTATGGGTATGAAATGTTTTTCTCAAATAAATAAACCTTGTCTTTAATAATAATAATAATAATAATATATTTATTTGTATAGCACCAACAGATTCCGCAGTGCTTTTTTTTCTATGCATACAGTACAGAGGTACATAATACACAGTTAAATAATTAGAATAAATAAAATAACATAAAAATACAAAGTATAAACGAGACCTGCTCGTTGGAGCTTACAGACTACAACTTGGGTTGACACCAGGCGTAAGTGCTTTATTTGTCCATGGTCCAGCCATTGTAAATAGAAATACAGGATGAGCGCGTAACAACGCCAATATCTGATTGCAAATAAACATATAAAGTGCAGGAACAGTCAGAGATATAGAGCGAGGGAAACAACAGAAGGGGGAACAAGTTTAGGCAACCTTATAAGCGAGCCTGAAGAGATGAGTCTTCAGGGCACGCTTGAAACTGTGAGTATTGGATATGAGTCTGAGGTCTTTGGGTAAGGCGTTCCAGAGAACTGGTGCAGCACGAGAGAAGTCTTGGAGGCGGGAATGAGAGGTTCTGGTTATGGAAGATGTTAAGGTTAGATGATTAGCAGAGCGCAGAGCACGGGAAGGATGGTAGGTGGAGATGAAGGAGGAGATGTATGGAGGGGCAGAGTTGTGGAGAGCTTTATGGGTGAGGGTGAGGAGCTTGAAGTGGATTCTGGATTTAATGGGTAACCAGTGCAGTGAATGGCACAGAGGGGAGACGTCAGTATAGCGGCTGGAGAGGAAGATGAGCCTTGCTGCTGCGATTAGAATAGACTGGAGAGAGGAGAGCTTAGAGAGAGGAAGACCGATTAGTAGGGAGTTACAGTAGTCTAGACGAGAATGGATCAGGGCGACAGTAAGAGTCTGAGCGGTGTCAGTGGTGAGAAATGGACGGATTCTGGAGATGTTTTTGAGATGTAGGTGACAGGAGCGTGTAAGAGCTTGGATATAGGGAGTGAAGGATAGATCAGAGTCTAGCATAACCCTCAGACATCGAGCTTGATGCACAGGAGTTATGCTAGTACCACAGACTGAGAGGGAGATGTCAGGTTTAGGTTTGTTAGAGGGAGGAAATACCAGAAGTTCAGTTTTAGAGAGATTAAGTTTGAGAAAGAGAGAGGTCATAGTGTTAGAGAGAGCAAATAGACAGTCACTAGTATTTGACACCTGGGTAAGAGCAGTTTCAGTGGAGTGAAGAGATCGGAAGCCAAACTGTAGAGAGTCGAGAAGAGAGTTCTCAGAGAGATAGCGGGTTAGGCGAGAATATACCAGACGTTCTAGGAGTTTGGAGATGAAGGAGAGATTATAAACAGGCCGATAGTTGGAGGCCGACACTTCAAGGGGAGTGTAGCATTACATGTGAGGGACCATATAATGCATAGTTGTTTCAATATCTCTAAAGTAGCTGCAAAAGAAATATTTATGTAGTAACATAGAAATATACAGTCTTTTTAAGTTGCTATAAAAACAGTTTAATGTCTTACACAAGGACAGAATAATAAAACTTCTAGAGTAGATTGCTGCAGGGCAAATAGTCAGAACACATAACATCATTGATAGCGCCAACGATGAAGATAACTAAAATGTAGCCAACAATTCATATAATATAATTCTGTAAGTAACAGAAAAAACATAATTAAACAGGTTACATTATGTAACCGGACCTCAGACAGACCCCCATAATGTAATACAGACCCCGTTATGTAACCAGACCTCAGACAGACCCCCATAATGTAATACAGACCCCGTTATGTAACCAGAACAAGACACACCCCCATAATGTAATACAGACCCCGTTATGTAACCAGACCCAATACAGACCCCCATAATGTAATACAGACCCCGTTATGTAACCAGACATTACAGACCCCCATAATGTAATACAGACCCCATCATGTAACCAGACCTCAGATAAACCTCAATAATGTAATACAGACCCCCATCATGTAACCAGACCCCCATAATGTAATAAAGACCATAAAAATGTAATACAGACTCTCAAAATGTAATACTGACCCCAGGCAGACCCTATAATGTAATAGACTCTTAAAATATAATACCCCACACAGACCCCCATAATGTAATACAGACTCTCAAAATGCAATACAGACTCTCAAAATGTAATACTTACCTGAGACAGACCCCCATAATGTAATAAATGACCACAGTCAGACCTCTATAATATAATTTAGACCCCGGACTTCATAATGTTATATAGACCCCAGAATGTAATAATGCCCTCCCAAACCCCTATAATATAATACATAGACAGACCCCCATGTAATGAGACATCCCTATAATGTAATACAGATCCCAGATCCTGTCTCAGTTCTGTAATCCGGCCTCTACCATCATGATGGTCACATGACTTGGGCCTACCACACGTCAGATTCTCTGTATGAGTGGTAGTATGTGATCTCTGCAGTTCCTCCAGCTGGCTATGCTCCCAGGTGATATGAGTGTTATTACTATAAATAACTTTTTACAGCATATTCCTTAATTTTGAAAAACAGAACTTACAAGGGGGCACCCAGATTTGAACCAGGGACCTCTCGATCTGCAGTCGAATGCTCTACCACTGAGCTATACCCCCTCTGCCGCTTAGTATAGATAGTGTCATTGTACATTGCGGAGGGTGTGTATCCTGTGTAAACATTCCATTCTATTGCATTGTTTTCTGCTGGCTGGGAATAACACTTACACCAAACAGAAAAAGGTCACATAACAAAAGGAACTAGATTTGCATTTCCAGGAAAATACATAGTGCTTGAAAAGAGCGCCCCTTTACCAGTGACTTCCAGAGCGCCCCTTTACCAGTGACTTCCAGAGCGCCCCTTTACCAGTGACTTCCAGAGCGCCCCTTTACCAGTGACTTTTAGAGCGCCCCTTTACCAGTGACTTCCAGAGCGCCCCTTTACCAGTGACTTCCAGAGCGCCCCTTTACCAGTGACTTCCAGAGCGCCCCTTTACCAGTGACTTCCAGAGCGCCCCTTTACCAGTGACTTCCAGAGCGCCCCTTTACCAGTGACTTCCAGAGCACCCCTTTACCAGTGACTTCCAGAGCACCCCTTTACCAGTGACTTCCAGAGCGCCCCTTTACCAGTGACTTTTAGAGCGCCCCTTTACCAGTGACTTCCAGAGCGGCCCTTTACCAGTGACTTCCAGAGCACCCCTTTACCAGTGACTTCTAGAGCGCCCCTTTACCAGTGACTTTCAGAGCGCCCCTTTACCAGTGACTTCTAGAGCGCCCCTTTACCAGTGACTTCCAGAGTACCCCTTTACCAGTGACTTTCTTTTAAGAGAAACTTTAATCCTGGGTGCCGTCCCTTTAAGAGCAACTTGGCTCCCGTCCCTTTAAGAGCGACATGAGTCCCTTTAGGAGCGACCTGGGTCCCTTCACTCTTAATGGGACCCAGGTGGCTCTTAAAGGGACCCAGGTCGCTCTTAAAGAGACCCATTTCGCTCTTAAAGGGACCCATTTCACTCTTAAAGGGACATATTTCGTTCCTAAAGGGACCCATTTCGCTCTTAAAGGGACCCATTTCGCTCTTAAAGGGACCAATTTCACTCTTAAAGGGATCAATTTCACGCTAAAAGGGACCCAGGTCGCTCTTAAAGGGACCCATTTCACTCTTAAAGGGACCCAGGTTGATCTTAAAAGGACCCAGATCGCACTTAAAGGGACCCAGTTCGCTCTTAAATGGACCCAGTTCGCTCTTAAAGGGACCCAGGTTGCTCTTAAAGGGACCCATTTAGCCCTTAAAGGGACCCATTTCGCTCTTAAAGGGACCCATTTCGCTCTTAAAGGGACCAATTTCGCTCTTAAAGGGACCCAGGTCGCTCTTAAAAGGACCCATTTTGCTCTTAAAGGGACATATTTCGCTCTTAAAGGGACACATTTCACTCTTAAAGGGACCAATTTCGCTCTTAAAGGGACCAATTTCACACTTAAAGGGACCCATTTCGCTCTTAAAGGGACCCAGGTCGCTCTTAAAGGGACCCTTTTCACTCTGAAAGGGACCCATTTCGCTCTTAAAGGGACCCAGGTCTCTCTTAAAGGGACCCAGGTCGCTGTTAAAGGGACCAATTTCACTCTTAAAGGGACCAATTTCATGCTTAAAGGGACCTTTTTAACTCTTAAAGGGACCCAGGTCGCTCTTAAAAGGACCTATTTTGCTCTTAAAGGGACATATTTCGCTCTTAAAGGGACCAATTTCACTCTTAAAAGGACCAATTTCACGCTTAAAGGGACCCATTTCGCTCTTAAAGGGACCCAGATCGCTCCTAAAGGGACCGAGATCGCTCTTAAAGGGGCACAGGTCGCTCTCAAAGGGACCCATTTCTCTCTTAAAGGGACCCAGGTCTCTCTTAAAAGGACCCATTTTGCTCTTAAAGGGATCAATTTCACGCTAAAAGGGACCCAGGTCGCTCTTAAAGGGACCCATTTCACTCTTAAAGGGACCCAGGTTGATCTTAAAAGGACCCAGATCGCACTTAAAGGGACCCATTTCTCTCTTAAAGGGACCCAGGTCTCTCTTAAAAGGACCCATTTTGCTCTTAAAGGGATCAATTTCACGCTAAAAGGGACCCAGGTCGCTCTTAAATGGACCCCGTTCGCTCTTAAAGGGACCCAGGTTGCTCTTAAAGGGACACATTTCGCTCTTAAAGGGACCCATTTCGCTCTTAAAGGGACCCATTTCGCTCTTAAAGGGACCCAGGTCGCTCTTAAAGGGACCCAGTTCGCTCTTAAAGGGACCTAGGTCGCTCTTAAAAGGACCAATTTCTCTCTTAAAGGGACCAATTTCACTCTTAAAGGGACCAATTTCTCTCTTAAAGGGACCCAGGTCGCTCTTAAAAGGGCCTATTTTGCTCTTAAACGGACATATTTCGCTCTTAAAGGGACCTAGGTCGCTCTTAAAGGGACCCAGGTTGCTCTTAAAGGGACATATTTCGCTCTTAAAAGGACCCAGGTAGCTCTTAAAGGGACCTAGGTCGCTCATAAAGGGACCCAGGTCGCTCTTAAAAGGACCCGGGTCGCTCTTAAAGGGACCCAGGTAGCTCTAGTGACATGGGTCTCTTTAACCCCTTAAGGACCGGGCCTAAAATGGCCTTAAGGACCGGAGCAAACTTTATGAATATGACCTGTGTCACTTTATTCATTAATAACTTCGGGATGCTTTTACCTATCCGGCTGATTCTGAGATTGTTTTCTCGTGACATATTGTACTTCACATTTCTTGTAAATTGGAGTCAATACTTATAACGAATCTTTATGAAAAAAAACAAAATAACGTGAAAAATTGTAAAAAAAATGCATTTTTCCAACTTTAAACCTTTTCTGCTTATACAGAAAATGGTTATGCCACATAAATTATATATTAAATAGCATTAGCAACATGTCTACTTTATGTTGGCCGCATTTATTAAACTATATTTCATTTTTTTTAGACAATAGAAAGCTTAAAACATTAGCAGCAAATTTCCAAATTTTCTGTAAAATTTCAAAATCAGATATTTTTAGGGACCTGTTCAGGTTTAAAGTGTATTTGAGGGGCCTGTATGTTAGAAAGCCCCACAAAGCACCCCATTTCAGAAACTGCACCCCCCAAACTCTGCAAAAGCAGATCCAGAAAGTTTTTTAACCCTTTAGGGGAGTCACAGAAATAAAAGCTAAGTGTGTAAGAAATTTGAAAATTTTAATTTTCTGTGCAGAGATTTTATTGTAATCCAATATTTTTCATAATTATAAACTTATTACCAGAGAAATGCACCCCAATATTTATTGCCCCGTTTCTGCAGTTTATAGAAATACCCCATATGTGACCCTATTGCGCTATTTGACGCAACCACAAGCCTCAGATATAAGGGAGCGCCTAGTGCATTTCAATGGCTCCGTTATATTTGGTCATTTCTGACTGTACCACTTCAGGTTGGCAGAGGCTCTGGGGTGCCAAAACCTAAAAAACACCCCTAAAGGGACACCATTTAGAAAACTACACCCCTCAAGGAATGTAACAAGGGGTGCGGTGAGCATCTGGACCCCACAGGTGCTTCACAGATTTTCCCAACAATATTGCGTGAAAAAAAAAAAAAGTTTTTTTTACACTAAAACGTTGTTCTAGACTTCAATTTTTCATTTTCACAAAGGGATAAAAGGAAAAAAAAAAACACAAAACATGTAGCGCAGTTTCTCCCGAGTACGGAAATACCCCACATGTGGACATAAAGTACCAAGCGGGCGCAGGACGAGCCTCCAAAGGGAAGGAGCGCCAATTGGCTTTTGGAATCTGGATTTCACTGGAATGGATTTCAAGGGCCACGTCGCATTTACAGAGCCCTCGTGCTGCCAAGACATTGGAAACCCCCCACAAGTGACCCCATTCTGGAAACTACACCCCTCAAGGAATCTAACAAGGGGTGCAGTGAGCATATGGACCCCACTGGTGACGGGCACAAATGTGGAACAATGTGACGTGAAAGTGAAAAATTTCATTTTTTCACTTTCACGGCAAAAATGTGCCCGTCATCAAGGGGTCCATATCCTCATTGCACCCCTTGTTAGATTCCTTGAGGGGTGTAGTTTCCAGAATGGGGTCACTTGTGGGGGGTTTCCACTGTCTTGGCAGCACAAGGGCTCTATAAATGCGACATGGCGTTCATCATCCATTCTAGCCAAATCCAACCTCCAAAATCCAAATGGCGCTCCTTCCCTTCGGAGGCTTGCCCTGCGCCCACATGGCGCTTTATGTCGACATGTGGGGTATTTACGGACTCGGGGGAAATTGCTCTAAACATTTTGTGTGTTTTTTTCTCTTTTAACCCCTTGTGAAAATAATAAATTCAAGGCTAGACCAACATTATAGTGTAAAAAATGTAATATTTCATTTTCACGCCACACTGTTCCATATTTGTGCCTGTCACCAGTGGGGTCCATATGCTCACTACACCCCTTGTTACATTCCCTGAGGGGTGTAGTTTCCATAATGGGGTCAATTGTGGGGGGTTTCAACTGTCTTGGCATCACAGGGGCCTTTTAAATGCAACATGGCCCCTCGAAATTCATTCCAGCCAAATCCAGCCTCAAAAAACCAAATGGCGCTCCTTCCCTTTGGAGGCTTACCCTGCACCCGCATGGCGCTTTATGTCCACATGTGGGGTATTTCCGTACTCAGGGGAAATTGCTCTACAAATTTTGTGTTTTTTTTATTTTTTAGCCCCTTGTGAAAATGAAAAAATCAAGACGAGATTAATGATTTTTTCCCAAATTTTTTTTTTCTATTTTCCGCACCCTATCTCCGCTGAGTGCTGATCAGCATCGCACGTAAGTGTCGTCCTCGGACAGCACCGACCGCCATTGCTTTCCGGGCCATCGGGTCACCGGTGACCCGGAAAGCTGCAGATCGCCGCCATATGCTGATCTGAATTGATCAGCCAATAGAGGCGATCGTCAGCACGGGAGGGGTTAATCACCCCCCGTGCCGACAAGCAGGGATGGCCTGCTATACAATATAGCAGGCCATCTTCCCCGATCGCTGCGTGTGTACACGCAGCGATCGGGGAAACCGCGGGCGTAAATGTACACCCGTTTGCGTTAAGGCACGGGTTTTGGGGGCGTACAATTACGCCCGCAGTCGTTAAGGGGTTAAGAGCGACATGGGTCCCATACCTTTTGGAGTGACTTGGGTCCCTTTAAGAGCAACTTGGGTCCCGTCCCTTTAAGAGCGACTTGGATCCCTTTAAGAGCTACATGGGACCCTTTAAGAACGACTTGGGTCCCGTCCCTTCAAGAGCGAATTGGGTCCCGTCTCTTTAAGAGCGACTTGGGTCCCTTTAACCCCTTAAGGACCGGGCCTGAAATGGCCTTAAGGACCGAAGCAAATTTTATGAATATGACCTGTGTCACTTTATTCATTAATAACTTCGGGATGCTTTTACCTATCCGGCTGATTCTGAGATTGTTTTCTCATGACATATTGTACTTCACATTTCTTGTAAATTGGAGTCGATACTTATAACGAATCTTTATGAAAAAAAACAAAATAGCGTGAAAAATTGTGAAAAAATGCATTTTTCCAACTTTAAAACTTTTTTGCTTATACAAAAAATTGTTATACCACATAAATTATATATTAAATAGCATTAGCAACATGTCTACTTTATGTTGGCGGCATTTATTAAACTATATTTCATTTTTTTAGACAATAGAAAGCTTAAAACATTAGCAGCAAATTTCCAAATTTTCAGTAAAATTTCAAAATCAGATATTTTTAGGGACCTGTTCAGGTTTAAAGTGTATTTGAGTGGACTGTATGTTAAAAAGCCCCACGAAGCACCCCATTTCAGAAACTGCACCCCCCCAAACTCTGCAAAAGCACACCCAGAAAGTTTTTTAACCCTTTAGGGGAGTCACAGAAATAAAAGCTAATTGTGTAAGAAATTAGAAAATTGTAATTTTCTGTGCAGAGATTTTATTGTAATCCAATATTTTTCATAATTATAAACTTATTACCAGAGAAATGCACCCCAATATTGATTGCCCCGTTTCTGCAGTTTACAGAAATACCCCATATGTGGCCCTATTGCGCTATTTGACGCAACCACAAGCCTCAGATATAAAGGAGCGCCTAGTGAATTTCAATGGCTCTGTTATATTTGGTCATTTCTGACTGTACCACTTAAGGTTGGCAGAGGCTCTGGGGTGCCAAAACCTAAAAAACACCCCTAAAGGGACACCATTTAGAAAACTACACCCCTCAAGGAATGTAACAAGGGGTGCGGTGAGCATCTGGACCCCACAGGTGCTTCACAGATTTTCCGAACAATATGGCGTGAAAAAAGAAAAATTTATTTTTTACACTAAAACGTTGTTCTAGCCTTCAATTTTTCATTTTCTTAAAGGGATAAGAGGCAAAAAAAGACACAAAATGTGTAGCGCAGTTTCTCCTGAGTACGGAAATACCCTACATGTGGACATAAAGTGCCAAGCGGGGCAGGACGAGCCTCCAAAGGGAAGGAGCGCCAATTGGCTTTTGGAAGCTGGATTTCACTGGAATGGATTTCAAGGGCCATGTCGCATTTACAGAGCCCTCCTGCTGCCAAGACACTGGAAACCCCCCAAAAGTGACCCCATTCTGGAAACTACACCCCTCAAGGACTCTAACAAGTCACAATGGTCACTTGTGAGGGGTTTCCAGTGTTTTGGCAGCACGAGGGCTCTGTAAATGCGACATGGCGTTCATCATCCTTTCTAGCCAAATCCAACCTCTAAAAACCAAATGGCGCTCCTTCCCTTTGGAGGCTTGCCCTGCACCCACATGGCGCTTTATGTCCACATGTGGGGTATTTACGGACTCGGGGGAAATTGCTCTACACATTTTATGTTTTTTTTTTCTCTTTTAACCCCTTGTGAAAATGATAAATTCAAGGCTAGACCAACATTATAGTGTAAATAATTTAATATTTCATTTTCACGCCACATTGTTCCACATTTGTGCCCGTCACCAGTGGGGTCCATATGCTCACTACACCCCTTGTTACATTCCTTGAGGGGTGTAGTTTCCATAATGGGGGTCACTTGTAGGGGGTTTCAACTGTCTTTGCAACACAGGGGCCTTTTAAATGCAACATTGTCCCTCGAAATCCATTCCAGCCAAATCCAGCCTCAAAAAACCAAATGGCGCACCTTCTCTTTGGAGGCTTACCCTGCACCCGCATGGCGCTTTATGTCCACATGTGGGGTATTTCCGTACTCAGGGGAAATTGCTCTACACATTGTGTTTTTTTTTTATCTTTTAGCCCCTTGTGAAAATGAAAAAATCAAGACAAGATGAATGATTTAGAGTAAAAATTAAAAAAAAATTACACTGAATGTTGGTCTAGCCTTGATTTTTTTTCCATTTCCACAAGGGGTTAAAAAAGAAAATAAAAGCAAAACGTGTAGGGTAATTTCCCCTGAGTACGAAAATACCCCACATGTGGACATAATGTGCCATATGGGCACAGGGCAAGCCACCAAAGGGACAGAGCGCCATTTAGAGGCTGGAATGGAGGATGGAGGCCATGTCGCAATTACAAAGCTCCTGTGCTGCCAGGACAGTAGAAACCCCCCACAAGTGACCCCATTCTGGAAACTACACCCCATAAGGAATCTAACAAGGGGTGCAGTGAGCATATGGACCCCACTGGTAACAGGCACATATGTAGAACATGTGCCGTGAAAATAAAAAATACAATTTCTTTCATTTTCACGTCCCAAATGTGTCCGTCACCAGGGGGCCATATCCCCGCTGCCCCCCTTGTTAGATTCCTTATGGGGTGTAGTTTCCAGAATGGGGTCACTTGTCGGGGGTTTCTACTGTCCTGGCCGCACAGAGGCTCTGTAATTGCATCATGGCATCCTCTAATAGGAATGGCGGCCATACCTATTTAGCTGGGGAAAAAGGGACAATTCTAATTTATTTGGGGGTATTAGGCCAATTATTAGTTTATAAGGTTGAAAATGACAGGTGTCCATCAAATTCAACCTGTGTTGATCCAGAGGAAGGCAAAAAACCCTTGTAAGGCAGACGACAGTAGCCTCATCACAGGGAAAAAATTCCTTCCCGACTCCATAATGGCGATCAGAATAATCCCTGGATCAACGTGACCCCTGAAATAGGAATAAGGGACAGAATTTAGATAATGTAGAACCCCAATGAGGTGTGGTACGCCTTAAAGCGATCCTGTATGCTGAGGCCGGGGGGATCAGGACAGGTGTCACACTGGAAAATGGCATCCTTCCTGATCCCCCTGTTACGCCACACTGTGCACTTCATCTGGGGTCTCCCTTTCTCCAGTGTGGGGGACGTCACCTGGAGAATGTTGCCCTGGTGCGATACAGGGTCCTTCATATCCAGAAGCACTGGGTCCGCTCCATGGCTGCTAAATATTAGGGCTTTATTACTGCTTCTGATATTTTCGGATCGTGCCGCAAGCTACAGTAGCTCGGGCAGCGAGGGACCGGAAGAGGGGGTGCTGGTATAAGAGTTACCCCCGTAACGGTGGTAACCTTTATCCAACAGTGGGAAGATCACTTCCCGAACGATCTTCCCACTAACTCCAAGGATGGGCATCTGGGGGCTGGATTCGGGTTTCCCTTTCTTCATACACTCTAAGGGTACGTGCACACTGCGGAATGGCGAAGGATAATCCTTTGTGCATTTCGCAGCTGGCACCCACCGGCGGACTGATGCGGGCGCGCGTCTCCGTCCGTGTCATAGACTCCATTCTATGCACGGGCGGATTCCGCTCTCCGTCCAATGTGTTCATTCTTTGGATGGACGATGGAATCCGCCCGTGCATAACGTGGAGTCTATGACACGGACGGAGACGCGCGCCTGCATCAGTCCGCCGGTAGGTGCCAGCTGCGGAATGCACAAAGGGTTATCCTTCGCCATTCCGCAGTGTTCACGTACCCTAAGGCTGTGTTCACACTACGTATATTTCAGTCAGTAAATGTATATTTCAGTCAGTATATTTCAGTCAGTATTGCAACCAAAACCAGGAGTGGATTAAAAACACAGAAAGGATCTGTTCACACAATGTTGAAATTAAGTGGGTGGCCGCTATATAACAGTAAATAACGGCCATTATTTCAGTATAACAGCTGTTGTTCTAAAATAACAGCAAATATTTGCCATTAAATGGCGGCCATCCACTCAATTTCAACATTGTGTGAACAGATCCTTTCTGTGTTTTTAATCCACTCCTGGTTTTGGTTGCAATTCTGACTGAAATATACTGACTGAAATATACATATACTGACTGAAATATACGTAGTGTGAACATAGCCTTAATCTGTAAGTGTACTCTGGGGTACTCTCACAGAGTTTGTAGAATTTCACGCCATACCGTCATCTCTTATTGGGATGGTACTGGCGGAAAAGACGTGTCTGGGAGGCAGCGTACGCTACGCTACCCCCAGATACGTCATTGGAGGATGAGGATGAATGGAGGAACGAAGGATCCCCCCATTCATCCTCACTGGCTGTTTCGGTGTCGGAGGCAATAATAGCGTATGCGTCCGATACCGAAAACACGACAGGGGCCACTTTTATATAGGGATTGGTATATAGGGTATGTAGTGGTGTAGTATCAAACTTTTTACAATGTAGTGTAGTGTGGTGTAATGTAGTGTTTTTTACGTGTTTTTTTACAGTAGGTAAAAAAAAAAAAAACCTATGCCAAAAATGGTGTTGCTGATAAATGCCGCACTTAGGTGCGCCACTTATCAGCAGACCATGGCAGTAGGATATAGAAAAAAAACACCCTACGCCAAAAAGGAGGAGTTGCTGATTAGCAGCGCACTTTCGTGCGATGCTGATCAACACTCAGCGGCGATAGGGTGCGGAAAATAGAAAAAAAAAATTTTGAAAAAAAAAACCAAACCTTTATTACATACTGAACATCCCTATAGTTGCTGATAAGTGTATTACACTTATCAGCCGCTAGAGGGCAGCAGAGCACAAGATCCGAAAAAAGACGACGCTGGAGCCGAAAAAAGCCGAACGGGACGTCACGGAAGGAGCCGAAGACCCGACCAGAAGACGAGGACACTGCGAACCCGGAAGACTCCGATCAGGACCCCGGGACCCGTGACCACCATTACTTTTTACAGTAATGGCGGCCGGTGCCATCCTCGGACAGCACCGACCGCCATTTTTTCCGGGTCATCGGTTCACCGATGGCCCGGAAAGGTTCCGATCGCCGCTATTGGCTGATTTGAACTGATAAGCCAATAGCGGCGATCGACGGCATGGGGGGTTAACAAGCCCCCATGGCGACAGGGAGAGATGGCCTGCAGTGTATTTCTGCCGGCCATCTCTCCCGATCGCATGCGGCCGGTCCGCGGCGCCCTCTTAAAGGACCCGCGTACCGGTACGTCATGGGTCCTTAAGAGGTTAAGATATAACTGACCCTTTCATCAGGTCATCTAGTACATTACACAATAGTGATAATAAATATACACACATGACCATAAAGTGATTAAAGGGGCATTCCACCCAGGCCCTCCCCACACAATCGAATCCTCTCCCGCACTGTTCTGTTTTGTAACTCGTGGACCAAAGTCAAAATGGCGCCAGCTTGGAAACGACATCTCCCGGCATGGCTCATGTCTCCATGATAAGCATCAGGCCCAGGCGGTGCAGGTGGGTCAGCTGGTGTGGTCAGTGCGAACCCCTTCCAGAGCAAGGAGGAAGAAGCCAAAGAGGGGGAGGAAGAAGAGGTCAGGAAAAATGATCCCTCGACACCTGCCCCATCACCTCTCTGGCAGCCTGGTATCTACCAGAGGAGAATGAGCTTGCCCTCCTACAGCTTCCCAGGACCTAGCTGGCTGCGCCCTCTGTGGATCCCAGGTGGGTATAGCTGGAAGGGGTGGTGGCGCTTTTGCTGCGGGCTCAGGAACTGCAAACCGAGCTGCTGGAGATCGGCAGGGATCGGCTCCGGGACTACTCCTGTGACCAACTGCAAACAGATGAGTTAGTGACAGGGGGACGGGAGTTCTTGGGATGGCTGTCAGTGATTTACAGTAAACACTAATTCGGCCCACTAAAGAGACGGAGGACACGTGAGAGATGTCTCCGAAGGAATAGGGGAAATAGTCAGGAGTGAGATGGAGAGGATTCCGTCCTCCAGCTTTACGACAAATGAGAAATAGCATAAAGGCCGGAATTACATGCTATTGCAGATATATTGCTTCTGGTTTATAATTGAATGATGAAAAGATTTTTGAGCGGAGTAATAATTTAAAGGAAACAGATGTCACAGAGGTACAAACAAAATAATAACTGTAATGGTAACATTATCTGACAATAAGTTGGGATTCATAATCAGGCCGATAAATGTTTCTAATTCTATTCAATTTCAAATGTGGACATTTAAAGGGGTCGGTCACTTTATAGTAAAAATATTCTGTGTTGTATAAGTAAGTGTAATCACATTACTTACTGGCAGCAGCTCCCTGTGTACCTCTAAAATCAGACTCCCCACCTCCAGACTTTGCTGTCCTGCTGAGGCTGTCCATAAGATGGCCGACATGGAGGAGCCGTGACCATGCTCCGCCTCCTCCATAGGCATATACAGGCTCAGTGGTTGACGGGCGGGGGGGTTCATGGTCATATGCTCCTCCATGTCAGCCATCTTAAGGACAGTCTGACCACAGAGCAGGGCAATATAACCTGGAGGAGGGGAGTCTGATTTTAGTTCCATGGGGCACACAGGGAGCTGCTGTCAGTATATACAGTGAGTACACAGGGAGCTGCTGTCAGTATATACAGTGAGTATACAGGGAGCTGCTGTTAGTATATACAGTGAGTACACAGGGAACTGCTGTCAGTATATACAGTGAGTACACAGGGAGCTGCTGTCAGTATATACAGTGAGTACACAGGGAGCTGCTGTCAGTATATACAGTAAGTACACAGGGAGCCGCTGTCAGTATATACAGTGAGTACACAGGGAGCTGCTGTCAGTATATACAGTGAGTACACAGGGAGCCGCTGTCAGTATATACAGTGAGTACACAGGGAGCCGCTGTCAGTATATACAGTGAGTACACAGGGAGCTGCTGTCAGTATATACAGTAAGTACACAGGGAGCTGCTGTCAGTATATACAGTGAGTACACAGGGAGCCGCTGTCAGTATATACAGTGAGTACACAGGGAGCCGCTGTCAGTATATACAGTGAGTACACAGGGAGCCGCTGTCAGTATATACAGTGAGTACACAGGGAGCCGCTGTCAGTATATACAGTGAGTACACAGGGAGCCGCTGTCAGTATATACAGTGAGTATACAGGGAGCCGCTGTCAGTATATACAGTGAGTACACAGGGAGCTGCTGTCAGTATATACAGTGAGTACACAGGGAGCCGCTGTCAGTATATACAGTGAGTACACAGGGAGCCGCTGTCAGTATATACAGTGAGTACACAGGGAGCCGCTGTCAGTATATACAGTGAGTACACAGGGAGCCGCTGTCAGTATATACAGTGAGTACACTTACTAATACACTGAACTGTAAACTGAACAATTTTACTATAAAGTGGCCAACCTCTTTAACCCCTTGCCGGAAAATGACATTTGGGAAACGTCATGTAAAACAGGTAGTTCCCGCAACATGACGTTTCCCAAACGTCATGGCTTCCCTGCCTCCCCCCGCTGTCCCTAACGGTGATCGGGCAGCGGGAGGAGGCTATGTCACACAGCATCCTGCCTCTGCCCGGAGGGGAGCCGCGCTCCCCCCGGGCAGTTAACCCCCTAAACGCTGCGGTCAATGCGACCGCAGCGTCTATGGAGAGATTCATGGTCTCCCGCCAATAGGGCGGCGGGGGGGAGGCTGCAGAACGTTGCCTCCCCCCACCGCCACTACCAGTATGTCCCCGGCCCCCCTCCCCGCGTCCCCCGATATCGGCGGATCGCCGCTATTACTGTTATAGCGGCGATCCGCCAGTACCGGGCATTACCGACGCCGCCGACAGCTTTCATCTCCCCCCACCGTGAATCCACGGTGGGGGGAGATGAAAATTTATAAATAAGACCCCAGATCAACCCCCCTAGTGGGCGATCACTAACCCGCTCCCCTCCCCGGGCGGCCATCACATCCAAGATGGCCGCCCCCATCCCTGTGAACAAACAATGTTTGTTCATGGGGTATATACCGCTGATCGCCTGTTCCCAGTGCAAAGATGCACTTTTTATCCCCTGTCACCATAAATCATTGGTGACAGGGGATAAAAAGTGTCAGTGTGTCGCCCCCACCCCCCCAGTCACCCCCCTTTCCCATATACATTACCTGATCCAGGGAGGTCCGTCCTCCTCGGCGTCCAGGCTGATTCTGAAGTGCGCATGTGCTCCAGAATCAGTTATCTCGGAAAATTTAAAGTGACAGAGACCAATTTGGTCTCTGTCACTGAACTATGATTACTGTGATAGAAAATATCACAGTAATCATAGTAATACAGTGAAAATGAATGTATAAAGTACAAAAAGTGGAAAACATACAAAAAAATAAAACACACACTTTTTATTATAGTAATAATTGCAGTTTACTCCCAAATTACTCCTAACCCCCCAGATTACCCGTAACCACCGCAGGTTGCCCATATCCGCCCCAGGTTGCCAGTAATCACGCCAGATTGCACGTAATCACCGCACGTTGCCCATAACCACCGCACGTTGCCTATCACCACCACACATTGACCATAACCACCGCACGTTGCCCATAACCACCGCACGTTGCCTATAACCACCACACATTACCCATAACCACCGCACGTTGCCCATAACCAACGCACGTTGCCCATAACCACCGCACGTTGCCTGTAACCACCACATGTTGACTGTAACCACCCCGAATTGCCAGTGACCCCCTCCAGATGGTCCGTAATCAGCCCCGATTGCCCGTAACCCCCCAGATTGCATGTAACCACCGCACGTTGCCTCTGACCACCGCACGTTGCCTCTGACCACCGCACGTTGCCTATAACCACCGCACGTTGCCTATAACTACCGCACGTTGCCTCTAACTCACACACGTTGCCTGTGACCCCCTCCAGATTGCCCGTAACCACACCAGATTGCCGTAACCACCCAAAATTACATGTACCCTGATTACCTATAAGCACTTCAGTTTATCCGTAACCACCCCAGATTGTCTGTAACCACCCCATGTTGCCCGTAACCACCGCAGATTGTCTGTAACCACCCCATGTTGCCCCTAATCACACGTAATTCCCCCCAGATTGCCTCTGACCACCGCACGTTGCCTCCGACCACCGCACGTTGCCTCCGACCACCGCACGTTGCCTCCGACCACTGCACGTTTCCTCCGACCACCGCACGTTGCCTCTAACCACCCCAAATTGCCAGTGACCCTCTCCAGATTGCCCGTAACCACGCCAGATTGACTGTAACGACCCCAAATTCCCCAAATTACAGGTACCCATCCCAGATTACCTATAAGCACTTCAGTTTATCCGTAACCACCACACGTTGCCCGTTACCACCCCACGTTGCCCGTAACCACAACAGATTGTCTGTAACCACCGCAGGTTGCCCGTAACCACCGCAGGTTGCCCATAACCACCCCAGGTTGCCCATAACCAAACCAGGTTGCCCGTGACCACCCCACATTACCTGTAATCTCATTTTTTATTGTATTTTAGTAACTGCGCTATTCTAATAACTATTACTATCTGCGGTTTTGCTCCAGCAAATTGGCGCTCCCTTCCTTCTGAGCCCCGCTGTGTGCCCATACAGTGGTTTATACCCACATATGGGGTACCGTTTTACTCAGAAGAAGCTGCGTTACAGATTTTGGGGTACGTTTTTTCTCCCATTCCTCGCAAAATTAAGCAATTTTAAACTAAACGAACATATTATTGGAGTTTTTCATTTTTACTGTCTTATTTTGAATACTTTCTTCTAATACCTGTGGGGTCAAACCGCTCACTGCACCCCAAGATGAGTTCTTTGAGGGGTTTTCTTTCCTAAATGGGGTGACTTTTGGGGGGGTTCTATTCTACTGACACTTCAGGGGCTCTGCAAACGCACCTGGCGCTCAGAAACTTCTTCGGAAAAATCGCACTGAAAATGCTAATTGGCACTCCTTCCCTTCTGAGCCCGGCTGTGTGCCCATACAGTGGTTTACACCCACATATGTGGTACCGTTCTACTCAGGAGAAACTGCGTTACAGATTTTGGCATGCAGCTTCTCCCCTGTTCCTAGTGAAATTGAGAAATTTCAAACTAAACGAACATATTATTGCAAAAATTCTAGTTTTTCAATTTTACTGTCTTATTTTGAATACTTTCCTCTAATACCTGTGGGGTCAAAATGGTCACCACACCCCAAGATGTATTCTTTGAGGGGTGTACTTTCCAAAATGGGGTGACTTTTGGGGGGGTTCTCTTCTGCGGACACTACAGGGGCATTACAAACGCACCTGGCGCTCAGAAACTTCTTCAGCAAAATCTGAACTGAAAATGCTAATTGGCGCTCCCTTCCTTCTGAGCCCGGCTGTGTGCCCATACAGTGGTTTATGCCCACATATGGGGTACCGTTGTATTCAGGAGAACCTGCGTTACAAATTTCGGGGTACTTTTTTTCTCTTGTTCCTCGTGAAATTGAGAAATTTCAAACTAAGCGAAAATATTATTGGAAAAATTCAAGTTTTTAATTTTTACTGTCTAATTTTAAATACTTTCCTCTAATACCTGTGGGGTCAAAATGGTCACCACACCCCAAGATGTATTCTTTGAGGGGTGTACTTTCCAAAATGGGGTGACTTTTGGGGGGGTTCTCTTCTGCGGACACTACAGGGGCACTGCAAACGCACCTGGCGCTCAGAAACTTCTTCAGCAAAATCTGCATTTAAAAAGCTAATTGGCGCACCTTCCCTTCTGAGCCCCGCTGTGTGCCCATACAGTGGTTTACGCCCACATATGGGGTACCGTTGTATTCAGGAGAACCTGCGTTACAAATTTTGGCATGCCTTTCTCATGTTCCTTTTAAAAATGAGAAACTTTAATCTAAACGTGTATATTATTTGAAAATTAAAATTTTCGATTTTTTTCACGGCCTAATAGTGAATACTTTCCTCCAGCCCCTGTAGGGTTAAAATGCTCATTATACCTCTAGATTAATTCTTTAAGGTGTCTAGTTTCCAAAATGGAGTCACTTATAGGGGTTGTCAGGATACAAGCCTTCTAAATCCATTTAAAAAAAGAACTGGTCCCTAAAAAAAATCAGTTTTGGAAACTTTCACAAAATGTGATAATTTGCTAATAAATTTCTAAGCCCCATAACACCCTAAAAAAGTAAAATATGTTTCCCAAATTATGCCAGAATAAAGAGGACATATTGGTAATGTGATTTAGTAACTAATTTATGTGCTATGACTTCCTTTTTCAATTTCAAATTTTTCATATTGATGTTTTTCACAAAAAAACACACAAAGTAGTGACCAAATTTTGCCACTAATATAAAGTGTCATATGTGACGAAAAAACTATCTCAAAATCGCTAGCATACGTTAAAGCATCACTGAGTTATAAGTGCATAAAGTGAGACAGGTCAGATTTTGAAAAATGAGCCTGGTCATTAAGGCCAAAACAGGCTTTAGAGGCAAGGGGTTAAGATATAAATCATGTTTGCAATTTACTTATTATTATTTTTTTTTTAATCATGGAAAACACAGGACTTCCTGTGATTAGGATCTTTGAAAAAAAAAGAGACTAAACACAGGAAGTCTTGGTCATCTGACAACTAAAAGAGAAGGCAGTCATGTGATTCATAGACACATTGAGCTGTGAATCTCTGTAATGCTGGGACTTAATGTGTTTAGTCTCTTTTTCAACCAGCACAAGACTGAAAAGCTTCAGGAGACTGGACCTGGATTTCAGGTAAGTTTCACAGCAGGATAACAAAAAAAATAATGAATGTAAATTGCAAACTTGCTTTATATCACATCCTCTGTTGATTTAGAAAATTATAACGACATTGACCCTGGTTATATGACCTCCCAACATTATTTTCTCCCTACCAATGATAGTATTTGGTCTCTCTCGCTGATACAAGTGAGGGTTTCACTCCCTGGTTGTATGAGTGAACACTAGGAGGAGTGGTGTTTCCAGACGTGACTATTTTCTTTGAATATTTGCCAATTATTTCACAGGCATTATTGCATTTTCTCGAAAAACAGGAGCCTGTCACTCAATCTGCAGTTGCATGCTATATTACAGAGTTATACTCTCTCCATTAATCTCCACTACTGATAATTCTCCTCCAGGTGTACACAAGCCTGAGCACTGCACTCCGTCCTTAGGCCACATTCACACATTCCATGTTTTGCTTGGATCTTGGACGTGGAATGCATGTAAAGGACTTTTCCCCCGCTCGGGCAGCATCTGTGGTAAGATGCTGGGAGCGGGGGAACTGTATGCACATGCATCGCACTGTAATGAATCAGCTGCGTGGCTCTGTCATTACAGCGCAGTGTGTATGAATACAGTTCCCCCGCTCCCAGCATCTTATCACAGATGCTGCCCGGGTGGGGGAGAAGTTACATGCATTCCACATCCGTGATCTGTGCAGAACACGGAACGTGTGAATGTGGCCTTCATGGTGGGGATCCTTTCCTGCACTAGACATGGAGAGGTGGAATTTTAAAGGGCTAAAACGCTACAGATTTGCTGTGGATTGAGGATGTTTTTCAACTAATTTGAATAGGAAAGTAAATATCTTTATCATTTCACTTCCATAGGTGTCCATTTCCATTCTGTCGTATGCTGTGGCGGAGAGCAGTGGGTGACATCCATTTTAAAGGCCGATTGCTAAGAGGACAGGATGATGCAGAAGACCCTGTTATTCAGTCATTAGATGCTGACGGACACCTGATTTTGTATCATACCTAAATGAGAACTCATGGGGGTCTCTCTTTCACAGCCAACTATTCGACCTGTAGAGTAGAATATCTTTTTCAATCAGATATTTTTTATTAAACATTTTTCAATTCTACAACAAACCCCTCCCCAACCCCTCCACCCCTTCCCTCCCACAACTTCCCCCTCCCCCCAACCCTTAGGACTACATGTCCCTTCCCCGTCACATGTTTTAACAAGAAAACACAGTCATCACAAAAATATATCTTGTATAAATATATCAGTACGTTCTGTTACATACCCGATCATCAATTTGCATCTTCCCCAGGCAGGGGACCCCACTCACACACCCCATTCACACCAACATTCTCTCCAGCACATCTACAATATGCAGCACTAATTATAGAAAGTCACTAGAGGCCTCAAGTCCATTAAGGCCTATTCCGCACGGCGTCTACGTTTTGATCTAGAGTAGAATATCTAGATGTGGTACTTAGCTCTAGGAGTGGAACTATCACTACAAGTACTCATTTTAAGAAGGTTGACAGTAACAGCTATTTAAATTATAGGAGCGCACACCATAAAAAGTGGAAAGACAATATACCCTTTAGTCAGTAAAAAGAATTAGAAAAAATTGCTCAAACGATATAGATTTCAAGACCCAAAGTATAATACTTAGTAATAGATTCTCTGCTAAGGGGTATCCGAAAAGAGTGGTAAATGCAGCATACAAGAGAGCCAGCAGTGTCACACAAGAAGACTGCCTAAAACCAGGAATTCCCCAGGAACCAAAAGAAAATAAACATATGGTCTCCTTTATTACCACCTACAACTCTAATTTTAAACTAATAGAAAACATCCTCAACAAACATTGGGGAATCCTTCTGAATGACCCATTTTTAAAAAATGAACTTCCACCAAGAGCGAAAACTCTAAAAAACCGCTTGGACCCAGTCGACTAAGACCTAAGGAAGAAGCAACAAACAGTATTGCCCTAAATATAATTGTAGATGGATCCTCCAAGTGTGATAAGAATAAATGTAAATGCTGTGAGAACATACTTACAACAAACAAACAAACTTTAATAGTAGAACAACCAAAGAAAATTTCTCTATTAAACATCAAATGACTTGTGGTAGCGAATACATCATATAATTACTTACCTGCCCATGTGGATTACAATACGTAGGGAGAACCACCATGACCCTAAGAATGAGAATCAACAAGCACAGACACAATATTAGCACTGGTTTCATGAAACACAGTGTATCAAGACATTCTGCACTACACCATCAGAATAGTTTCAAAGGGTTCTTAGTCTGTCCCATTGACCACATACCTCCAAATACTCAAACGCCGTGAAATGTATTGGATCTATAAACTTCATACATTATCCCCTGGTGGTTTAAATGAGGCTTTTGAGATCATCATGTAATCATTTTTAATTATACATATTTAGTATACTGTACATCATGAATCTATTAATCCTACATATTTATTTATTTATTTATTACAACTCTTGAAAAAATTATTTACCCTTTTTTTTTTTAAATACTGTACTAATTTACTATATTCTTCCATTTAATCAAATAATAGTGATAGGTTCTTCACATTATTATTTTTTACTGTATTCATATTGTCTACACTCACTGCCGCGCTATTGCAAATATAATTACCAGTCCATGCACACTCGCTGCTGTACAATAAAACAGATAGCGCACAGCAGTGTCACTCAGTTGTTTGTATATGAACTTAATCTGTGTGAGACGAGCTACGGCAAGCGACCTGATCCTCGGCACTAGTGAAATGTTTCTATTCATTTCCTATAGATTTCTACTTTAGCTTCTTACTACAGCAAAACGTTTTCTTCCTGCCGATGGTTCGAGTTCTCAATAAAGTTATCTCCATATTGACAAAAAAAAGAAAAAAAGTCGATCACATGATCTGACTCATAATAACATTTTAATTGTGTTTCTATGTTGCATCTTCCAACATCAATAACATTTCCCATTAGTACCTATGTTTTTGTATATTTATATTGTGTTAGATTAACAATTTTCTTTTTAACCCTACAGCGTCACCAGGTTGGGGGCGGTACTGCTGTACACACCTCCCGCCAGACAGTGATTATCTGCCTATTTATCTGAGACCAGTCTGTATGCCTTCATATGTCTCTTTTAACTTGATAAAGAGGTACTATACCTCGAAACACCTTGTTTTATGAGACAATAAATGATCTCTTAGCTCATCTGTTAGTTCTAATTGCCATCCAGCGCCGACCCAAGTCCTCTGCCTCAGCCCGGTTAATTCCCAGGTCTCCGACACACCATTATACAATATATGATGAAGAATACGATACTTTGTTAGAAAACACACTTTACTCTGAGGCTATCTATCTAACTTTTCTTCTTACTCAGAGGAGGAAAAATATACAACTCTGATATAAAAAATAAACTTTGACTACTGAAGTGCAATACTGAAGTGCCATAATAAACCTTTTGTAATCACATACTTTTGAAAGTGCTTTAGGAAGAACTGGATAAGTGTCTCTGTTTGGGTAGAGTCTCTTTTAGGCAATTACACCATCGTCCATATAAAAGGCTCTGGGACAGGCACTAAAGAACAATATAAGAACCTGAGTGTCCTTTCAGCGCATAGCTGGATAGTAAACAAGGGAGCTTGGTCAGGAGGACCAGGTACAAGTCTTGAACGTTGCATAACTATCTTACACTAAGGCAATAGGATAAACACAGTGAGTTACATGGATCTAAGGACCAGGCTTGACTACTTGAACGTTACAGATGAACTTTTCTTACGCTAAGGCAACAAAGTGAACACAGTGAAATACAACATACAAACAGTCAAGAACTTTGCTTTTTGTAGTGAAGCTTAATGAAAGGATGCAGGAGGACCCTGAGTAGGCTTCTTCTTTTTCTCCCATGGATAATAACAACGTGAGGGTGCTGGAGTAGGAGCCTCACTAGACGCAGTAGTGACCACGATGCTGGGCGTCACTGTGGTGATGGGGGAGATGATGGGAGCCACGTGGTACGTCACTGACGTGGTAGAGCAGGCGGCTTTAGCCACAGCAGCAGGAGCAGGAAGCTTGGGAAGCAGCAGTGAGAGAACCCAAAGGTTTAAAATCCTGCCAGTCTTCATCCCAATTTTCTAAAGGGGTTGGCAAGAAGGGCCTTTGGACTGGGTTCTTGGCCTGGTAACGGCTGCAGCCCAGGGACCCTTTGGGGACCCCTGCAGAGTATACTCCACAACTTCCCCAGCAATGAGGTTGTTCAAGTAGGCTGGCTGATAAGCTCTCATCACAGCCCTCCGGTTGACCAGCACCAGCAGCCCAGTGTAGGAGTCCATGATCAGCCCATATCATCGACGCTTATCAAATTTAGTGACAGCTCCTCTTCTTCTCTCCAGAGGGGCTGCACCTGGCCGGGGTCGTTCCAATTTTTGGATGAAGAGCAGCTCATACGCGGCATTAGACTCCAGGTATGGGGTGTAGGGATGACCCCAGAGCGTGGCGTAATCGGGATAGGGCACCGCTGGTAGTGATTCCGGCGCTAGGCCGGTTTTGGCAGAAGACCCATCACTGGCAATAGGAGCTGCGGTGGTCTGCCAGGCAGTAGTAGAGGCCGCAGGCACAGTAGTAGCCATAGTGGGGGCAGCTCTAGTGGTGGGCGGCAAGAGAGAGAGGGCCCGCTGGATGTTGTCCACTATCTGCATCACTTTGGGCTCCCGACCAAACACCCATTGCGGCAGCGGCGGAGAATCGCGCCCAGGAGGCCGCCATAAGCCCGGAGAGATAGGGCCTTTGTGGAAAGTTTTTCCCCCAGGGTCAGGATTGAGAGGTACCTGGGGAGGCTCGTCCAGAATCCGGTCGTGCTCAGACGAGAGGGACGGCCCCGTGGAGAAAGTGTACCGAGAGGAGTTGGAGGAATCAGGACTTGAGCGGCCACTGAGGTCGGAGGAGGTCTCTTCCTCGGCGTCGGCAGCATTCGGAGTAGAGGCCCGGCTTGGCTCTTCACTCACGGATCGGGGAGACCCCCAGCTACTATCACTATCGGAGGGCAGCGGGGCCAGCAGGCATTCCGGATCAAACGCTGGTAGGGACGCAGGAAGCTCCGGTAGTGCAGAATCAGCAGCAACAGGTGCGCACATCCTGTTCGTGATGCCAAAGTTATGCGCTGGGCCTCTCCGCTGAGAGTAGTAGTAGGTGGTAGTACTGGGTGGGAACCCGGTTAGCCACTTGCCTGATGGTATGTCACTGTATTGGCACGAGGGATAGCAGCTGTAGACCGGGAACATGACCAAGCGGAGGACGAGCAATTCCTCGTTGTCCTTAGTCAGGGTACCAATAATTACACCAATGCCAAGGTTCAGAAACAACGGTAGTTGTGTATTTATTATAACGGTGGTAACTCGTAGCAGCAGTCTTTTCGGATGCAACCAGGTATAAGGCAGACTTGAATAAAGCAGAGTAATGGGTCATGCTGCAATAGGCTGTGATGATAACGTACTGAATGATGGGAGTAGTAGTGATACTGAAGTTGAGATGCTGGGCGGAATGAAACTGAGATGAATACTTGCAGTTGATGATTAGAGAAGATGATGAGAGGAATGTCTGAAGAACGGCACCCAGATCTTTAGTATAGATGAGGATCTTGAGACTTGAGAATAAGAACACAGCCAGGAACACTTCTGTTAATGCTGTACACGTCCTTCTCTCTTAACAGTAGAGAGAGGACACACACACAACTTGTCCCCCTGAAGGTGGAAGACAGGACTCAAGAACAACAGAGTAACACACCCTTCTCCCCTAAAGGTGGAGAGAGGACTGAGGTAGGACAGGAAGTCACATGGTATTCCCAGCCAAAGCTCGATGGCCATTGGGGTTACCATGGAAGCAGGGAACGTGACACCAAGCCATTGCATCATCACACCATTAGGCACATAGAACTGAATGTATACAAGAAATAGGTGAAACAACAGACCTGAATACTAAGAGGGGTGACATAAAACGCAGTTTGCAGTGGACCATAGTTTTCCAGAACAGAGGCAATAAAATACTGACTGACCCAGATATAGACATTCACTTTTGAGAAATAATAAGAGAAACTTTGTTCTGGGACACTGCACTACCATAGAGGCAGGGTAGGCAGTTGCTATGTGGCCCGTGCAGGAGGGGGGCCGGGGAGAAGGTAAGAGTGCGTGTCCTTCTGCTTAACCCCTTATGTACTGCAGATTTTAAGTGATCCAATATTTACTTATGTGGTGTTCCACCGTTGGTGTTGCTATTGGTTACACCCTTCGCCCCTGAACATCTCCTCCAATCAGCCCCCCCCCTCCTGTTGCCGCTGCTGCCAAACCCCCCCCCAACCAGCCCCTCCGCTGCCGCTCCTGCCGCCGGACACCCCCTCCAACCAGCCCCTCCGCTGCTGCTCCTGCCGAACATCCTCTCCAACCAGCCCCTCCACCGCCGCTCCTGCCAAACATCCCCTCCAACCAGCCCCTCCGCCGCCGCTCCTGCATAACATCCCCTCCAACCAGTCCCTCGGACGCCGCTCCTGCCGCTGCTGCAGCATGTACCCTTACATTACCAGCAGTCCCCCAGCCAGCCGCCGCCGTCGCTCCTGCCACCGCCCCTGCCACCGCTCCTGCCGAACATCCTCTGCAACCAGCCCCTCCGCCGCCGCTCCTGCTGCTGCTGCAGCAGCAGCATGTGCCCTTACATTACCGGCATTCCCTCAGCCAGCCTCCGCTCCCAGCTCACTGCCCCATCTGCTGACTCGTTCCCTGATGTCCCTCTGGCAGCTCTCATCATCCGCTGCCGGAGAGACATCAGGGCACAAGTCGGCAGGAGGCAGGAGCGGCAGTAAGCTTGGAGCAGCTGCGCGGCGGCTGGCTGGGGGAATGTCGGTAATTTAAGGGCACATGCTGCTGCAGCAGCAGCAGGAGCGGCGGCAGAGGGGCTGGTTGGAGGGGATGTTCGGCAGGAGCGTTGGCAGAGGGGCTGGTTGGAGGGGGTGTTCGGCGGCAGGAGTGCCAGTGGAGGGGCTGGTTGGAGGGAAGGTTCAGCAGAAGCGGCGGCGGAGGGCCTGGTTGGAGGGGGTGTTCAGCAGGAGCAGCGGTGGAGGGGCTGGTTGGAGGGGGTGTTCGTCAGCGGCGGAATGCTGGTGATGGCCTTGGTACTACTCCCCCATCATCTGCTCATACCTGCACATCTCTCTATATAGAATAACCCCCTTGCTGTGCATCCCCCGTATAGAATAGTCCCCCTACTGTACATCCCCCCATATAGAATAGCCCCCTGCTGTACATCCCCCCATATAGAATAGGTCCCCTGCTGTACATCCCCCATATAGAATAGCCCCCACTGTGCATCCCCCCTTATAGAATAGCCCCCCTGTGCATCCCCCATACAGAATAGCCCACCTGTGCATCCCCCATATAGAATAGCCCCCTGTGCATCCCCCCATATAGACTAGCCCCCCGTGCATCGCCCTATATAGAATAGCCCCCCATGCACCCCCCCTATATAGAATAGCCCCCCTGCATCCCCCATATAGAATAGCGCCCCCCCCTGTGCAGCCCCATATAGAATAGCCCCCTGTGCATCCCCCCAATATAGAATAGTCCCCCTGTGCATCCCCCCATATAGAATAGCCTCCCCTGCATCCCCCAATATAGAATAACCCCCCTGTGCATCCCCCCATATAGAATAGCCCCCCTGTGCATCCCCCTATATAGAATAACCCCCCTGTGCATCCCCCCATATAGAATAGCCTCCCCTGCATCCCCCCATATAGAATCGCCTCCCCCACACCTGCTCCCTGCTGCAGTGCGGTGGTGCTTCTTCTCACAGATCCTCAGCGGCGCGCCAGGGAAGTGACGTCAGCCGCTGAGGGCCTAGTGTAGGTTCCTGCAGACGTGCCTGCGAGCAGCATGTCTGCGGCCCCGGGCCGGCCCTGACGCCTTCCAGCTACGAAGACCGGCACAGGGGGCACATGCCCCCCCTGTCCAGCCTGCCCCTGCTCCGGCCACAAGAGTGACTGGCAGGGCCGGGGGCCAATGGCTTCCTGGCTCTGTCAGTCAGAGCGCGGCCGCTGCAAACTGTGAGTGTTCATCTTGAACGCTCACAGTTAAAAGGGTAGTGCGGCGGTAAAGAATTATTCACAGAATAACACACATTACAAAGTTATACAACTTGTATGTTATGTCTGTGAATCGCCCCCTTCCCGTGTCCCACCACCCCCGCCCGTGTACCCGGAAGTGTGTGGTGCATTATACATACCTGATACGTGTCGAGGGCCGTCCACCATTTTGTGCCAAACGTCATCTTCGGGTGGACGGCTGAATCCCTGCCGCCGTCCCCCCAGCCGCGGCACAGTTATGCTCAGCCAATCTCGGCTGAGCATCGGATGACGCTGCAGAGAGCGGCCGGCATTCGGAACAGACGGAGCTGTTCGCCGGCCGGCCGAAGAGGACGTTACTGACTGAAGATCGGAGACAGGTGTCGGCACGTGACAGGTAATGTATAGCGCACCACACTTCCGGGTACACGGGTGGGGGTGGTGGGACATGGGGAAGGGGGCCATTCACAGACATAACATACATTACAAAGTTGTATAACTTTGTAATGTGTGTTATTCTGTGAATAATTCTTTACCGCCGCACTACCCCTTTAAAGGGCATGGGCACCTGCCCTCTGCAGAGGCTGAATGAATAGCGCAGCAGCCGGCTGTGCTATTCTTGCAGCCACTACTGAGGTCCGGTGGACATGGGGGCCAGGACCGGCGGCCCCCGGATTGGTAATCCTGGCAACCCAGCGGGCATTTGCCTTGTTTGCCAGATTACCAATCCGGGCCTGAGAATGTCCCCCTGCACTGCCCCAACATAAAAAACAAAACCTTACACTTGCCCAATCCAAGCTTGAAGCCGGTCTTCCTCTCTCCGGCCTGTGAGCAGCCAGGAAGGATCCTCCAGCAGGTGCCATGACGTCACATCACTGCGCTTGCTGGAGAGCTCCCTTCCTGACATCTCAGTAACTGCGGAGGTCGGGGCTGGTGGGAGCTTCACTGAACAGCAAGAGCAAGAGCGGCCAGGAGCTGAGACCGGGGGGGGGGGAGGACGGACCAGTGCAATGGTGGGGGGGGGGGCGGCATGCTTGGGTCTGGGGTGGGGAGTTTGTCAGGTTAGCTGAGACTGGCGGAGGGGAGGGGGCGGGGCGGTGTTGCAATCGGGAACTGAGTGGGATGCTGGGGGGGTTGGCAAAAGAGGAACAGACAGGGGGAACGGAGGGGGTTTGTACTGCTCCTGGCGCCCTCTAGCTCTCAGCACCCCGTTTGGTAGCCCGGCCCGCACGTTGCAAGAAACGGCCCTGTATAGAGGAAGGGCCAGCCTTAGGGTAGATGGCGCCCTGTGCAAAACTTTATTTTGGCGTCTCCTTCCCCCCCCCCCCGCCTCTGTTGATACCCCCTAATAGTGACATAGACTCATTGACTAAATCTTACAGCCTCCCACCCCTCCAGACAACCTCCACAATAAATCTACAAACATGATGGGAGGCTGTAGTATTTAGATATAATAGACTAAATCCTAGTACAACGAGCGCCACCCCTAAACCCACCGTCCCCCCACCATTATATATGTGACCTTTTCATCACTTTTTGAATTTTTTTCTAGGATGTGATTTCACAAAAAATCTGCAAATTTGGACTTGGCCTTTTTTGCGATTACACAGTTTACTGTGCAAGATCAGAAATGTGATTTTATAGTTCAGACAATAAAACTTTAGCTATCAGGGTATGCTGGGGGCAGTAGTTATGCACTGTTTCAGCTGTTGGGGTATGCTGGGGATAGTAGTTATGCACTGTTTCAGCTGTTAGGGTATGCCCGGGGTAGTAGTTATGCATGGTTTAACCCATGAGGGTATGCTGGGGGCATTAGTCATGCATGGTTTAGCTGTTGTGGTATGCTGGGGGTAGTAGTTATGCACGGTTTAAGCCATGAGGGTATGCTGGGGGTAGTAGTTATGCACTGTTTCAGCTGTTAGGGTATGCGCGGGGTAGTAGTTATGCACGGTTTAAGCCATGAGGGTATGCTGGGGGCATTAGTCATGCATGGTTTAGCTGTTGGGGTATGCTGGGGGTAGTAGTTATGCACGGTTTAAGCCATGAGGGTATGCTGGGGGCAGTAGTTATGCACTGTTTAGCTGTTGGGGTATGCTGGGGGTAGTAGTTATCCTCTGTTTAGCTGTTGGGGTATGCTGGGGGTAGTAGTTATGCACTGTTTCAGCTGGTAGGGTATACGCGGGGTAGTAGTTATGCACGGTTTAAGCCATGAGGGTATGCTTGGGGCAGTAGTTATGCACTGTTTTAGCAGTTGGGGTATGCCGGGGTAGTAGTTATGCACTGTTTCAGCTGTTGGGGTATGCTGGGGTAGTAGTTATGCAGTAGTCATTATCTAGTGCAGGGACTCATGTGGGCCAGGGGACCTGCACGTTGGACATGAGGCAATATGGTTTGCTCAATTTATATACCAACATCCTGGAGTTGGTTTTTAAATATAGCTGAGAGGCATTAGTGTCAGCCATAGGTGTGAGGTGCAGCAGCTCCTTTCTCTCCATGTCCGTACTTTACTTTTCTTCCTTTTCAGAGTGGCTAGCACCCCTCCTGGTAAGACCCATGTGACCCCAATTAGCTGTAAGCATCTGTGCACACATGGTAAGTACCTCCTAGTTCTCCCATTTTACCTCCAGTGCAGTGGTGAGTAGTGTTCCTTGGTGGCCGCTTTCTCCGCCACCGGCGCCTGCTGGGTTTAGGGGGACCCTTGGGGTTTGGTCCTGTGATAGTGGGGTGCAGGGCCATTCTGCGTCCCCCCTTCTCTGCCCATCCAGCTCAACCCAGGCTCCCAGCGCCGATGACATTCCTTCCAGCTGCATACTGTAGCAGTGAGCACCCTACTGTCCTGGGGTCCTGATCGGCTGGGCATCGGCAGCAAGAGAGGGGGCGTGCTGGGCTGGCTGAGGGGGTTGCTCAGGGCTGCCCACTATGCATATTCATGTAAGCATAGTGAGCGGCAATGGAGGGGGCGGACTAGGCGGGGCGAGCAAGTGCTGCGGTCCATCGGGTGACGCCTCAAATCCTCCTAAGCCCCTCATTAGCATAGGGGCAATTAGGCTATATCTAAATAAAAAAAAGAGAAGAGAGGATTCATTACCATTACTGCAGTCATGATAGAAAGGACTTCTGTGGCATATCAGCAGGTTCATTGGGGAGAACCTGCTGATAGTGGCGCTTTAGGCTATGTTCACACTACGTAAAACTACGGCCGTTGTTCTCGCCCCAGAACTACGGCCGTAGTATTGCGGTGTGTGACATAGCCTATCTTTAATGGGATCCCGGCCGGAGCGTACACACATCGTATACGCTCCGGCCGGGATCTGTGCGGCACCGGAAAAAACTGACAGGTCAGTTTTCAGCGGCCGGAATTCAGTGAATTCCGGCCGCAGAAAGACCTGTCAGCAGGGCCGTCTTACCCATTGGGCAGAGTAGGCGGCTGCCCGGGGGCCCTTGTGTCCTAGGGGGCCCCTGCCCTCTGTGACCTGTATTTTTCGCTTTATAAGACGCAGTTATAAAACTAAGTGCATCCTATAAAGCGAAGACGGCTCCCAAGCAGTGCTGAGCACCGCAAGGAAGCCGTCCCGCCCGCCCCCTGTATTGCCCCCTCCGCCTGCCCAGCCCGCCCCTTTTATCGCCGCTCAGCCCGCCTCTTCTATCGCCGCTCAGCTGAGCCGATCAGAAGCCCAGGAAAGTGCAATGAGCAGCACTTTCCTGGGCTTCTGACTGACTCAGCTGAGCGGCGATAGAAGGGGTGGGCGGTCCCAGCAGCTGATGTCTCCCGGCAGCGCGCTCCCGTCATCCTCCGGCACAGGCAGCGGGGTACAGAGACGCTGCCTGTGTCCTGGATGTGTCGTGCAGCCGGACACTTCCGGCACAAGCAGTCTCTCTGTACCCCGCCGCCTGTGCCCGGAGGATGACGGGAGTGCGCGCTCTGCCGGGAGAGGAGCTGCTGGGGCCGCCGGACAGGTGAGTAACTGGTTTGTTGTTTTGGGGGGCACTGGCTACTATGCGGGGCACTGGCTACTATGGGGGCACTGGCTACTATAGGGGGCACTGGCTACTATGGGGGCACTGGCTACTATGGGGGGCACTGGCTACTATGTGGGCACTGGCTATTATGGGGGCACTGGCTACTATGGGGGGCACTGGCTACTATGGGGGCCACTGGCTACTATGGGGGGTACTGGCTACTATCGGGGCACTGGCTACTATGGGGGGGCACTGGCTACTATGTGGGCACTGGCTATTATGGGGGCACTGGCTACTATGGGGGGCACTGGCTACTATGAGGGGCACTGGCTACTATGGGGGGCACTGGCTACTAAGGGGGTCCTGGCTACTATGGGGAGCACTGGCTACTATGGGGGCACTATATGGGGGAATTGGCTACTATGGGGGGCACTATATGGGTCGATTGGCTACTATGGGGGGCATTAAATGCAAAGATGTGGGGGATTTGATGGTGGTGGTTGGGGGGGGGGCAATTCACACCTCTGCCCAGGGGCCCATAATGCTGTTAAGACGGCCCTGCCTGTCAGTTCACACAGTGAAGCGAGTGGCCGGAGCTGTGTGCTATGAGAAGCTCTGATGCGAGGTCTGCGCATCAGAGGTCTGCGGCCGGAAAGATCATCCAGCCAGTACTTAAGTACCGGCCGGGATGATCCGGGCTAAGACCGGCCTTTCCGTGACCCGGCCGGGTCACAGAACGGCCGGATGTTCACGTAATGTGAACATATCCTTAAGGTTGTTGCTAGTTTGGAAGGGTGGTGTGCCAGCCAGGGTTTTTAACTTGCCCATGACCTGATTCTGGAACAATTCCATCTCATTGGACCTAATCTGAGCAGGGTAGAAGTGTGGATTCCGCACCTGGAAACCAACAAAACGATGGACCACGTCAGCCACCTCCCTATCCTGTAATGACACAAGGTCTTGCAAAGCCATTTGTTCAGAAAAACATTTGGTAACATACTCATTTTCAACAACATTAGTTGCGTGCACATTTTTATTTGTATTTTCAACATTTTGCGGGATAAAATGCTTCCTGGCTGTGAGATCTCTAACACATTTGTTGACATCAAGCATTGTGGCAAACAGTTTTAGGTCCCGAGTAGGAGAAAAATTGAGACCTTAACATGTTGTTCACTTAAAGTCTGTGAGGATAAACTTAGAACACTTTTTACATCCGTCTGGTGCGAGTTCCGGGGCTCTTGTTCTCCGTTACATCTGCCGTTTTTGTGCTCGGCGTCCCCTTTGCCGGTTTTTGATGGCTTAGAACCTTTAGAGTCTTTTTGTTTTCTTTATATGTTGGAACTTTGGGGCCCGATGCAGATTCACCATTAGTTTGATCGTCAGATGTATCCATATCTGTGGAGGTAAAGCCCACATGACTTCTTACAAACTCAGGTGTATGTTTGGTGGGCGCACGATTTTTCTTCCTTAAGATTTGGGCGTCGGAGGCATCCTCTCACGCCTCCCCCACTCGTACACCTGCTCCTTCTTGTAATCAAAAGTTTGGATAAGTTTGGATAAGTTGGTGTTTCACTTTCTCCTGCTGCACAATCAGTTTCATAAGTTCAAACGAGCAGCTTGTCAGTGTCTTATTCCAATCCTGTATGAAGTATCGGAGAATATGGCTGTCGGTATCTTTTTAATGCGTTGACCTCTTGGGATCATATCATTTTTCAGGTAGAATGCCAACATAGTTTCATTAAGCAGACTTTTCTCCAACTTTCTTACATCTGCTTTAAACTCCAAATTAAGTAAGTCCACGGATTCAACTGTTGTGAACACCTCGGCAGCCTTTTCCGCATGAGTGTGGGCGATTGAGAGGCTTCCATATCGCATGTCCAAACAGGTTAGTGTGCACGAATTCCTGGGACAGATGAAAGTCACTTGCAACTCAAACTCGTGGTCTCATGAGTTTGATAAGGGCTAAATTTCTTTGTACATAGACAGAACGGAGCGCGGCTTGTGGTAAACAGAATGTCCAAGCTGGCCACACCTTTCACGCTTGAATAAACTACTGTTGCTTGCAGAAATCACCCTCAGTAAATGCACCTTTTTCACCACCTCCCCCCCTTCTCCACCACCTCTCCCCCCCTTCTTCACCACCTCCCCCCCACCTTCTCCACCACCTCTCCCCCCCTTCTCCACCACCTCTCCCCCCCCTTCTCCACCACCTCTCCCCCCCCTTCTCCACCACCTCTCCCCCCCCCCCCTTCTCCACCACCTCCCCCCCTTCTCCACCACCTCTCCCCCCCTTCTCCACCACCACCTACCCCCCTTCTCCACCACCACCTACCCCCCTTCTCCACCACCTCCCCCCCTTTTCCACCACCTCCCCCCCTTTTCCCCCACCTCCCCCCCTTCTCCACCACCCCATCCCCACCACCCCCTCCGCCTCAACAACACCACCACCCCCTCCCCACCACCCCACTCATCCATCACCCCACTCATCCATCACCTTCATCCCCTCCGCCTCCACAACACCCCCTCCTCCAGCACCTCATCAACCACCTCGACACCCTCCTCCACCACCCCCTCCTCACCTCCTCCTCTACCACCTCCTCCACTATCCCCTCCTCCACTACCCTCTCCTCCAACACCTCATCCTCAACCACCACCCCCTCCTCCTTCTCCTCCACCACCTCCTCCACGATCACCACCTCCTCCACCACCTCATCCTCCACAACCACCACCTCCTCCAGCAGTAACCCCTCCTCCATCACCTCTCCCATCACAATCACTGCCTCCATCACCACCATTTCATCCACTACCATCACCAACACCTCCACCAGCATCACCACCCTCTCCACTATCACCCGCCTCACCACCATTACCACCTGCACCAACACCTCCCGCACCACCCTCACCACCACTCCCCCCACCACAAAGTCGTCCACCACCACCACCACATCCTCCATCAACGCCATCACATCCTCCACCATCACCCCTGCCATCTCCTCCTCCAACAACACTACCTTCTCCACCAACAACACCACCTCCTGTACCACCAACACCACCTCCTGTACCGCCAACACCACCTCCTGTACCGCCAACACCACCTCCTGTACCGCCAACACCACCTCCTGTACTGCCAACACCACCTTTTCTGCTTGCTCTCTGTTTTTTGTTTTTCTCTCCTACAAATAAAGAAGAACAGTCAGGAATTAACAGATTTACAGATTGCAAAAATGAACATCAGACAGTAGTGGATATGGGAGCAATGGGAAATTCTCATATTTTAGATCTGTTTTTAAAGGGGTTATCCAGCGTTAGAAAAACATGACTTTTTCTTCCAGAGACGGCACAAATCTTGTCCTCAATTTGTATGTGGTATTGCAGGTCAGTTCTATTAAAGTAAATGGAGCTGAATTGTAATACCACACACAACCTGAGGACAGAGGTGGCACTGTTATTGCAGGAAGTCTTCTAATCCTGGATAACCCCTTTAACTACCGGCACTTAAAAACATGGCTAAATCTATTAACACAACTCCTTTATCTATACCAGGGATGGGGAACTTGTGGTCCTCAAGCTGTTGCAAAATCCCCATCATGGCTGGAGAGCCAAAGGCAAAGATGTCATAGATCAGCCTCCCCCTCCCTATACAATAATCTCTGCAGAGGCCACAGAACATGCCTAGTAAGCTATCCTACTAATGTGAATAGGGGCTGCTCCAGCCTATTGTGTCTATATGGCGTACAATAAAGCATATCACTAAATCCTGGTAAAAACAGCTCAGAAATTTGGATGCCCCCAAAGTAATGTACCAGAAATTAGATCATCAAAATGGCATTAACTTTTACGGGGCTGCTGCATTGTGTATCGCCCTGAATTGTATATTTATTGTTTATCCCGGAACGTCCACCAGGGGGAGCTCACAACATATGGCCTTATCAGACACATTGTACATTTATAGCAAAGGGGGATTCCGACCTCCCCCAATATAGTATATACATGTAGGGATCAGGATAGAGGGGTTTTCCCATCATATATAATATAGTATATACCTGTAGGGATCAGGAAAGAGGGGTAATCCTATCATATATAATATAGTATATACCTGTAGGGATCAGGATAGATGGGTAATCCTATCATATAAAATATCATATATACCTGTAGGGATCAGGATAGATTGGTAATCCTACCATATATAATATAGTATATACCTGTAGGCATCAGGATAGAGGAGTAATGCTATCATATATAATATAGTATATACCTGTAGGGATCAGGATAAAGGGCTAATCACATCATATATAATATAGTATATACCTGTAAGGACCAGGATAGAGGGGTTTTCCCATCATATATAATATAGTATATACCTGTAGGGATCAGGATAGAGGGGTTTTCCCATCATATATAATATAGTATATACCTGTAGGGATAAGCATAGAGGGCAAATCACATCATATATAATATAGTATATACCTGTAGGGATCAGGATAGAGGGGTTTTCCCATCATATATAATATAGTATATACCTGTAGGAATCAGGATAGAGGGGTAATTACATCGTATATAATATAGTATATACCTGTAGGGATCAGGATAGAGGGGTTTTCCCATCGTATATAATATAGTATATACCTGTAGGGATCAGGATAAAGGGGTTTTCCCATCATATATAATGTAGTATATACCTGTAGGGATCAGGATAGAGGGGTAATTACATCGTATATAATATAGTATATACCTGTAGGGATCAGGATAGAGGAGTAATCCTATCATATATAATGTAGTATATACCTGTAGGGATCAGGATAGAGGAGTAATCCTATCATATATAATATAGTATATACCTGTAGGCAGTGGCGTCGCTAGGCAGTTTTATCCGGGGCTCCTGCCCCGGATAAAATGCCTGCTGCCCCGAATGTTTTCTGCCCCTGCATCTCCTATAGACTGTCACTGAGTGAGTGCACTCACACTGACTCTGACTGTCCCGTGCAGTCAGAGTCAGTGTGTGCCGGTGCAAGCTGTTATCTGACTGGGCCCTGGTTCAGGCACTTACCCAGTCAGATGCGGGCACACTGAATCTGTCTGTCCTGGCCCCGCAGCAGGATGTGCAGCAGTCAGTGAGTGCAAGCTGTCATCTGATGGGGCTCTTACCTTACCCAGTCAGATGACAGCCAGTGCTGGCCCCTGCTCCTGGAGAGGCCCAGTAGGCTGCCTCATGCTGCAGTCTGGGGTCCTGCTCCCTCCACATAATATGTTTCCTGCTGTCCTCTGCTGTCGGGAGGAGGGGGAGGGGCGGGAGGACACAGGAGAGCCGGGGCCGTGAGGAAGAGGGAGGCTGGACAGGAGCTGAGGACAACCTGATAAAAAGTAAGTGTGTATGTGAGTGTGTGTGCCTGTCTGCCTGTCCGTGTATGAGAACTGTGGATGTCTCTATGCAGTGTGCAAGTGTATGTGTGTAAAGTGTGCTTATGTATGTAAGGTGCACAGTGTGTGTAGTAAACGTGTAAAGGATGTATGAATGCATGTACAGTATATGATATATGAGCAGTAAGTGTATGCATGTACAGTATATGATATATGAGCAGTAAGTGTATGCATGTACAGTATATGATATATGAGCAGTAAGTGTATGCATGTACAGTATATGATATATGAGCAGTAAGTGTATGCATGTACAGTATATGATATATGAGCAGTAAGTGTATGCATGTACAGTATATGATATATGAGCAGTAAGTGTATGCATGTACAGTATATGATATATGAGCAGTAAGTGTATGCATGTACAGTATATGATATATGAGCAGTAAGTGTATGCATGTACAGTATATGATATATGAGCAGTAAGTGTATGCATGTACAGTGTATGATATATGAGCAGTAAGTGTATGCATGTACAGTGTGTGCATATGGTGTATGCATATGTGTACAGTATGTGTATGTGATATATGTGCAGTATGTGTATATGATGTATGTATATGGTGTATGTGTGTATATGATGTATAGAGTGTATGCATGTACAGTGTTGGTGTATATGATATATGTATATGGTGTATGCATGTATAGTATGTGTGTAAGTATGTGATGTATGTGCAGTGTGTTTAGGGTGTGTGTGTATGCATATGGGGTGTATATGATGTATACACAGGGGGACTACCAGCAGGAGATATTAAACCACCTTTGATGGCGGCCGGATGGGGGTGGCCGCTAGGTGAGGTAATGTGTATGTGTGGAGGATGGCCGCCAAATGAGGTAGTGTGTGTGTGTGTGGGAGGGGGGGGGGGGGGTGTCAGCCAGGTGGGGTAGTGTGTGTGTATGTGTCAGGTGGGGTAGTGTGTGTGTGGGTCAGGTGGGGTAGTGTGTGTGTGGGTCAGGTGGGGTAGTGTGTGTGTGTATGGGTCAGGTGGGGTAGTGTGTGTGTGTGTGTGTGTGTGTGTGTATGAGTCAGGTGGGGTAGTGTGTGTGTGTGTATGAGTCAGATGGGGTAGTGTGTGTGTGTGTATGGGTCAGGTGGGGTAGTGTGTGTGTGTGTATGGGTCAGGTGGGGTAGTGTGTGTGTATGAGTCAGGGGGGTAGTGTGTGTGTGTGTTTGTATGGGTCAGGTGGGGTAGTGTTTGTATGGGTCAGGTGGGGTAGTGTGTGTATGGGTCAGGTGGGGTAGTGTGTGTATGGGTCAGGTGGGGTAGTGTGTGTATGGGTCAGGTGAGGTAGTGTGTGTGTATGAGTCAGGTGGGGTAGTGTGTGTGTGTGTGTGTTTGTATGGGTCAGGTGGGGTAGTGTGTGTATGGGTCAGGTGGGGTAGTGTGTGTATGGGTCAGGTGGGGTAGTGTGTGTATGGGTCAGGTGGGGTAGTGTGTGTATGGGTCAGGTGGGGTAGTGTGTGTATGGGTCAGGTGAGGTAGTGTGTGTGTATGAGTCAGGTGGGGTAGTGTGTGTGTGTGTGTGTGTTTGTATGGGTCAGGTGGGGTAGTGTGTGTATGGGTCAGGTGGGGTAGTGTGTGTGTGTATGGGTCAGGTGGGGTAGTGTGTGTGTATGAGTCAGGGGGGTAGTGTGTGTGTGTGTGTGTTTGTATGGGTCAGGTGGGGTAGTGTTTGTATGGGTCAGGTGGGGTAGTGTGTGTATGGGTCAGGTGGGGTAGTGTGTGTATGGGTCAGGTGGGGTAGTGTGTGTATGGGTCAGGTGGGGTAGTGTGTGTATGGGTCAGGTGAGGTAGTGTGTGTGTATGAGTCAGGTGGGGTAGTGTGTGTGTGTGTGTGTTTGTATGGGTCAGGTGGGGTAGTGTGTGTATGGGTCAGGTGGGGTAGTGTGTGTGTGTATGGGTCAGGTGGGGTAGTGTGTGTATGGGTCAGGTGGGGTAGTGTGTATGTACGGGTCAGGTGGGGTAGTGTGTGTGTGTATGAGTCAGGTGGGGTAGTGTGTGTGTGTGTTTGTATGGGTCAGGTGGGGTAGTGTGTGTATGGGTCAGGTGGGGTAGTGCGTGTGTATGGGTCAGGTGGGGTAGTGTGTGTGTGTGTTTGTATGGGTCAGGTGGGGTAGTGTGTGTATGGGTCAGGTGGGGTAGTGCGTGTGTATGGGTCAGGTGGGGTAGTGTGTGTGTGTGTGTATGGGTCAGGTGGGGTAGTGTGTGTGTGTATGAGTCAGGTGGGGTAGTGTGTGTGTGTATGAGTCAGGTGGGGTAGTGTGTGTGTGGGTCAGGTGGGGTAGTGTGTGTGTGTATGGGTCAGGTGGGGTAGTGTGTGTGTATGGGTCAGGTGGGGTAGTGTGTGTGTATGGGTCAGGTGGGGTAGTGTGTGTGTATGGGTCAGGTGGGGTAGTGTGTGTGTATGGGTTAGGTGGGGGTAGTGTGTGTGTGTGTGTGGGGGGGTTACTGCAGGCAGAGAGGGGGAAATATATTACTATAGTGGATACAGCAGATGCATTATTACTATATAGGGAAAAAAGCAGGGGACATTATTACTATGGAGGGACACAGCAAGAAAATCTTCTTAGAAATGCTTTTACTTGGCAATTTTTTACCACTGGGGTGTACTGCGACTGGTGACAGTGACCCTGACAGGAGCTCAGGCCAGGTGGCTGCCTCTTTCTGTTTAGCCACAGTTGTTATGAGTGGCAGCAATAGAGCTGGGCTAATAGAGCGGTCATTGAGGTTACTAACTTCTGCACTGGGCTCCTTCGCTAACCATTTATGACGACACTCAGAGACCCGGGCCCCGGATGTTTTAGGACCCTAGCAACGCCCCTGCCTGTAGGCATCAGGATAGAGGAGTAATGCTATCATATATAATATAGTATATACCTGTAGGGATTTGGATAGAGGGGTAATTACATCATATATAATATAGTATATACCTGTAGGGATCAGGATAGAGGGGTAATCCCATCATATATAATATAGTATATACCTGTAGGGATCAGGATAGAGGGGTTTTCCCATCATATATAATATAGTATATACCTGTAAGGATCAGGATAGAGGGGTAATTACATCGTATATAATATAGTATATAACTGTAAGGATCAGAATAGAGGAGTAATTACATCGTATATAATATAGTATATACTTGTAGGGATGAGGATAGAGGAGTAATCCTATCATATATAATATAGTATATACCTGTAGGGATCAGGATAGAGGGGTAATTACATCATATATAATATAGTATATACCTGTAGGGATCAGGATAGAGGGGTAATCCCATCATATATAATATAGTATATACCTGTAGGGATCAGGATAGAGGGGTTTTCCCATCATATATAATATAGTATATACCTGTAAGGATCAGGATAGAGGGGTGATTACATCGTATATAATATAGTATATACTTGTAGGGATGAGGATATTCTAGCGATAGTTTCATCCTATTAGTATAGAAGAGAAGGGAGGACACAGCAGACTTACCTGCTCCAACTGCTCCAGCCCTCAAGGGTAAATTCTAGAGCTCTGCAGCTGCTTATATACTGTGTGTGATGTCATCATGACCTATACAGGAGCCATGTGTGATGTCATCATGTGCGGGGGAGGGGCCACAATAACCAGTGATGTCATCATGTGTAGGGGAGGGGCCACAATAACCAGTGATGGCGCCATGTACAGGAGAGACAAGTATAAGTGTAATGTGGAGACAGTGTCAGCACTAATAGTGAATATGACAGATAATCTCCTGTGCATGATAACACTGTATACTGCCCCTCTATATAATCCACACATACATCACTCTGTGCTCTAGTGTGCCATAAAAAGCCCCGCCCCCGTGACGGCACGCCCCGCCCCTATGCATAGAAGCTCAGGCTTATAGATATGAGCAATGTGCTGTGGCAGTTTTGGCTGGAGGCTGTATATTCTCCCTGCAGCCACTAGAGGCCGCTCTCTCCTCCCAGCTCCAGTATATTCTCCCTGCAGCCACTAGAGGCCGCTCTCTCCTCCCAGCTCCAGTATATTCTCCCTGCAGCCACTAGAGGCCGCTCTCTCCTCCCAGCTTCAGTATATTCTTCCTGCAGCCACTAGAGGCCGCTCTCTCCTCCCAGCCTCAGTATATTCTCCCTACAGCCACTAGAGGCCGCTCTCTCCTCCCAGCTCCAGTATATTCTCCCTGCAGCCACTAGAGGCCGCTCTCTCCTCCCAGCTCCAGTATATTCTCCCTGCAGCCACTAGAGGCCGCTCTCTCCTCCCAGCTCCAATATATTCACCCTGCAGCCACTAGAGGCCGCTCTCTCCTCCCAGCTCCAGTATATTCTCTCTGCAGCCACTAGAGGCCGCTCTCTCCTCCCAGCTCCAGTATATTCTCCCTGCAGCCACTAGAGGCCGCTCTCTCCTCCCAGCTCCAGTATATTCTCCCTGCAGCCACTAGAGGCCGCTCTCTCCTCCCAGCCCCAGTATTTTCTCCCTGCAGCCACTAGAGGCCGCTCTCTCCTCCCAGCTCCATTATATTCTCCCTACAGCCACTAGAGGCCGCTCTCTCCTCCCAGCCCCAGTATATTCTCCCTGCAGCCACTAGAGGCCGCTCTCTCCTCCCAGCTCCAGTATATTCTCCCTGCAGCCACTAGAGGACGCTCTCTCCTCCCAGCTCCAGTATATTCTCCCTGCAGCCACTAGAGGCCGCTCTCTCCTCCCAGCCCCAGTAGTTTCTCCCTGCAGCCACTAGAGGCCGCTCTCTCCTCCCAGCTCCAGTATATTCTCCCTGCAGCCACTAGAGGCCGCTCTCTCCTCCCAGCTCCAGTATATTCTCCCTGCAGCCACTAGAGGCCGCTCTCTCCTCCCAGCTCCAGGGCCTGGCAGGGAGGACACTCCTGCAGCTAGAGAGCCTGGGGGGAGAGAGGAGGCTGCCGGGAGCCAGCACCTATGTGTAATGGGAGGTGCTGCCATGGAATGGTGCCTGCCTGCAGCTCTTTTATACAGGTGTATACAGCTATATCCAGTATATATCATGTGTGGTGACCAGTCATCTGTGTAGAGGACACTATGTTCTTATATACAGGTGTATTGTGCAGTATACAGTATATACCATGTGTGGTGACCAGTGATCTGTATAGAGAACACTATGCTCTTATTAAAGGTGTATTGTGCAGTATACAGTATATACCATGTGAGGGGACCAGTGATCAGTATAGAGGTGACACTATGTTCTTATATACAGGTATATGGTGCAGTATACAGTATATACCATGTGTGGTGACCAGTGATCTGTATAGAGAACACTATGTTCTTATATACAGGTGCTTGGAGCTGTGTACAGTATATACCATGTGAGGGGACCAGTGATCTGTATAGAGGCCACTATGTTCTTATATACAGGTATATGGTGCAGTATACAGTATATACCATGAGTGGTGACCAGTGATCTGTATAGAGGCCACTATGTTCTTATATACAGGTATATGGTGCAGTATACAGTATATACCATGTGAGGGGACCAGTGATCTGTATAGAGGACACTATGTTCTTATATACAGGTGCTTGGAGCTGTGTACAGTATATACCATGTGTGGTGACCAGTGATCTGTATAGAGGCCACTATGTTCTTATATACAGGTATATGGTGCAGTATACAGTATATACCATGAGTGGTGACCAGTGATCTGTATAGAAGTGACACTATGGGGGAGATTTATCAAACTGGTGTAAAGTAGAATTGTCTTAGTTGCCCCTAGAAACCAATCAGATTCCACCTTTCATTGCTCACAGACTCTTTGGAAAATGAAAGGTGGAGTCTGATTGGTTGTTAGGGGCAACTAAGACAATTCTATTTTACACCATGTTTGATAAATCTCCCCCTATGTTCTTATATACAGGTGTATGGTGCAGTATACAGTATATACCATGTGTGGTGACCAGTGATTTGTATAGAGCAGTGTTTCTCAACCTGCGGTACGCGTACCACAGGGGGCACGTGCTGCAGGTTGAGGGGGTATGCAGGAGGGGGAAAAAACAAACTTTGGGTGCCGGGACACTGCTATCATTCAGTCACTGTCACTGCCGCAGCTCTCTCCTTCTTTCCCCAGCAGCAGCTCAGCAGCTTTCTGTGGGGGACAGGGCTTGGAGATGCTGCAGGGAAAAGAAGGAGAGAGTCTGGGGGAGCAGAGGACCAGCAGCGTCTGTGGCACGCTGTCCCCCTGCGGCTGCCGGATCCGGGAGCTGCGGCATCCAGGTCGACAGCAAGATAGTGAGGGGGTGACAGAGGAGGTGATGTGGTGAATTAAGCATCGGGGACGGAGATACAATCGGGGCAGGAGAATCCTATTGTGACATGAGAGCGGTCCGGCCAGCTGTCAGAGAACTGGGCCAGAGATGAGTCGTGGTGCGCGGGGTTACCCCGCCCCGGGCTCTTACAGGAGTGGGATGTGGACTGGGAGATGGGGCAGTCCCGGAGTCCAGGGCCACCAGGTAGAAACAGCAGCGGCGGCCGGAGGACGCGGGGGCTGCTCCATCTTCTGGTCCACATCCCACTCCTGTAAGAGCCCGGGGCGGGGTAACCCTGCGCACCACGACTCATCTCTGACAGCTGGCTGGACCGCTCTCATGTCGCAATAGGATTCTCCTGCCCCGATTGTATCCCCGATGCTAAATCACCTCCTCTGTCCCCCCCATCACCTCCTCTGTCCCCCCCATCACCTCCTCTGCCCACCCCATCACCTCCTCTGTCCCCCTCATCACCTCCTCTGTCCCCCCATCACCTCCTCTGTCCCCCCTATCACCTCCTCTGTACCCCCCATCACCTCCTCTGTCCCCCCATCACCTCCTCTGTGCCCCATCACCTCCTCTGTCACCCCCATAACCTCGTCTGTCACCCCTATAACCTTCTGACCTCCTCTCACCCCCTTCACCTCCTCTGTCACCCCCATCACCTCCTCTGTGCCTCCACCACCTCCTCTTACCCCCATCACCCCCCCTCTCCCCCTTCTCTTTCTTCCTCTCCCCCCATCACCTCCTCTCTCTTCCTCTCCCCTCTTCACCTCCTCTATCCCCCTTCACCTCCTCTATCTCCCTCAGACCTTACGCTCCCCTTGATCTCCTCATGGCTCAGAGGCTGGCGAAGAGAGGAAGACCCTCTCCATGCCCGGATTAGGTGAGTATGATTTTTGTGTGTGTGCGTGTTGGGGCAGGAGGGGAAGGGAGTAGAATGGTGGACATTACTATGGGGGCAGGGCAGGGGGCATTATAACTATATGGGGGGGGGGTCATAGAAGGGGATATTATTATCTGGATACATAGGAGAGGTATCTGACTACATGGGGGAGGTATCTGACTACATGGGGGGAGGTATCTGACTACATGGGGAGAGGTATCTGACTACATGAGGAGGTATATGACTACATGGGGGGAGGTATCTGACTATATGGTGGAAGTATCTGACTACATGGTGGAAGTATCTGACTACATGGTGGAAGTATCTGACTACATGGTGGAAGTATGTGACTACATGAGAGAGGTATCTGACTACATGAGGGAGGTATCTGACTACATGGGGGGAGGTATCTGACTACATGGGGGGAGGTATCAGACTACATGGGGGAAGGTATCTGACTACATGGGGGAGGTATCTGACTACATGGGGGAAGGTATCTGACTACATGGGGGGAGGTATCTGACTACATGGGGGGAGGTATCTGACTACATGAGGGAGGTATCTGACTACATGAGGGAGGTATCTGACTACATGGGGGGTATCTGACTACATGGGGGGAGGTATCTGACTACATGGGGGGAGGTATCTGACTACATGGGGGAGGTATCTGACTACATGGGGGAGGTATCTGACTACATGGGGGAGGTATCTGACTACATGAGGGAGGTATCTGACTACATGGAGGGAGGTATCTGACTACATGGAGGGAGGTATCTGACTACATGGGGGGAGGTATCTGGCTACATGGGGAGGTATCTGGCTACATGGGGAGATATCTGACTACATGGGGTGAGGTATCTGACTACATGGGGGAGGTATCTGACTACATGGGGGGAGGTATCTGACTACATGGGGGGAGGTATCTGACTACATGGGGGAGGTATCTGACTACATGGGAGAGTTATCTGACTACATGGGGAGGTATCTGACTACATGGGGAGTTATCTGACTACATGTGGGGAGGTATCTGACTACATGGGGGAGGTATCTGACTACATGAGGAGGTATCTGACTACATGAGGAGGTATCTGACTACATGGGGAGGTATCTGACTACATGGGGAGCAGGTATCTGGCTACATAGGGGGAGGTATCTCGCTACATAGAAGAAGGCCTCTTGACTACATGCTGGAGGTATCTGACTACATGGGGAGGTATCTGACTGCATGGTGGAGGTAGCTGACTACATGAGGGGGAGGTATCTGACTACATGGGGGGAGGTATCTGACTACATGGTGGAGGTATCTGACTACATGGTGGAGGTAGCTGACTACATGAGGGGGAGGTATCTGACTACATGAGGGGGAGGTATCTGACTACATGGGGGGAGGTATCTGACTACATGGGGGGAGGTATCTGACTACATGGGGGGAGGTAGCTGACTACATGGGGGAGGTATCTGACTACATGGGGGGAGGTATCTGACTACATGGGGGGAGGTATCTGACTACATGGGGGGAGGTATCTGGCTACATGAGGGGGAGGTATCTGACTACATGGGGAGAGGTATCTGACTACATGGGGAGAGGTATCTGACTACATGGGGGGAGGTTTCTGACTACATGGGGGGAGGTATCTGACTACATGGGGGGAGGTAGCTGACTACATGGGGGAGGTATCTGACTACATGGGGGGAGGTATCTGACTACATGGGGGGAGGTATCTGGCTACATGAGGGGGAGGTATCTGACTACATGGGGGGAGGTATCTGACTACATGGGGAGAGGTATCTGACTACATGGGGGGAGGTTTCTGACTACATGGGGGGAGGTATCTGACTACAAGAGAGGGAGGTATCTGGCTACATGGGGGGAGGTATCTGGCTACATGAGGGGGAGGTATCTGACTACATGGGGGGAGGTATCAGACTACATGGGGGGAGGTATCTGACTACATGGGGGGAGGTATCTGACTGCATGGACGGAGGTATCTGACTACATGGGGGGAGGTATCTGACTACATGGGGCGAGGTAGCTGACTACATGGGGGGAGGTATCTGACTACATGGGGCGAGGTAGCTGACTACATGGGGGGAGGTATCTGACTACATGGGGGGAGGTATCTGACTACAAGAGAGGGAGGTATCTGGCTACATAGAAGGAGGCCTCTTGACTACATGGGGGGAGCTATCTGACTACAAGAGAGGGAGGTATCTGGCTACATGGGGGGAGGTATCTGGCTACATGAGGGGGAGGTATCTGACTACATGGGGGGAGGTATCAGACTACATGGGGGGAGGTATCTGACTACATGGGGGGAGGTATCTGACTACATGGGGGGAGGTATCTGACTACATGGGGCGAGGTAGCTGACTACATGGGGGGAGGTATCTGACTACATGGGGCGAGGTAGCTGACTACATGGGGGGAGGTAGCTGACTACATGGGGGGAGGTATCTGACTACATGGGGCGAGGTAGCTAACTACATGGGGGGAGGTATCTGACTACATGGGGGGAGTTATCTGGCTACATAGAAGGAGGCCTCTTGACTACATGGGGGGAGCTATCTGGCTGCAGGGGGACATATCCAGCTCTGTGGGATATATCCCTCCTTCTTCTCTGGTACCCAGTTTACTGACGGCCTGCTCAGCCAATCAGTGCACTGTCCCACCGTAAACACTGATTGGCTGAGAAGGCCATCAGTGAGCCGGGAGCCAGAGAAGCAGGTGGAAGTACAGGCAGATAGGTATGATCTGTTAAGGGCCAGGAGCTAATAAGGTAAATAGGCAGTGGCTACATTCTCGCAGCAGAATGAAAATCCTCTGTGAGAATTCAGAGCCATAGGCCATAACAGTAGAGGACACTATGTTCTTATATACAGGTGTATCGTGCTGTATACCGTATATACCATGTGTGATGACCAGTGACCTGTATAGAGGACACTATGGGGGAGATTTATGAAAGGGTGTAAATATACACCTGGTGTAAACTGCCCACTGCAACCGATCACCACAACTCCTCTTTTATTCTACCAGAGCTGAAAGCTGAGCTGTGATTGTACGGCCCCCAGTGCACCATAGTTACATATGATAAAACAGGATTTATCGACAGTGGTGCTGAGGAGGAAGGTAAGAAAATTACCTTTATTCTTGGTGTTCCCGGCCCTATAGGAACATGACAGCAAAAAAAATTTCTTTACAATGGTGTGTTAAAGGGAAGAGAAAAAAACACAATTTACTGCTGTTGCATACTGTCACCTTATTAAAGTGGTATTCTGGAAAAAGTAAATTCAGTGATATGTAACTGCTAGGACCAGAGCTTCTGAAGCCCTGCAGTTCCCAAAACAGCCATTGGTGGCAGCAGAGGAGCCATGTCTTCCCTTACTTAGTGCTGCCAGTCAATCAAAATTAAAAAACAAACCAACTTGGATTAGTATGCATATTCTTATAACTATGTAAAAGTACTGTTTTCTGCTAATTTCAAATGAAAAATTACAACAACAAAAAATGAAAAAGTACAAAACAGTGAGAGGCTTCAGAAGTGATGTCCTATAGAATGTATGTATAGAATGCGCTGTGCTAAGTAAATCACAAAAAATACATATACAGATACTAAAAGGTAAAAATACTATCCTGTTCTGTGTTCTGTTGTATTGCAGATCATGTTGTATAAAATAATCGATCAATGACTGTATCCTGAAAGACTTTTTTATATGAATGGACAGCAACAACAACAGTGCCCTCTAGTGTACCAGAATATAACTGCAAGACATACAGTGGATGCTGAATTCTCTGTGATGTGTGTATCTGTATGTGCAATAAATATCAAGAGATTGTCTGGATTCCTGCAGTGACAGGACACTACTAAGGCTTCTTTTAGACGTTTTAGAGTGAGGTTCTTAGCGCACAATTTCTCACACTTGTGCGAGCCCATCTGCCACGTCACGGCGACCTCATACAGATGGGTCCCTACACTAACGCTATTTATTTATTAAACTTTTTTATTCATTTGATCTAGTTACTATGGGCTTCTCTACAGTGAATGACTATGAATATAAAAGCATTTGATCTAGTTACTATGGGCTTCTCTACAGTGAATGACTATGAATATAAAAGCACATTATAGGTGATAAAACTTTTACACCACATGGGTCTTGTGCTACATATACGATGTTAGTGTAGGGACCCACCTGAGGGTAGAAGTGCTGCAGGTGGGATCATACAATACATGGAAATTGAATATAATAAACTGCACCCGTACAATTTAGTAACAATAGTGGGTGAAATTGTTAAAAATCAATTGTTTGTTTTCTCTAAAAAAAGGAAAAAGATTTTAGTTTATGTGGCTTTGGGGGTGCAGGCCAAGCTTTGCTTTCTGTGAAATGTAGCATCTATAAGTACCGGTAATAGGTTTCTCCTTCCTGTGTGACATTGCATGGTCACAGTGTTCTGTATATGTGGCTATGACATTAGGAACATTTGTACAATTACCAAACTGATGTCACACTGGGTCCTTATCACACAACCACACTGGGCCTGTAACTTACATTAAGGCTGCAAGCGTTTCTAGCCAGGCTCTGCAGTTGTTATTGACCAGGGGTGGGGAACCTTTCTCCTGTCGACGGCCATTCAGGCATTTATAAAATTATTTGAGGGCCATAGACTACACAGCCGCTGCACTTAATATTATTCTATGCACCTAACCCCATAATATTGCCCCCCAGCAGTGCACTTAAAGGGGTTATCCAACGTAAGAAAAACCTGACCACTTTCTTCCAGAGTTGCAAAATCTACCCCCAAACTGGAGACGAGAGAGGTTCTGTCTCTGGAAGAAAGTGGCCATGTTTTTCCAACACTGCATTGCGGGACCTAGGGGAGCCAGGTGGTGTTTAGCTGGGGGCAAGATGTTGGTGTACTGCTGGGGCACTTGTCACAGCGGCCAGGAGTGATACAGTATGTTCCCACCCCTGGATGTTCTGACACACAATGTTTGATAGAACAGTCTGTAGTGCAGGTGTAGAGGAACCACAGAGTCCAGCAAATATATACGTAACCACTTGTAAACTTTACTCTAGAAAATCATCTTAATATCACAGTACACAATAAACAGACCTTGTTTCCATAAAGATACCATGAAGGTAACATTTGACTGAGATCCCTTGATGAGCTGGGAACTTGAGAATAATACTTTTAGACTTGGAATACTTTATAAATCACAGTTTGTTGCTGGTGGATAATACTTATGATAAGGTCTATGGATACTCTGAGATACCTGACTGTAGTGACTTTAGTTGACTAGACTTGATGTGAGTGACCTTTTAGTGACTTGGGGTGGTGGCGGAGAATAAACTGCTGTAGGAACACTCTCTGTATACTCTCTCTGGAACACACTGACTGGATTGTGGACCAATCTAGTTCCCCCCCTCCCCCCTATACATACCTCTCAGGGACTGTAGGATTTGGTAGAAATCCTCTAGAAGGTGCTAAACTATAGCTGGTGATAGGTTAGGAGACAGAGGATGGAAAAGTGTGAGGTACCCAGCTCAGGGATTGGTTCTCAGTAGCATACAGTTATATTCAAATAAGAATAATAATTTTGCAGTAAACCCATTAGTTGACGCTTCCACTTAGCTGTAGTGTAGTGCAAGCCTATGACCTTAATGCTTCCCTGTTCTTCTTCTTGACATGGTGTCCCCTTCCTTCTTGATTCCTGTAAGTGACTGTGGTGGATACTGAAGATATTCTAACACCTGATGACACTTGGCATACGCTTTTTTTTTTTTTTTTAAGTCTTATTTAGAATTAAAAAAAAATAAAAAATCCGGCCTCCTCCACCCCTTAATAGCCGGCCATCTCTCACCTCTTTCCCCAGACCTATGACAGCATTGTCATTGACCCAGGGAAATCCAATCACCGGTATATAATATTATACTATACACAGAGTATAAATCTGTATATAGTACCATGAGGATGGAATTATTATAGACATGTGCTAAAAAAATCTTAATCTTTTCTTTTTCTCTCATATCCAACACCGCACTAGGAACTGGTGCAGTCATGGATGTGAGGAAATCCTGTCACCGGTGAAAAAAATCTCACACATGCCTTTAGTTATACAGCGCAGATGGCCTGGCGCTTCCACTTACCTTACCAGTGTGGCTTACCTACTGGCTTGTTGTGCAGTGTAGGGGTCCATCCATGTTGTTCTTCTCCACATGTGTCCGCTTCCTTCCTGCAGGCATCTTGTTGGTGTCCTTGATGACTGATGGTCATTGGGGGTCCACTCTTCATGGTCTTCGGTCTGTGGATCCTCTTCTGCCAGGTGCTCAGGGGTTAAGCTCACTCTGATGACTTTAGAGCTGGCCAAAGGTCTTCGAGGTGACAAACGAAAACCCCCGGAATACGGCCTGTTCCTCCGATGTCAGACGACACGTCCTGGCCTCTTTTACCTCCATGGTCTTCAGATGGAACTTTTCGGTCTGCTGAGGCTTAGATGGTTTCGATGGGATGCGTGGTGGGGTCATCTCGAGGGCTTCCACCTTGACCCAATCAATAGGCTGGAAAAATTGATGTTCTCTGGTGTTTCGGTTGGCTCCCAAGCGCTGTGCAGGATCTTGCTGGAGGAGCTGGAATGAGAAATGTACATATTATTTAGTGACCATAACTCTTGAGGCTGTGTAGATAAGAGAGAGCACTTATCTTTGTGAATGGCAGCCCATCCTATTGTCTACTGGATGGCATAGAGATGATTGAGCCTTAAAGGGACAGTGTCATGTTTTTGAAATTTTTTTAATAAAAGGTAGTAAGAAAAAGTAAGTGTGTTCTATTTTTATTTTATTTTTTTACATAGGGCTTAAGTGTTTTTTAATTACATTGATGCCTGCACAGGGGGCTGCCATGTTTATAGTGTCTGTGTGTGACGTCATTTCGCGACACACACACAGACACTATACGGCACCTCCAGAACATTGAAGTGAACCGACGGAGTCCGTCTGGTTCACTTGCACTGGAGGCTCCGTCACTGTGTACTGCGCATGTGCATGGACATGCGCAATACACAGCTGAAGTACATGGGGCAGGGTGGCGGCGCCATTTTCCTGAAGTCCCAGCCCGGCAAGAGGCACAAGAACGGGGGAGAAGAGAGACCGGCAGAGTTGGCAGGAGAACTGTGTGCAGCTCTCTCCCCTCCCCCAGTGTCGGACTGGCCCCCCTCCCACCCCACTCACCGTCCAGCAGACGCAGGCCAGCCAGGGCCCATCCAGTACAGTTACAGGACGGCAGTGAGCTTCCGGCACGGACAGGCTGTAATACACCAGCCCAGAAGCTCCCAGCTGCAGCTCCTCGGTGCCCGGACTTCTCCCCTGTCTCCTTCTCACATGTCCTCCGCCGAACAGGAGGGAAGTCCGGGCACCGAAGAGCTGCAGCTGTGAGCTTCCGGGCCGGTGAATTACAGCCTGTCCGTGCCGGAAGCTCACTGCCGTCCTGTAACTGTACTATACCAGCCTGCCGCTGCCGCGGCTTATCCCTGTGCGCCCCGCTGTTTCCCGTGCCCCCCCCCCCCCAATTGCTCCTTCTGTCACCCCAGCCTCCCTCCCCCCTGTCACCACAGCCTCCCTCCCCCGTCACCACAGCCTCCCTCCCCCCTGTCACCCCAGCATCTATCCCCCTGTCACCCCAGCCTCTCTCCCTCCTGCCACCCCAGACTCTCTCCCCCTGTCACCCCGGCATCTATTCCCCTGCCACCCCAGCCTCACTCCCTCCTGCCACCCCAGCCTCTCTCCCCCCTGCCACCCCAACCTCTCTCCCCCCTGTCACCCCAGCCTCTCTCCCTCCTGCCACCCCAGCCTCTCTCTCCCCTGTCACCCCAGCCTCTCTCTCCCCTGCCACCCCAGCCTCTCTCCCTCCTGCCACCTTAGCCTCTCTCTCCCTCCTGCCACCCCAGCCTCCCTCCCCCCTGTCACCACAGCCTCCCTCCCCCCTGTCACCACAGCCTCCCTCCCCCCTGTCACCCCAGCATCTATCCCCCTGTCACCCCAGCCTCTCTCCCTCCTGCCACCCCAGACTCTCTCCCCCTGTCACCCCAGCATCTATTCCCCTGCCACCCCAGCCTCACTCCCTCCTGCCACCCCAGCCTCTCTCCCCCCTGCCACCCCAACCTCTCTCCCCCCTGTCACCCCAGCCTCTCTCCCTCCTGCCACCCCAGCCTCTCTCCCTTCTGCCACCCCAGCCTCTCTCCCTCCTGCCACCCCAGCCTCTCTCCCTCCTGCCACCCCAGCCTCTCTCTCCCCTGCCACCCCAGCCTCTCTCCCTCCTGCCACCCCAACCTCTCTCCCTCCTGCCACCCCAGCCTCTCTCTCCCCTGTCACCCCAGCCTCTCTCCCTCCTGCCACCCCAGCCTCTCTCCCTCCTGCCACCCTAGCCTCTCTCCCTCCTGCCACCCCACCCTCTCTCCCTCCTGCCACCTTAGCCTCTCTCCCTCCTGCCACCCCAGCCTCTCTCCCCCCTGTCACTACAGCCTCTCTCCCTCCTGCCACCCCAGCCTCTCTCCCTCCTGCCACCCCAGCCTCTCTCCCCCTGTCATCCCAGCATCTATCCCCCTGTCACCCCACTCTTTCTCCCTCCTGTCACCCCTGCCTCTCTCCCCCGTCACCCCAGCCTCTCTCCCTTCTGCCACCCCAGCCTCTCTCCCTTCTGCCACCCCAGCCTCTCTCCCTTCTGCCACCACAGCCTCTCTCCGCCCTGTCACCACAGCCTCTCTCCGCCCTGTCACCACAGCCTCTCTCCGCCCTGTCACCCCAGCCTCTCTCCGCCCTGTCACCACAGCCTCTCTCCGCCCTGTCACCACAGCCTCTCTCCCTCCTGCCACCCCAGCCTCTCTCCCCCCTGTCATCCCAGCATCTATCCCCCTCTCACCCCACTTTTCTCCCTCCTGTCACCCCTGCCCCTCTCCCCCCTTCCACATCAGCCTGTCTCTCCATCACCCCAGCCTCTTTTTCCCGTCACCCCAGCCTCTCTTCCCCCTTCCACATCAGCCTATCTCTCCACCTCAGCCTCTCTCCCCGTCACCCCAGCCCCTCTCCCCCCTGCCACATCACACTGTCCCTCCATCACGCCAGCCTCTCCCTCCCCAATAGCCTGTACTCTCCTGTTTATGTGTATATATACTGTGTATATATATATATATGTATATATATATATATATATATATATATATTTATATATACACACACACACACACACAGTGGTACCTTGTTTTAAGAGTGACTTGGTTTAAGAGATCACAGTTTTTCAAAATAGTGACTTGGTGTAAGAGCATTGCTTTGGTGTAAGAGCTCCCTGTACTGGATGGGAGCGTGAGTGGAGGAGGGGAATGGTCTGCATAGCGGGGTCTACAGCCCTGTACTCTGACCCAGTAAGTCTCCCTCACCTTCCATATCATAGCTGATCCACTTCAGGCTGGGGCTTACATCAGGGGACAGGACTGTGGGGGTAATCTCTTCATAGCTGTAACCCCTCTCTCCCCGGACAGAGAGTGCTGCTATACTGTGCCCACATCTGTCCTGCTCATTCCTTCATGCTCCCTGCAGTCTCTGTCCGCCCTTGTGTTTCCCATCCTCTCCATTACTGTACAGTAACTTATAATATCACATATTCTGCTGTTTCTGAATGTTTGTTTCATCTGTTTTACACGTTATTCAGAAAAATAAATCATTATTTTTGGGGTGTGGAACCAATTTTCTGCAGATCAGAGATTTCTTATGGGAAAATTTGCCTTGGTTTAAGAGTGGATTTGGATTACAAGCGCGGTCCCGGAACGAATTATGCTCGTAATCCAAGGCCCCACTGTGTGTGTATGTATGTATTTATGTATGTATGTATGTGTGTATATATATATATATATATATATATATATATATATATATACCTCCTACCTGTGTAATGTATATACACTGCTGAAACCAGAGAGCAATAGCCTGTGTACACACACATATATATATACACACACATCCTCACACATCCTCTACCTGTGTAATGTATGACATGAGCTGTCTGTACGAGTGTTACAACAATACTATGTGCATGCGGGGGATGGGCTGTGAGAAGTGCGGGAGGTGTGTGTGGGCAGGCGAACTTTATATGGTTCTGCAGCAAGTTGAGGTGTATTAGGTTCTGCAGCAGCTGAGGTGTATTATGAAAGAATAGGGACATGTTTCTTCTATCTGTACTGCTGTGCAGACAACAACAAAATGGCGCTGCCCTACAGTACACATATCACCTTTCCCCTCTTTGTTCTCCTGTGAAAAGAGGAGGGAGGTGATGATGTCACAGCAGTTGAGCAGAGACTGCCTCTTTTTTTCAGCAGCCGGGTTTCAGGCTGCTTTTACCAGCAGTTTTCTGCTGGAGCTCCCCCTGGTGGCCATCACTGGGAAATATGAAAAATTAGATTGTTAATTTTTCATATTTCCTTACATGTAAAAATAATAAAAAACACATATAAATTAACAAAAAAATAAATAAATTCAGTTTTAACACTTTAAAAAAATTTTTTTTACTTGGCGACACATTCCCTTTAATTCTGATGAATTGTAAAATCTTCAGAATTTTCTCATTTGACATAATTTGTCTACAGAGAGGGTTAAAAGGGGTCATGCATGTGCAGCCAGCACTCTATTCATTGTCTATGGGCTTCTGCATAATGACACATTAAGTGTAATATTCCTTATCCCCATAAAGAATGAATGGAGTGCTTGATGTACGTGCATGGTCTGAACCATTCATTCCTGATCCGATCAGATAGACACTGACCTGTGTGATGAAGTCTTCGGCGCCGGAGCTGGTGTCATCGATGGGGGTTGGATGGTAGTCACGCCCTCCGGTAATCATTTTCTTCATGATGACACCAAATGAATACCAGTCTGCTCCGGCGCCATATCCTTTCCTTGCCAGCATCTGCAATAAAGAAAACAACAGATATTATCTTGAGTTTATTGAAGTGGGATGTCGCCAGGATGTGCCATGACTTTAAGAATGGTGGGGGACTGATCTCTGGGAGCCGCATAAACTGTAACAGGGAGATGCAGCATTGGGGCAGCACTGAATGCCCCTGAATGTTTTCCTCCTGCACAGTAACCCTCAGTTATAGGCATTCTAAAGCGACACTATTCACATTAGTGTGGCATTACCCCACTTTTGGAGTTTTGTCTTGCATAGAGATGTTCTTAGTCACATGGCTATGTAGGAAAAAAGAGACAAATACTACATCAGCGCTCCCCTGCAGTCTTCCAATTTTTGTGAAGCCAGAGGTCAGACCCCCAGAGATGGCATATTCTAGCAGTATACCATCACCTGCTATACCCTGTAATAGAAGCAAATTAGTGGACAATAGGAAGATCTCTCACCTCGGGAGCCATGTAGCCTGCGGTCCCAGCGTATTGGGTGGCTTTTCGGTCTGCGAAGATGTTTTCCAGAGCGAGACCGAAATCTGTGATCTTGATGTGCCCTGTTTCAGCCACCAGGATGTTCTCGGGCTTGAGGTCTCGGTGGATGACGCCTCTTGAGTGGAGATATTGGATGCCACACACGAGCTCAGCGGCGTAGAATCTTGCACTGGAGATCTTCAGCGGCCCCTCCGATCGCAAAAGTTGGTCAAAGTCCCCGCAGCTCATGTATTCCAGCCCAAATAGAACAAACAACTTGGTCTGGAATGCAAAGTCTGCGTGGACTAGGAAGGGGCTCCCAGATGCCAGCTGTAAGACTCGGCGCTCCACCATCACATCCGCCTCCTCGATGTCGTCTAGCAGGACTCGCTTCTTGATGATCTTGACAGCGAACTGTTGGCTGGTGACGGTGTCTTGTGCCAACATGACCATTCCGTAGTTTCCCTCGCCGAGCACATGATGGAATCGTAATCTCTGTAGGATGGTGTTAGAGATGGTGCTGTCATTGCCAGTTGGTTGGACACTGCTGGGTCCTCCTACAAGGGGGAAAAATAGATATCAGAGATTATTACACAGGTAATTTTGGCTGTTCGTTTAAAGGGAACTATCAGCAGGTTAGACGAATCTAATTTGTCCCTTTGCCCCCAGCATCTCACACACAATACACATCACCTTCTAAAGCTATTTATCGGACTAGGAGCTCTACTGTGTGTAATCCCTATTCTGATCCATTTGGGCTTGTACACAGTACCAACCCGGAATGGTTGTATCCATGGATATCTGAACTTCCAGCCACAGAATGGATGTAACACCGACTGGGTCAGTGCAACGTCTGTAGAAAAAGTAATGGGCACTACTGTATCCAATACATGTGGTGATCTTATAGATTGCAACAGACTAGCGCTTAGAGAGGTGGTGCTCACTTATAGGATAGGTGTATAAATTATCTTCATAAATAGAGTAGTAGAAGTATAAGGGCACTCACCATTTAAAAATTCACATCTTTATTGGAGAAAAATCTTTAAAAGTCCATAAACGACATAGTAGGTAGCGAGGACGCCAGTAGCTCCTCAGCAGCGGGCAGGGGACTATGTGTATGGGGTAGGGGCCTTGTGGCTGGAGGTGCAATGCTGTCTGCGACCAGGACAGGCTGGCAGGGCAGGAAGTTGGTGGGTGTGGGTGCTGGTAGGAACCAATGTGAGCCGCTGTCCAGGGTGCTGGTGCATCTTTGGCTATTTACATACCATAAAGCATCCAACAGCATCAGTCACAAAAGTCTAAAGAAATGCCTTCTCTGAAATAGAGGTGGGACGCACGCCAGAGGGTCTCCAATCCCTAATGGAGACCATATGACATCAAGTAAGAAGCAATCCGACAGCATCCAGTGGAGAAGTTATGGTGAGGTTTATTCAAGCATCATACACAGTGGCGATGTTTCTACCCTATTGGGTCTTTCTCAAGCCAGGCTTAACATGCTTAAAAATAGGCAATAGACAATAAGGTTGACACATTGGCACTGTGTATGATGCTGTAATAAACCTCCCCATATCTTCTCTGATGGATGCTGTTGGATCGCTTATTACTTAATGGCACACAGACATGACAAAAGTTTAGATCATTTGGGACATCACTGCTGAGACCCCCACCAAGAGATAGTTACTACCATCATACTGTTACAACACAAATCCAATATATACTAATACCACCGTTACCAATAATACCCACATATATGCACACACAGTATACATTACATACGGCATATATATATATATAAATGCTAACCTACCAGTCACATGACATAAATACATAATAGGCAATATGCAAACACACACAAAAATTAAACAGATACAAACATGCTGACTTTATATGTATGTATGTATATATATATATATATATATATATATATACATATATACATACACATGTATAGCACTAACACACAAATGATGACAAATGATGACATGGATGCACACCACACTGATGTTACACAGATATTCGCACACTTACTTTTTATGCGTGACAGGAAACTCCAGGGGTGTCCTCTTGTGAAGTTTCCACTTTCTCTGCTTTCAGCCTGGACCGTGCAGCCTGCAGCCCCTCTCCCTCCTCTCCGACTGCGGAGCTGTATACAGGAGGGGGTCACTGCAGGGGAAGGGGGTGTCAGGAGAGAGGAGGGGGTCCTTCTGCTGCTCTCTGCATCTTCCTGCCTGTCATTGGGTGGTTTACTTACTGTGTGGAGGGGCCCCAGCTGACAGGCAGGAAGATAGCTATGCTTGTTCCCGGCCTGGGAGCTGCTGAAGAGGGAGGCCGTGTACAGGGACTGCAGGGGAAGGGACAGGCCCTGTGGATTTAGTTTAGTAAAAAAGCAAGGGGGAAAGCAACACAGTGCACAGATTCAGTTATGAAACTATGTCTATTACACCATACAATACAAGATTAAATCACAGGAATAGGTGTATGCACATTTAAACCCTAACTTTTAATAAACACTATAAAAAGATTTTGACCCCACAATAAAGACCAACATACAAACATTGACCTTATGTAGCTGCCTATAAGGTGGTTAGAGGGTTGTGGAGGCTGAGGGCAGGACTTGCGACCAAGGGGCGGGGCTTACGGCCGCGGGTGGGCGGAGTCTCCGGGGTCATTATACAACAGTAACCCCCTCCCCATATACCTAGAGAAAAGTATACAAGAAGGGGGCAGGGGATCTTGTGTGATGCAGTCCTCCCCTCCTCCCTCTGTATCTATGGGCACCAGCCCCTGAGCAGTACACAGTACATGATGGAGGTGGGTGCTGAATCACACAGGATCCCCTCCCCCATTCAGGGCCTAGTGAACAGTATATGCGGAGGGGATTCTGTATGATACAGTACCCCCATATCTCTCCCCTGCTCTACTACTACCCCCAATACTACTCCTAATACTGCTCTACTACTACCCCCAATACTACTCCTAATACTGCCCTACAACTACCCCCAATACTACTCCTAATACTGCCCTACTACCACCCCCAATACAACTCCTAATACTGCCCTACTACTACCCCAATACTATTCCTAATACTGCCCTACTACTACCCCCAATACTACTCCTAATACTGCTCTACTACTACCCCCAATACTACTCCTAATACTGCTCTACTACTACCCCCAATACTACTCCTAATACTGCTCTACTACTACTCCAATACTACTCCTAATACTGCCCTACTACTACCCCCAATACTACTCCTAATACTGCCCTACTACTACCCATAATACTACTCCTAATACTGCCCAACTACTACCCCCAATACTACTCCTAATACTGCTCTACTACTACCACCCCCAATACTACTCCTAATACTGCCCTACTACTACCCCCAATACTACTCCTAATACTGCCCTTCTACTACCCCCAATACTACTCCTAATAGTGCCCTACTACTACCCCCAATACTACTCCTAATACTGCCCTACTACTACCCACAATACTACTCCTAATACTGCCCAACTACTACCCCCAATACTACTCCTAATACTGCTCTACTACTACCACCCCCAATACTACTCCTAATAGTGCCCTACTACTACCCCCAATACTACTCCTAATACTGCCCTTCTACTACCTCCAATACTACTCCTAATAGTGCCCTACTACTACCCCCAATACTACTCCTAATACTGCTCTACTACTAACCCCAATACTGCTCTACTACTATCCCAATACTACTCCTAATACTGCTCTACTACCACCCCCAATACTACTCCTAATACTGCCCTACTACTACCTCTAATACTACTCCTAATACTGCCCCACTACTACCCCCAATACTGCTCTACTACTACCCCCAATACTACTCCTAATACTGCTCTACTACTACCCTCAATACTACTCCTAATACTGCTCTACTACTACCCCCAATACTACTCCTAATACTGCTCTACTACTACCCTGATACTGCTCTACTACTACCCCCAATACTACTCCTAATACTGCTCTACTACTACCCTGATACTGCTCTATTACTACCCACAATACTGCACTACTACTACCCCTAATACTGCTCTCACTACCATTGCTACTATTACCCCCACTCCTGATACTACTACTACCAAAACTGCTACTCCTCTTTTCTACTACTACACCCCTCATCTTCTATGCTTCTACTGTTACTACACCCCTTAATCGAAAAAGGGAAAACGAGATTTTATTTTTTTCCCATATCGCCTCAGCCCTAGGAGATGCTATGTGCTGGGGGGTAACTATCAGTGGAGATGCTATGTGCTAGGGGGTAACTATCCCGGGAGATGCTATGTGCTGGGGGGTAACTATCAGTGGAGATGCTATGTGCTAGGGGGTAACTATCCCGGGAGATGCTATGTGCTGGGGGGGGGGGGGATAAATATCAGTGGAGATGCTATGTGCTAGGGGGTAACTATCAGTGGAGATGCTATCTGCTGGGAAGGTAACTATCAGGGGAGATGCTATGTGCTGGGAAGGTAACTATCAGTGGAGATGCTATGTGCTGGGAAGGTAACTATCAGGGGAGATGCTATGTACTGGGGGAGGGGGGGGGTAACTATCAGGGGAGATGCTATGTGCTGGGGGGAGGGGGTAACTATCAGGGGAGATGCTATCTGCTGGGGAGGTAACTATCAGTGGAGAAGCTATCTGCTGGGAAGGTAACTATCAGGGGAGATGCTATCTGCTGGGAAGGTAACTATCAGTGGAGATGCTATGTACTGGGGGAGGGGGGGGGGTAACTATCAGTGGAGAAGCTATGTGCTGGGGAGGTAACTATCAGTGGAGATTCTATCTGCTGGGAAGGTAACTATCAGTGGAGATGCTATGTACTGGGGGAGGGGGGGATAACTATCAGTGGAGATGCTATGTGCTGGGGGGTAACTATCAGTGGAGATGCTATGTGCTGGGGAGGTAACTATCAGGGGAGATGCTATGTACTGGGGGGGGGGCTATCTAACAGGTGTATAACCTACAGTGAGATGCCTCCTATATTGGTGTATACTACATACTGGGTGGTGGAGGTAACTACCAGGAGAATTACCTACAGAGGGATACCGACTAAATGTACTATGGAGGCACAGAGGGACCTACCTACTATATTGGGCACAGAGGGGTCTTATTTAAGGTCACAGAAGATCCCCCCCACCTCGAGCAGTGCGCCAACCGCTGACAAAAAAAGTAAAGTGTATGGGGACCTTAAATTGCTGCTACAATGTTTTAGCATTTGGGGCCCCACCTTCAACTTTGCCCAGGGCCACATTTTGTCTAAAACTGGACCTGATCACAATTGAGTCAATATCACAAGTGAGTTGTCAACACCGGTGAAATTTCATCAGGGTAGGAAAGCGTTACCGGAGTAGGGACCACCTCACCCTGTTATGCCCTATCCGAGTATAGTGTATATTCTACCCCTGCTTGCTTAGGGTGGAGCAGGGCAATCGCCCTAATAAGGGCGACCCCTACCCTGTTCTACCCCTTGGTACCGACCCTATGAAGCCCTTAGTAATAATGCAGGTCCTTTACTGACCGACGTGTTCCTCCAGGTTGCTGGAATCTTCAGGGAAGTAAGGGCCAATTGGGAATGGGTTAGAAGTAGGCTAAATGGCTACTGCAGTGGCGGGGCGCCGTAATACACTCTGTGCTGCCTTGCACTCAGAGTGTGTGTGGGAGCAGTGAAGCCAGTGCTACCAGACATAGTGAAGAAAAGTAGGGGTTCCAGCACTCCGGTAGCAATTAAAATCTATAAGCTTTATTTCATATCCATAGTTAAAACATGCTGCAAGGTAACACAGAGGCGTTTCGCGCACATGCGCGCTTAGTCCTGGTATAATGAACACCTGATACAACACATGGTTAAGAACAAAAAGCAGCCTATCAAGTGGAGGCCCAAAGAGCCTACTGCACAGGTGGAAAATGCAACCCAACATAATTAGTTACTGAAAGAATGCAACAATATAGAGCAAGTTCACACAAAGGAAGCGGACCAAAAAAGAAAAAAAGAATGATAATTCAAGATATAAGCAAGAAAAAGAAATGAAGATAAATGAAATTTGTAATGAGCATAAATAGAAATGAACATTAGATAAATATATATATACGTACACACAAAAATTAATCATGTAAAAATTAGAAACAATATAAATGCATAACGTATGATGTAAATATGATATAAATATGAGAATGTAGATATAGCCATGTGGGAAACACAATGGATAAAAAAGAGAAAAGAGTCATAAATGTATAATAGTATTATTCTACAAATCAATATGTGTAATGGTATAATAAATCATTTTTAAAATTTAAACCATTCGGGTAGCGAGTATTCAACTTAAAGATATACTCCGCTTCTTTATGCAGTAAGAGCTGTTGTTTGTTGCCGCCTCTCATGGTGGCTTGCACCGTTTTAATACCATAGAATGTGAATGAAGACATATTACCACGATGTTTGTCATGTTTGTGATGTTTGCTACCAGACACACTCTGAATGCAAGACAATTTAAAATGTACATTCACCGACTCCAGTGATTTATTAAACTGTGGGGAGACAAACATTCAGTGGTTTATTTCCCAACATTAGGAGCACATGTACTATATATACATCACATAATAACAATGGGAAATACTTTTGGGTATTTTGCATTATACAATGTAACATTTTTCTCTTTTGGGGGCATGTTTATTAGTGCAGGTAAAATCCTAAAATTAGACAAGCAGAGAGAAGATAAAGTACAGTAATCACAGTGTCTCACCCTATATAATACATTTGGGGAACATTACTAGATATACTAGACCCTTCTTTTTCCTTATACCCTCCTATTGTTGGTTTATTTTACTGTAACACTTGCTGTGATATTTTTGGGATTCAATGGTACATTATAAACCAGAAAAAAAATCAGGAGCATTCAGCATAGTACCCCCCCCCATGATACTTGAGTTACTCAATGTGCTGAATACGTGATAAAGTCCATATGTCCCATGCATAGAAATATATGTGTACATATAGGGGTGTACCTGAGGCTGCCTGGTCTTCTTTCTTTTCTTCTTTCTTCTGGATCTTGATTGGTGGCTTCTTCTCTTCCACTGCAGAATCCAGGATGTTCCTCTTCTTGGCTCTCCTCCTCCCCGCCATATCTTCTTCCATGTGGATGTTGATTGGTGGCTTCTTTTCCACTGCAGAATCCACAATGTGTCTCTTCTTGGCCTTCCTCTTGCCAGCCACGACTTCTTTCTTCATCTGTTTGGCCTCTCCATCGTTGGACTTCTCAGAGCTCTTCTTCCTCCTCTGGCCCTTCACTGAAGTCTTCATCTCATCGTCCGATGAGTCCAGAGGGCATCTTGGTGTCTTCTCAGAGGCCAAGGTTTCCCGTCTCTTCTTCCTACCTTGGCTCTTCAACGAAGTCTTCTCATCGTCCGATGAGTCCAAGATGCGCCCTCCTGTCTTCTTCCTCTTCCTCCTCACAACAATCTCCTCGTCCTCCATGTTTGCGCTGTGGCTCGGTCCAGCAGACATCTCTCTCTGTCGTTCCTTAGCAACAGTATCCCAGGTGACATCACACCTGCCCTGGCCGCATGCATGGCATTGGTCATGTGATCAGTATCTGACACCAGTCAACTCTATGGGCTATAGTTATATGTATTGCAGTCAGTATAATGGCGGCTTCACTTTGGTTCAAGACTTTTAAAATACTGTTGATTTCTCTTGAGAGACAAAATACAACCTGATTGGTGTAACAGATCTTACCAGGACTGACTCTACTCTGTATGTATGGGTGATAGAAAACCATTGGGGGAGATTTATCAGCTGTCTTATAGTCAGAGTCTCTTTATTGGCCATAGTAACCAATCACAGCTCAGCTTTCGTGTACTAACAAGCTCTGATATAATGAAATCTGGGATATGATTGGTTGCTATGGGCAACAAGGAGAAGGAGATCTCCCCCATAGTGTCTATACTATCATGGTTTTGTATTTCCCAAATTCCATTAGCTGTAAGTCTTTGTAGCAGTTTGGATCAGTCTAAAGAAACAGCAGTTTTATTGACAGTACACTTATATTTTAGGTATTCAGACATTCATGATATAATGATAGATATGTTGTTGTTGTTGTTGTTGTTGTTTTTTTTAACTTAAAGGAATTGAATATGTATTTTCCTGTTCGGTATGCTGTAATACTTTTTGTATTGTAGTGTGCTGTGAAACTGCTGATTGCCTTTTACATCTTGTGTATGGGAGAGTATGGCCCCATGGATGACGTTATATAGAGTTTGTACTCTGTGGCTGTTTGGACACTGGAAGTAACTGGCACATGGTTTTAGCTATCTAGATGCCACAGTAACCATTGGCTGTGGGATCTAGATGGGTAAATGCTGTACTCCATGTGTAGGTGCCCTCTTCTGTGAGTCCTAAGAGCTGATCTACATTACTGTGGACCCCAACTTTATTCAGGCCCCATCATGACACTTGGCTCCTGCACCTAACACAGACTCTTAGCCCACTTATATAGAACCATAGAAGATTATGGAAGGAAAAAGACTACTGTGCTGAAGTCTCTGGGACTGTTTTGATTATTAATAGACAGTCTAAGCCCTGCCCTTCTATGATTCCCTGCTCTGCTCAAGCGCCGCCGCACAACGCAATGCAAGGCAGGGTCCCGTTCCCACTCTGTACTGTATATTCATATATACAGTATCAGGGGGGAAGACCCAGCTTTAAAAGAGTTAACCAATACACATCCCATTGTGGCTTTTCGTCGGGGTAGAAACCTACGTGATGATTTGGTGAGAGGTAGGTTACAGTCAGACAGAAACAATACTGATAGGTCATGGTTAGGAAAATCTACTGATTTACAGGGTAACTTTAAATGTGGCCGTTGTAACAATTGTGCACAACTGAATGATGTCCGTGAAGTCCAGCTAGGAGGTAAGAGATGGAAAGTAAAAGATTTAATTACGTGTAAAACACCATTTGTAGTCTATGCAGTGTTATGTACCTGCGGAATGTACTATATAGGGAAGACAGAGCGCCCTATGCACATTAGATTTTCGGAGCATGTGCGATCCTTACGCACACAGAAAGGTTGCCCGAAGCTAATGGAACATATGCGGACCGTCCATAATAATGATAGCTCTGAGATGTGTTTTATGGGCTTGTTACGCCTAACAGGTTCACCAACAGGGGGCAATAGATGCATACAGCTTTTGCAGAAGGAAACAGAATTAATTCTGAGATTAGATGCATTAGGACCATTAGGGTTAAATGATCGCGTTGCAATACATGGTACCTGTTGGTAAAGTAATATAACTTTTATATATTGCATTGTGTAAAAATGTTTTTGTACTATATTTCTAGTTTATATGTGAGAATTATGTTTTTAATTTTATTATATTCACATGGGTGACGTTGTATATAAGGGGAAGTATACGTACTGACGCTAGGGCTGTGAGAAAGCACGCTGTGACGTGTGAAACAGCTGTTGCCTGTTCAGTCTTCACATTCATCTATACTGCCTGTTTGCTGAATAAAGACTAAGATTACTGCGTTTAAAGACGTGCTCCGACTTTCCTTCTTTCCATTTGGAAGTGTATCCTACTACTGGTCTTCAGTGTCGTTGAGCACCTTGAGCAGTCTGGATCCTAAGTGGCAGCGCAAGGGTGTACAAGTGGCAAGCGGAGAGTAAGCAGTGCGGGGGTCTCCTTTTGGATTACTACTACTGTGATTGCTATTACTGCTCACTGTGCTAGAACCACTAACAGTGCAAATGGTGATACCAATCACCACCCGCTGAACAAAGGTGGCCGCACATCGCAGTCATGTCCCCCCGGATACTGTATATAAGAATATACAGTACACAGGGGACATAAGACCCTGCTCTGTATAACGTTGTGCAGAAGCACTTCAGCAGAGAACAGGATTGGCAATTGCAGGGCTTAGACAGACCTGCAGTTCCCAGCACAAACACTGGTGCAGCAAATGGGCCCATGTCACCCCTCACTACTGCCATTCAGTGGAAGCGCAGATGTAATAAAAAAAGATACATATTTTTAATGACGTTATATTGCGAAATATGTAAAAAAAAAATTATAAAAAATTTCGGTCTCTGTACCCCTTTAACTGACAGTATTGTGCACTCAAAATACCCAGAGGAAGGTTTGGGTATGGCAGTTGTCTGATTTAATTACTTTCTCTACTTTTCTCCCATCCTTCCCTCTTTATTTTCTGTTTTTTCATATTTCAAAGGAAGTCTCCCTTATATCATTACTCCTATGTCATCTCTACATAACACTACACACATGTGGGACTTTAAGGGAATCAATCAACTCAGTCGGGCTGATTTGGTTCCCTGGAGCACAGTATAAAGCTCCTGTGCAGCTCGCGGCACATACCCGGCTGCAGCAGAAGCTTAATACTGGAGAAAATAAAGTTTCAATCCGCTGCGTCAGGCAGAGAGCGCTGGCAGGTAGTGAGCGGTGACTACACACGGACGGGAAGCCGCCCAAATGACCACCTGTCGTCCTCTGCCTGCCGCGCAGCGGCGGATTAAAACTTCATTTTCTCTGGTATGAAGCTTCAGCTGCCGCCGGTACATGCCACGAGCTGCACAGGAGCTTTAGACTGTGCTCCAGGGAACCAAATCAGCCCAATTGGCCTGATTGGTTCCATTTAAGTCCCACATGTGTGTAGTGTTATGATTGGTTCCCTTTCAATTTCACCATAAGAAGTGTAAGCGCACAAGCAGGGAGAACACAGACAGCGTCTTAGACATAAACTGTGTAGCACAACCACTGAGCTGCAGAAACAGTGGAATCAACTGTATGGTGAGATTGTAACTATCAAAGAAAAAGAAGGAGGTCTGCTACACCTGTTCCATAGAAATGGAAACCACCCTTATCGAGTGCACTACTGTCCCGGCGCTAACGGGATAAAAATAGAAATCAAATATGTAACAGTGTAGTAGGCTCTCAAGAAATGGGTGAAATAATATTATAAATGTAGCTGTAATGATTTCAACAAATATTTAATACTGCAATTCATAAACGACAATAATCTAGAAGCATAGAAAAATAAAAATACAATGAAATAAAGATACACGTATATATCTGATAAAACGTCCACATGGACAATAAAAATATCCAATAAATGGTGGAAATGTATATATATAAATATACTAAAAAGAGAGCCAAGTGGTGAGCACCGCGCCGGGCCCAGCGCGGTCACCCCACTTTAATAATGGCAGTCCCGAGTCACGGTTTTTAACCTAGGCTCGTATTGTTGTTGAGCCGGTGTACTTGTACTTTAGATAAATAATACTCCTTTTAGAATGAGATCATGCAAGGGAGAATTAAAAGACAAGTAAATGGTGGTGGGATATCCACCTCTCACCCTGCTGGTGATATCATCTGCAGTCAAATGCGGTATTGTGATGGTAATCCATGAACCAGTCTCTGCAGTCAGCTTGGGAGCCGTGTGATCGCGGTCTAGTGCAACTATGCATTGACTTGAGTTGTTTGTGGCGTCCGCGTGGATGGAAGCGCGCGCTCCTTCCGGCTGATGTTGTGTAGGGTGCCAGGAAAATGTGGCTCCGGTTCGGGATCTGCGTTTGTAAACTTAGGTATAGTTTCTAGAAGGCTCTGTTATCCTGAATTCCCAGGACGCGTTTCAGGAGATCTACTCGCTCCTTTCCTCAGCAAAAGGAATCTGGATAACTCTAATGTCCCTTGTATCCTGTCAGCTTTTATATCCGTTCTGGACTAATCCACAAAACCTGTGATGGATCCTTCCAGGTAATTCTCCACACCTGTAGATCATTTGCTGCTACATAGTTGTCACAATCTCATATGGAGTTACATGGATCGGCAACTTAGCAACATATATTAATCTACATCATTACATTTCTTTTCTTATTTTTGCATTGCTCCCACCGTACAGTTTAAGTGGAAAATGAATTAAGTTTAGATATAATAATAAAAATAATAAACAATAATGAAAAGTAGTAAAAAGAATAAGAAATGTAAGACTGCATAGAGGAATATGTGTCTGCAACATATAAGGACAAAATAAAATGCAATACAATAAATATGTAAAATTATAATTGAATTCCCTCTGTATTGCCATCTGATCTTACTTAGTACATCTGAACATATGAGTGTTCCACGTATTTCACACTAGGTGTGGCTTCTTTCCTGTGTGAATTCTTTGTGATCTGATCTTACTTAGTATATCTGAACATATAGGTGTTCTGAACATATAGATGTTCTATGTATTTCACACTGGGTGTGGCTTCTACCCTGTGTGAGTTCTTTGTAATCTGATCTTACTTAGTGTATCTGAACATATAGGTGTTCTACGAATTCCATACTGGATGTGGCTTCTTCTCTGTGTGGGTTCTTTGTGGGAGGTTTGCCGATGTGGCTTCTTTCTTGTGTTGGTTATATTACAGGTGAGATAAGATGTTGGTGTTTCAGGCGATACATGTGTGGCATGTGTAATAACTGTAAAGCCACACAATTTCCAAGACGCACGGAAACAATAATATCAACAACAAATGGACATGAGCATAAGATCAGAGACACACTCTCATGCAATTCTGAAAATATCATATATGTTATTGAATGTCCATGTCATAAGCAATATATAGGGAGGACCTCTAGAACACTGAAAAAAAGAATAACAGAGCATCTATACAATATAAAAAGGGGATATGAAAAACATACACTCTCAGCCCACTATAAAGAAGTCCATCAGAGTAGACTGAGAGGCACCACTTTTGCAGCCATTCAAAAAGTGGAGAACGAGTGGAGAGGAGGTGATTTTATATCTAAAATGTCAAGACAGGAGTCCAGACTCATTTTTGAATTACAGACAATCGCACCCTATGGCCTCAATGCCGAACTAGAAATCTTTGGGTTCCTGTGAGTGGTAAATGTGAGAGGGATATGATTTGGTTGGATTTTTTAAACCTACTAGGTTAGGGATGGGGGGGTGTGACCGATGGACGGTACAGTGCCAGACTGTTTCATCAGTGCCTGGACCGCCCCTTGGTGACTCCCGGCATCCTTCTATTTTTTCTTTTTCTTTACATTCTATATATACATCTTTTATATATATTTTTATATTTTTATTCATATATTTTGTATCCATTTTATTCTATTCCATTCATCTGTTACCTGATCCATTTATTCTTTCCCAGTTTATTTCTCCATATCTGTTGGTGTATATATACATTTGTCTTTTAGACATGGGCATACCTTCATGTATATGTAAATCTATGATACTACCAAACAACACTTCTGGCCAGACCTTGGTGCCCTAGTGAACATAGTACTTAGACCATATCGCCTGAAACACCAACATCTTATCTCACCTGTAATATAACCAACACAAGAAAGAAGCCACATCGGCAAACCTCCCACAAAGAACCCACACAGAGAAGAAGCCACATCCAGTATGGAATTCGTAGAACACCTATATGTTCAGATACACTAAGTAAGATCAGATTACAAAGAACTCACACAGGGTAGAAGCCACACCCAGTGTGAAATACATAGAACATCTATATGTTCAGAACACCTATATGTTCAGATATACTAAGTAAGATCAGATCACAAAGAATTCACACAGGAAAGAAGCCACACCTAGTGTGAAATACGTGGAACACTCATATGTTCAGATGTACTAAGTAAGATCAGATGGCAATACAGAGGGAATTCAATTATAATTTTACATATTTATTGTATTGCATTTTATTTTGTCCTTATATGTTGCAGACACATATTCCTCTATGCAGTCTTACATTTCTTATTCTTTTTACTACTTTTCATTATTGTTTATTATTTTTATTATTATATCTAAACTTAATTCATTTTCCACTTAAACTGTACGGTGGGAGCAATGCAAAAATAAGAAAAGAAATGTAATGATGTAGATTAATATATGTTGCTAAGTTGCCGATCCATGTAACTCCATATGAGATTGTGACAACTATGTAGCAGCAAATGATCTACAGGTGTGGAGAATTACCTGGAAGGATCCATCACAGGTTTTGTGGATTAGTCCAGAACGGATATAAAAGCTGACAGGATAAAAGGGACATTAGAGTTATCCAGATTCCTTTTGCTGAGGAAAGGAGCGAGTAGATCTCCTGAAACGCGTCCTGGGAATTCAGGATAACAGAGCCTTCTAGAAACTATACCTAAGTTTACAAACGCAGATCCCGAACCGGAGCCACATTTTCCTGGCACCCTACACAACATCAGCCGGAAGGAGCGCGCGCTTCCATCCACGCGGACGCCACAAACAACTCAAGTCAACGCATAGTTGCACTAGACCGCGATCACACGGCTCCCAAGCTGACTGCAGAGACTGGTTCATGGATTACCATCACAATACCGCATTTGACTGCAGATGATATCACCAGCAGGGTGAGAGGTGGATATCCCACCACCATTTACTTGTCTTTTAATTCTCCCTTGCATGATCTCATTCTAAAAGGAGTATTATTTATCTAAAGTACAAGTACACCGGCTCAACAACAATACGAGCCTAGGTTAAAAACCGTGACTCGGGACTGCCATTATTAAAGTGGGGTGACCGCGCTGGGCCCGGCGCGGTGCTCACCACTTGGCTCTCTTTTTAGTATATTTATATATATACATTTCCACCATTTATTGGATATTTTTATTGTCCATGTGGACGTTTTATCAGATATATACGTGTATCTTTATTTCATTGTATTTTTATTTTTCTATGCTTCTAGATTATTGTCGTTTATGAATTGCAGTATTAAATATTTGTTGAAATCATTACAGCTACATTTATAATATTATTTCACCCATTTCTTGAGAGCCTACTACACTGTTACATATGAGATTGTAACTATACCTAGGTCATAACGGAGGTGCTGGTAGGACGTATTGTAATTACATGCAAACAGAACAGAACCCAACTAAGCAGTAATGGAGACTCGTCATGTGACCTTTTGGCTACTTTCTGGTTATTTATATAATTGGTGCTATCATATATACTATTTGTTCTGACTATTTGTAGATGCCCTGCAGCAATCCATTGTGAAATAGCGTTGCAATTTTTCTGTCATAGTGTAAGACATTGAAATTTGTTTGAATGACAACCTAGATTGTATATTTCTATATTACTACTTAAATATTTCATTTACAGCCTGGAGGTGTGATAGCTATTTAATATTATTTGTTTATTTTTTTAGCATATTTTTTAAAAGGGTACTCCAGAGACAAAAATTATTTGGTAATCATTTCTATAAAAAAAAAAAAAAAAAAACTCAAGCCTTTCAGTACTTATCAGCTGCTGTATGTCCTGCAGGAAGTGGTGTATACTTTTCAGTCTGACACAGTGCTCTCTGCTGCCATCTCTGTCTGAGACAGGAACTGTCTAGAGTAGAAGATGTTTTCTATGGGGATTTGCTACTGCTCTGGACAGTTCCCATAGAAAAGCTCTTCTACTCTGGACAGTTCATGACATGGACAGAGGTGGCAGCAGAGAACACTGTGTCAGACTGGAAAGAATACACCCCTTCCTGCAGGACATACAGTAGCTGACAAGTACTTGAAGGCTTGGGCTTTTTTAACCCCTTAACGACATCGGGCGTAAACTTACGCCCTCGCGCCCTGGTACTTGGCGCATCAGGGCGTAAATTTACGCCCGATGTTTCCCCGATCGCTGCGTGTTCACACACAGCGGTCGGGGAAGATGGCCTGCTATAAATCATAGCAGGCCATCTTAGCTTCACGGCACGGGGGGTGGTTAACACCCCCCGTGCTTACGATCGCCGCTATAGGCTGATCAATTCAGATCAGCCAATAGCGGCGATCGGAACCTTTCCGGGTCATCGGCGACCCGATGACCCGGAAAAAAATGGCGGTCGGTGCTGTCCGAGGACGGCACCGACCGCCATTACTGTAAAAAGTAATGGTGATCGCCGTGCCACCGGCCCGATCGCCGTGAACGGCCGGCCGTTCACGGCGATCGGGCCGGTGGCACGGCGATCAGAGTCCCACAAAATAGTAAATACCTGCCCTGGACCCCTCAGCTAGGTAGCCGAGGGGTCCAGAGCAGGTATTTGTACATTACTCACCTGTCCCGGGCTCCTGATCGGCGTCTTCCGGGTTCGCGGCATCCTCGTCTTCGTTCGGGTCTTCGGCTTCTTCCGTGACGTCACGTTCGGCTTCTCTCGGCTATTTTCGGCTCCAGCGTCGGCTCTTTCCGTATTTTGCGCTCTGCTGCCCTCTAGCGGCTGATATGTGTAATACACTTATCAGCAGCTACAGGGATGTTCAGAATGTAGAAATTTTTATTTTTTTTTCAAATTTTTTTTTTCGATTTTCCGCACCCTATCGCCGCTGAGTGTTGATCAGCATCGCACGAAAGTGCGCTGCTAATCAGCAACTCCTCCTTTTTGGCGTAGGGTGTTTTTTTTCTATATTCTACTGCCACGGTCTGCTTATAAGTGCCGCACATAAGTGCGGCATTTATCAGCAACTCCTTTGTTGGCGTAGGTTTTTTTTTTATACTTACTGTAAAAAAACAAGTAAAAAACACTACATTACACCACACTACATTGAATAAAGTTTGACACTACACCACTACATACCCCATATACCAATCCCCGTATAAAGATGGCCCCCAGGGTGTTTTCGGTATCGGACGCATACGTTATTATTACCTCCGACACCGAAACAGCCAGTGAGGATGAATGGGGGGGATCCTTCTTTCCTCCATTCATCCTCATCATCCAGTGACGTGTCTGGGGGTAGCGTAGCGTACGCTGCCCCCCAGACACGTCTTTTCCGCCAGTACCGTCCCAATAAGAGATGACGGTATGGTGTGAAATTCTACACACTCTGTGACAGTACCTCAGGGTACTCTTACAGATCCAGGATACGTGCACACTGCGGAATGGCGAAGGATAACCCTTTGTGCATTCCGCAGCTGGCACCCACCGGCGGACTGATGGAGGCGCACGTCTCCACCCGTGTCATAGACTCCATTCTATGCACGGGCGGAATCCGTCGTCCGTCCAAAGAATGAACACGTTGGACGGAGAGCGGAATCCGCCCGTGCATAGAATGGAGTCTATGACACGGACGGAGACGTGCGCCTGCATCAGTCCGCCGGCGGGTGCCAACTGTGGAATGCACGAAGGGTTATCTGTCGCGATTCCGCAGTCTGCACGTATCCTTAGAGTGTATGTAGGAAGGGACACCCGAATGCAGCCCCCAGATGCCCCCTCCCCCCCCATCCTCGGAGTTAGTGGGGAGATCGTTTGGGAACTGATCTTCCCACTGCTGGATAAAGGTCACCACCTGTACGGGGATAACTTTTATACCAGCACCCCCTCTTCCGGTCCGTCGCTGCCCGAGCTACTGTAGCTTGCGCCACGATACGAAAATATCAGAAGCAGTAATAGAGCCCTAATATTTAGCAGCCATGGAGCGGACCCAGCGCTTCTGGATATGAAGGACCCCGTATCGCACCAGGACAACATTTTCCAGGTGACGTCCCCCACACTGGAAAACAGGAGACCCCAGAAGAAGTGCAGAGTGTGGCGTAACAGGGGGATCAGGAAGGACACCATTTTCCAGTGTGACACCTGTCCTGATCACCCCGGCCTCTGCATACTGGATCCCTCCAAGGCGCACCACACGTCACTGGGGTTCTACATTATCTAAATTCTGTCCCTTATTCCTATTTCAGGGGTCACTTTGATCCAGGGATTATTCTGATAGCCATTATGGAGTCGGGAAGGAATTTTTCCCCTGTGATGAGGCTACTGTCGTCTGCCTTACGAGGGGTTTTTTTTGCCTTCCTCTGGATCAACACAGGTTGAGTTTGATGGACACCTGTCATTTCCAACCTTATAAACTTATAATTGGCCTAATACCCCCAAATAAATTAGAATGGTCCCTTTTCCCCAGCTAAATAGGTATGGCCGCCATTCCCATTAGAGGATGCCATGATGCAATTACAAAGCCTCTGTGCGGCCAGGACAGTAGAAACCCCCCACATGTGACCCCATTCTGGAAACTACACCCCATAAGGAATCTAAGAAGGGGGGCAGCGGGGATATGGCCCCCTGGTGACGGCCACATTTGGGACGTGAAAATGAAAAAAATTGTATTTTTTATTTTCTCGGCACATGTTCTACGTAAGTGCCCGTCACCAGTGGGGTCCATATGCTCACTGCACCCCTTGTTAGATTCCTTATGGGGTGTAGTTTCCAGAATGGGGTCACTTGTCGGGGGTTTCTACTGTCCTGGCAGCACAGGAGCTTTGTAATTGCGACATGGCCTCCATCCTCCATTCCAGCTTCTAAATGGCGCTCTGTCCCTTTGGTGACTTGCCCTGTGCCCATATGGCACATTATGCCCACATGTGGGGTATTTTCGTACTCAGGGGACACTACCCTACACGTTTTGTGTTCATTTTCTTTTTTAACCCCTTGTGGAAATGGAAAAAAATCAAGGCTAGACCAACATTTAGTGTAATTTTTGTAAAATATTTACTCTAAATCATTAATCTTGTCATGTTTTTTCATTTTCACAAGGGGTTAAAAGATAAAAAAAACATTTAATGTGTAGAGCAATTTCCCCTGAGTACGGAAATACCCCACATGTGGACATAAAGCGCCATGCGGGTGCAGGGAAAGCCTCCGAAGGGAAGAAGCGCCATTTGGTTTTTGAAGGCTGGATTTGGATGGAATGGATTTCGAGGGGCCATGTTGCATTCAAAAGGCCCCTGTGTTGCCAAGACAGTTGAAACCCCCCACAAGTGACCCCATTATGGAAACTGCACCCCTCAAGGAATGTAACAAGGGGTGTAGTGAGCATATGGACCCCACTGGTGACGGACACAAATGTGGAACAATGTGGCGTGAAAATGAAATATTACATTTTTTACACTATAATGTTGGTTTAGCCTTGAATATATCATTTTCACAAGGGGTTAAAAGAGAAAAAAACACACAATATGTGTAGAGCAATTTCCCCCGAGTCCGTAAGTACCCCACATGTGGACATAAAGCGCCATGTGGGCGCAGGGCAAGCCTCCGAAGGGAAGGAGCGCCATTTGGATTTTGGAGGTTGGATTTGGCTAGAATGGATGATGAACGCCATGTCGCATTTACAGAGCCCTCGTGCTGCCAAAACACTGGAAACCCCCCACAAGTGACCCCATTCTGGAAACTGCACCCCTCAGGGAATCTAACAAGGGGTGCAGTGAGGATATGGACCCCTTGATGACGGGCACATTTGTGCCATGAAAGTGAAAAAATGAAATTTTTCCCTTTCACGTCACATTGTTCCACATTTGTGCCCGTCACCAGTGGGGTCCATATGCTCACTGCACCCCTTGTTAGATTCCTTGAGGGGTGTAGTTATCAGAATGGAGTCACTTGTGGGGGGTTTCCAGTGTCTTGGCAGCACGAGGGCTCTGTAAATGCGACATGGCCCTTGAAATCCTTTTCAGTGAAATTCAGCTTCCAAAAGCCAATTGGCGCTCCTTCCCTTTGGAGGCTCGTCCTGCGCCCCCTTGGCACTCTATCGCCACATGTGGGGTATTTCTGTACTCGGGAGAAACTGCGCTACACATTTTTTGTCTTTTTTTGCCTCTTATCCCTTTAAGAAAATGAAACATGGAAGGCTAGAACAACGTTTTAGTGTAAAAAATAAATTTTTCTTTTTTCACGCCATATTGTTCGGAAAATCTGTGAAGCACCTGTGGGGTCCAGATGCTCACCGCACCCCTTGTTACATTCCTTGAGGGGTGTAGTTTTCTAAATGGTGTCCCTTTAGGGGTGTTTTTTAGGTTTTGACACCCCAGAGCCTCTGCCAACCTGAAGTGGTACAGTCAAAAATGACCAAATATAACGGAGGCGTTGAAATTCACTAGGCGCTCCCTTATATCTGAGGCTTGTGGTTGCGTCAAATAGCGCAATAGGGCCACATATGGGGTATTTCTATAAACTGCAGAAACGGGGCAATAATTATTGGGGTGCATTTCTCTGGTAATAGGTTTATAATTATGAAAAATATTGGATTACAATAAAATCTCTGCACAGAAAATTTAAATTTTCAAATTCCTTACACACTTAGCTTTTATTTCTGTGACTCCCCTAAAGGGTTAAAACACTTTCTGGATGTGCTTTTGCAGAGTTTGGGGGGTGCAGTTTCTGAAATGGGGTGCTTTGTGGGGCTTTCTAACATACAGGCCCCTCAAATACACTTTAAATCTGAACAGGTCCCTAAAAATATCTGATTTTGAAATTTTACTGAAAATTTGGAAATTTGCTGCTAATGTTTTAAGCTTCCTATCGTCTAAAAAAAATGAAAGATAGTTTAATAAATGCCGCCAACATAAAGTAGACATGTTGCTAATGCTATTTAATATATAATTTATGTGGTATATTCACTTTCTGTATACGCAAAGAAGTTTCAAAGTTGGAAAAATGCATTTTTTCACATTTTTTCACATTATTTGGGTTTTTTTCATAAAGATTTGTTATGAGTATCGACTCCAATTTACTAGAAATGTAAAGTACAATATGTCACGAGAAAACAATCTCAGAATCAGCCGGATAGGTAAAGGCATCCCGAAGTTATTAATGACTAAAGTGACACTGGTCATATTCATAAAATTTGTCTCTGTCATTAAGGCCATTTCAGGCTCTGTCCTTAAGGGGTTAAACAGAAGTCGTTTACAAACCTTTATATGTTTCTGACACAATTTCTAAGCACCCACGATTTTCTCCTGAACACTCATTTAATATGCTTTGGGTGTAGGGTAGTAGTTAGCTGCCTCAGCTGTGATCCCTTTTCTTTAACTATAAACATATATTAATCTGGGGCTTAGTGCTAGCATATAAAACACCTAGCACCAACCCCCTCCTTATTACTTTAGTACCCACTGGGCACAGGGGTGCAGGGAAGGTACGTGTAGGCCAGAATATAATGGGGGAGGAGGTAATACTAAGCCCTGGATGCCCTCTATTAAACAGCTTCACTACTAAAGTAGTAAAAGAAAAGAACTGTAAAATAATTTTATTATAATAATTCCCCCATTCCCCTCCTTGACAATTAAAAAAAACTCTGATGTAATTGTATGGATACGGGTATCTGAAAAACAAAAACAGAAGAGAATATATTAGTGGGGTGTTCTTCTCTGATGAGCCAGCTGCCATGGCTTGTACATGTGGTGGTGAATTACAGAAGGGAACTCCACTTGCTGAAGATCGTGTCCTCACATGGTGTTTTATTTTTGGTGTTCATGTTTTGCTGATTTACTACTACAAATCTGGGAGCTGATTCTGTGTAAGTTACAGATTTTTTGTGTATGAATGTGGAAAATCCTCAGCACACTGCCCTGTAAATATACCCTATGGGGGACATTTATTAAGTCCAGTGTTTTCTGCGCCGGACTTAAAAATGTCCTCGAAGCTCCGACAGTACGGAGATTTATGTATAGGGGCACTGCCTGTACATAAATCCTGTGCGCATCAGTGTGCGCGCCAGGAAACCTATGTCAGCTCAGAGCTGGAGTAGGTTTCCTGACTATTTTCTCGCCAAAAAAATTATAAATTGAGCGGACTCTGAGTAGGTGCCCCCGTTCCGCCCCCTTCAAAACCCCACCCTGTCCCTATGGTGTACTGGGCGGAAAATGGCCAGATGCGAATATTTATTTGCAAAACGGCCATTTACAAATGAATTTATTCACATCTGGCCATTTTCCATGATAAATGTCCCCCTTTGAGAGTACTCCTGTTCGGTGCTGCCATATAAAATGTATATATGCCTCCAAGAGACATACCACCCTCAGATCCCCAAATGTAATACAGACATCAGACAGACTCCTGAAATATACTCATTACTTTTGGTGGTACGTACTGTATATATTATATTACAGACCTCCATAATGTAATACAAACCCGAGCCCCCTAATGCCCCATAATGCTCCATAATGCCACAAGCCCCGTAATGTAATAAAAAATAATAAATAAATGTACTTACTATGTGACCAATGGAGCGGTTGGCTGCAAGTTGAAGGGGTTATCCAGCGCTACAAAAACACGGCCACTTTTCCCCCTCTCTTGTCTCCAGTCGAGGTGTGGTTTGCAATTAAGCTCCATTTACTTCAATGGAACTAAATTTGAAACCCCACCCAATCTGGAGACAACAGTAGGGGGAAAAGTGGCCGTGTTTTTGTAGCGCTGGATAACCCTTTTAATAGTGAATTTACTACCCATTGAAAGCAATGAGTAGCAAATCCGCAGCATGAAATCCATAGCAAACTCCCTCCATGTGAGACTCTGAGGAATTAAACTGTGGGGAGGTGAGGGATCCTGCTGCCTGATCACGGGCACAATGACCACACCCCAGCAAACATCCCAGAAATCTGCTTGAGCTAAACTTTTATGGACCAATACGCTAAGCAGGACAATAGGACAATCAAAACATGTCAGACCTATTTGGATGGAGGTTGTAATTGTAACTATTCATACACATTCTTAGGCCACATTCACATGTTTCGTGTTCTGCATGGAACACGGACGTAGAATGCATGTAACGGACTTCTCCCCCGCCCGGGCAGCATCTGTAATTAGATGCTGGGAGCGGGGGAACTGTATGCATATGCAACGCTCTGTAATGACAGCGCCGCACGGCTGATTCATTACAGAGCGGTGCATATGAATATAGTTCCCCCGCTCCCAGCATCTTATCACAGACGCTGCCCACGTGGGGGAGAAGTCCGTTACATACATTCCACGGCCATGTTCCGTGCAGAACACGGAACGTGTGAATGCGGCCTTAATGGTGGAAATCCTTTCCTGCACTAGACATGGAGAGGTGAAATTTTAAATGGATAAAACGCTATAGATTTGCTGTGTCAGAGCCTTAGACCTAACCGTGGATGAGGTGAATAGGACCTATTTCGGCGCTGAGCGGCTCTTGATAACAGTAGATAAAAGTATCAGTTATTTATTGTAGATAACAGTAACCCATCCGAGGCTGTGACACGAATATACCCATCTGAAGTCTTGGATCCTGTGCATCAAGATCTTAGACTGAACTTCTGGACCGGCTGCTGCGGCCCCTCTCTCTATCTTCACTGATAGCGCTGCACCCTCCGTACAACACTTAAAGGTGAGCATACCCATTTGTGCTCCCCTTGTCATTACTGTTTTTATGGTATCACCCTATGGCGCCTTTCATCTCTTTTAGATTATTTTATCTATCGTGTTCCATGCAGAACACAGAAGGTGTGAATGTGGCCTTAGGGCCCTATTACACGGAGCTATAATCGGATCTAGCAGATCGGCGCTTGTTTACAGTATTGATCAGGTTGCCATCGGCCCATGTAGTAGCACCATTAGACTACCAGGGTGGTCATGGCTCCCCATATGTTACCCACCCAAAAGAACTTTTTAACTCTCTATCTTTATTAGTAGTGATATTAAAAGCTCAGCCCAAAATAATTAATAGAAAAGTGTAATAAAGGTCTCCTGGCTAGTGGTACTGTACTAGATTAAGGCTAGTGACTGGTGTATCTGCAATATACATCAGTATGGAGGACCCATAGTTGTAGGGTTAAAAAATACTGTCCCCTCTGGATGTTTCCAATCTAAGTCCTATGTCCTAGGTCCTATCACTTCTATAGTAGCAGTAAAAAAAAAACATATAGCACCAATAGCAGCTCTCATATATGCAACCAATCAAATATTGTAAGCCATTCTAAAAGGATGTATTCTTATCCATCATGAGAATGTGATGTCAGCTAATCTCACCAGCCCTGTGAAGGGAGGGTTTAAGGACATATACTCACTCGGAGCAGTGCGCAACAGTTAGAATCCTTCTGCTGACACCTACAATGGAGAAACTCTGTGACTAGAGATGAGTGAACTTACAGTAAGTTGGGCGTAAATGAACCTGATGTCTCGGCCATTGAAAAAGATGGATACAGTCCATGACCTATGACTGTCATCCTTGCCATTTCCAGGCTGCAGACTAAAGCAATCAGTGGCCTCTACCATTCAAAAAGGGCATAATGGTCACATGACCTTGCATATCAGAGACTCCGTACTATTTTTATAGCATATTCCACAATTAATTCATAAAACAGGATTCACAAGAGGGTACCCGGATTTGAACCAGGGACCTCTCGATCTGCAGTCAAATACCCCCTGTGTATTCTCAAAACAATAAACCTTGTCACTTCAAGGGGAGTGTAGCATTACATGTGAGGGACCATATAATGCATAGTTGTTTCAAGATCTATAAAGTAGCTGCAAATGAAATATTTATGTAGTAACATAGAAATATACAGTCTTTTTAAGTTGTCATAAAAACACAGTTTAATGTCTTACTAGGGCTGGGCGATTAATCAAATTAATTCGATTAATCATCCAGAACGTTGAAATTGATTTGATTTTTTGTGAAATCATTTCGGGCTGCGGTGGCGGAGAGGAGCTGAGAGGAATGGGGGGTTGCGGTGCGGGCCAGCGGGAGAGCCGTAGAGGGGCGGTGTGGGTAAGCGGGGAGAAGATGCTGGGTGGCCAGGCTGAAGAGGGGCGATGTGGTGTTGGCGGCCTCCAGCCACTGACAGTGGCGCCGCTGACCTGCCCCCGCCCCCTCCACTGAGCGTCCCACTCCCCTCCCGGCCAGACGTGGAGGTCCCGGGTCTGTGGAGGAGGAGGCAGCAGGGACTACAGTAGGTGGTGATCGCGGCGCTGCACGTCCTGGAGCTATACAGCGGGATCGGGGGCTCAGTGCAGACCCCCGTTCCCGCTGTATAGCTCTGTGACCCGCAGCGACGCGATCACCACTTCCACAGACCCGGGACCTCCATATCTGGCCGGGAGGGGAGCGTGTGTGCGGAGGTGAGAGGAGGAGATGTATGTGCCCTCCTGCTCCAATCACCTCCAGCTGCACCAGTCACCCCCCAGTCCCTTAATCCCCTCATTGTTCCCTCAGTGTCCCCCCAGTCCCCTCAGTGTCCCCCCAGTCCCCCAATCCCCCGTGTCCCCCCAATCCCCTCAGTGTCCCCCCAATCCCCTCAGTGTCCCCCCAGTCCCCTCAGTGTCCCCCCAGTCCCCCAATCCCCTCAGTGTCCCCCCAGTCCCCTCAGTGTCCCCCAGTCCCCTTAGTGTCCCCCCAGTCCCCTCAGTGTCCCCCCAGTCCCCCAATCTCCTCAGTGTCCCCCCAGTCCCTTCAGTGTCCCCCAGTTCCCTCAATGTCCCCAAGTCCCCTCAGTGTCCCCCCCAGTCCCCTCAGTGTCCCCCTCAGTCCCCTCAGTGTCTTCCCTTAGTCCCCTCAGTGTCCTCCCAGTCCCCTCAGTGTCCCCCCAGTCCCCTCAGTGTCCCCCCAGTCCCCCAATCCCCTCAGTGTCCCCCCAGTCCCCTCAGTGTCCCCCCAGTCCCCTCAGTGTCCCCCCAGTCCCCTCAGTGTCCCCCAGTCCCCCAATCCCCTCAGTGTCCCCCCAGTCCCCTCAGTGTCCCCCCCAGTCCCCTCAGTGTCCCCCCAGTCCCCTCAGTGTCCCCCCCAGTCCCCTCAGTGTCCCCCCAGTCCCCTCAGTGTCCCCCCCAGTCCCCTCAGTGTCTTCCCCCAGTCCCCCAATCCCCTCAGTGTCCCCCCCAGTCCCCTCAGTGTCCCCCCCAGTCCCCTCAGTGTCCCCCCCGTCCCCTCAGTGTCCCCAGTCCCCTCAGTGTCCCCCCAGTCCCCTCAGTGTCCCCCCCCCCAGTCCCCCAATCCCCTCAGTGTCCCCCCCAGTCCCCTCTGTGTCCCCTCAGTGTCCCCCCAGTCCCCCAATCCCCTCAGTGTCCCCCTCAGTTTCCCCCCAGTCCCCTCAGTGTCCCCCCCAGTCCCCTCAGTGTCCCCCAAAGTCCACTCAGTGCCCCCCCAGTCCCCTCAGTGTTCCCCCAGTCCCCTCAGTGTCCCCCCAGTCCCCTCAGTGTCCTCCCAGTCCCCTCAGTGTCCCCCCAGTGTCCCCCCAGTGTCCCCCCAGTGTCCCCCCAGTGTCACCTCAGTCCCCCCTCAGTTTTACCCCAGTCCCCTTCAGTGTCCCCCCAATCCCCTCAGTGTCCCCCCAGTCCCCTTCAGTGTCCCCCAGTGTCACCCCAGTCCCATTCAGTGTCCCCCAGTGTCACCCCAGTCCCCTTCAGTGTCCCCCAGTGTCACCGCAGTCCCCTTCAGTGTCCCCCAGTGTCACCCCAGTCCCCGTCAGTGTCCCCCAGTGTCACCCCAGTCCCCTTCAGTGTCCCCCCGTGTCCCCCCAGTCCCCTTCAGTGTCCCCCAGTGTCCCCCCAGTCCCCTTCAGTGTCCCCCAGTGTCAGACGTGGAGGTCCCGGGTCTGTGGAGGAGGAGGCCGCAGGGACTACAGTAGGTGGTGATCGCGGCGCTGCACGTCCTGGAGCTATACAGCGGGATCGGGGGCTCAGTACAGACCCCCGTTCCCGCTGTATAGCTCTGTGACCCGCAGCGACGCGATCAACACTTCCACAGACCCGGGACCTCCATATCTGGCCGGGAGGGGAGCGTGTGTGCGGAGGTGAGAGGAGGAGATGTATGTGCCCTCCTGCTCCAATCACCTCCAGCTGCACCAGTCACCCCCCAGTCCCTTAATCCCCTCATTGTTCCCTCAGTGTCCCCCCAGTCCCCTCAGTGTCCCCCCAGTCCCCCAATCCCCCGTGTCCCCCCAATCCCCTCAGTGTCCCCCCAGTCCCCTCAGTGTCCCCCCCAGTCCCCTCAGTGTCCCCCCAGTCCCCCAATCCCCTCAGTGTCCCCCCAGTCCCCTTAGTGTCCCCCCAGTCCCCTCAGTGTCCCCCCAGTCCCCCAATCTCCTCAGTGTCCCCCCAGTCCCTTCAGTGTCCCCCCAGTCCCTTCAGTGTCCCCCAGTCCCCTCAGTGTCCCCACCAGTCCCCTCAGTGTCCCCCCAGTCCCCTCAGTGTCCCCCTCAGTCCCCTCAGTGTCCTCCCAGTCCCCTCAGTGTCCCCCCAATACCCTCAGTGTCCCCCCAGTCCCCCAATCCCCTCAGTGTCCCCCCAGTCCCCTCAGTGTCCCCCCAGTCCCCTCAGTGTCCCCCAGTCCCCTCAGTGTCCCCCCCAGTCCCCTCAGTGTCCCCCCCCAGTCCCCTCAGTGTCCCCCCCAGTCCCCCAATCCCCTCAGTGTCCCCCCCAGTCCCCTCTGTGTCCCCTCAGTGTCCCCCCAGTCTCCCAATCCCCTCAGTGTCCCCCTCAGTTTCCCCCCAGTCCCCTCAGTGTCCCCCCAGTCCCCTCAGTGTCCCCCAAAGTCCACTCAGTGCCCCCCCAGTCCCCTCAGTGTTCCCCCAGTCCCCTCAGTGTCCCCCCAGTCCCCTCAGTGTCCTCCCTGTCCCCTCAGTGTCCCCCCAGTGTCCCCTCAGTGTCCCCCCAGTGCCCCCTCAGTGTCCCCCCAGTGTCCCCTTCAGTGTCCCCCCAGTCCCATTCAGTGTCCCCCAGTGTCACCCCAGTCCCCTTCAGTGTCCCCCAGTGTCACCGCAGTCCCCTTCAGTGTCCCCCAGTGTCCCCCCAGTCCCCTTCAGTGTCCCCCAGTGTCACCCCAGTCCCCTTCAGTGTCCCCTAGTGTCCCCTCAGTCCCCTTCAGTGTCCCCCAGTGTCCCCCCAGTCCCCTTCAGTGTCCCCCAGTGTCACCCCAGTCCCCTTTAGTGTCCCCCAGTGTCACCCCAGTCCCCTTTAGTTTTACCCCATTCCCCCTCAGTCTCCCCAGTCACCCCTCATCTATACCTGTACTACTACACCCCTTATCCACTATACCTCCACTACTACACCCTACGTAGATGGAGGCACAAACATGATTTCCTATACTATATGGGGCCTCTGTTACACTGGAAAGCAATACAGTTGTTGTCTGAAATATCATTAACCCCTTAACGACATCGGGCGTAAGTATACGCCGCCGCAGGGTGGGCTTTAACGCAAACGGGCGTATACTTACGCCCGATGTTTCCCCGATCGCTGTGTGTTCACACACAGCGGTCGGGGAAGATGGCCTGCTATACTGTATAGCAGGCCATCTCTGCTCGTCGGCACGGGGGGTTATTAACCCCTCCCGTGCCGACGATCGCTGCTATATGCTGATCAATACAGATCAGCATATAGCAGCTAAATTCAGCTTTCCAGGTCATCGGTGACCCGGTGACCCAGAAAGCAATGGCGATTGGTGCTGTCCGAGATAGCACCAATCGCCATAAGTGTCCCCACCAAAGATGGCGCCGATGCCACCCCCACGATCGCCGTGATAGGCCGGTCAGTACCGGCCAGCCCATCACGGCGATCATACTGTAAAAACACAGTTTTGCCGGGTTCTGCACCCCTCAGCTAGGTAGCTGAGGGGTGCAGAACAGGTCTGTGTGGTGCAGGTGTACCATACTCACCTGATCTGGGCGTCCGGAGCGAAGATCTGCGGTCCGCACCGTCCTCGCATCTTCTTCGCTTCACTTCTGGGTTCGGTTGTCCAGCGTCGGAAATCTTCGGAAACGCTCGGGTTCGGCGGGTCTCGGCAATCTCCGGCAGCGTCGCTCTACTGCCCCCTAGTGGCTGATCAGTGAATATTATTCACTGATCAGTTGCTTTGGGTTAAAAAGATTTTATTTATTTTTTTCCAAATTTTTTTTTTTTATTTTTTCGCGCCCTAACGCTGCTTAGTGCTGATCAGCATCGCACATAAGTGTGCCGCTGATCAGCAACTCCTCCATTTTGGTGTAGGGGTGTTTTTCCCCCCTCATATCCTACCGCCACTGTCTGCTGATAAGTGCCGCACATAAGTGCGGCATTTATCAGCAGCTCCTTTCGTTGCGTAGGGATATTTTTTCTTACTGTCAAAAAACACGTAAAAAACACTACATTACACCACACTACATGGAATAAAGTTTTACACTACACCACTACACATTTACATACCCCATATACCAATCCCCGTATAAAGATGGCCCCCAGGGTGTTTTCGGCATCAGAGGCATACGCTATTATTGCCTTAGACACCGAAACAGCCAGTGAGGATGAATGGGGGGATCCTTCGTTCCTCCATTCATCCTCACCGTCCTTATCATCCAGTGACGTGTCTGGGGGTAGCGTAGCGTACGCTGCCCCCCAGACACGTCTTTTCCGCCAGTACCGTCCCAATAAGAGATCACGGTATGGCGTGAAATTCTACAAACTCTGTGAGCATACCTCAGGGTGCACTTACAGATCCAGGGTACGTGCACACTGCGGAATGGCGAAGGATAACCCTTTGTGCATTCCGCAGCTGGCACTCACCGGCGGACTGATGGAGGCGCGCGTCTCCGCCCGTGTCATAGATTCCATTCTATGCACTGGCGGATTCCGTTGTCCGTCCAAAGAATGAACACGTTCATTCTTTGGACAGAGGGCGGAATCCGCCTGTGCATAGAATGGAGTGTGACACGAGAGGAGACGCACGCCTCCATCAGTCCGCCAGCGGGTGTCAGCTGCGGAATGCACAAAGGGTTATCATTCCGCATCGTGCAGGTACCATTACAGTGTATGAAGGAAGGGACACCCGAATCCTGCCCCCAGATGCCCCCCCCCCCCCCCATCCTCGGAGTTAGTGGGGAGATCGTTTGGGAACTGATCTTCCCAATGCTGGATAAAGGTTACCACCTGTACGGGGATAACTTTTATACCAGCACCCTCTCTTCTGGTCCCTCGCTGCCCGAGCTGCTGTAGCTTGTGGCACGATCCGAAAATATCAGAGGCAGTAATAAAGCCCTCATATTTAGCAGCCATGGAGCGGACCCAGCGCTTCTGGATATGAAGGACCCTGTATCGCACCAGGGCAACATTTTCCAGGTGACGTCCCCCACACTGGAAAACATGAGACCCCAGAAGAAGTGCAGAGTGTGGGGTAACAGGGGGATCAGGAAGGACACCATTTTCCAGTGTGACACCTGTCCTGATCACCCTGGCCTCTGCATACAGCATCGCTTCATTGGAGATCTACATTTTCTAAATTCTGTCCCTTATTCCTATTTCAGGGGTCACGTTGATCCAGGGATTATTCTGATCGCCATTATGGAGTCGGGAAGGAATTTTCCCCCTGTGATGAGGCTACTGTCGTCTGCCTCACGAGGGTTTTTTTTTGCCTTCCTCTGGATCAACACAGGTTGAATTTGATGGACACCTGTCATTTTCAACCTTATAAACTAATAATTGGCCTAATACCCCCAAATAAATTAGAATTGTCCCTTTTCCCCAGCTAAATAGGTATGGCTGCCATTCCCATTAGAGGATGCCATGATGCAATTACAAAGCCTCTGTGCGGCCAGGACAGTAGAAACCCCCCACAGGTGACCCCATTCTGGAAACTACACCCCATAAGGAATCTAACGAGGGGGGCAGTGGGGATATGGCCCCCTGGTGACGGGCACATTTGTGGCGTGAAAATGAAAAAATTAAATTTTTTATTTTCACGGTACATGTTCCACATATGTGCCCGTCACCAGTGGGGTCCATATGCTCACTGTACCCCCTTGTTGGATTCCTTATGGGGTGTAGTTTCCATAATGGGGTCACTTGTGGGGGGTTTCTACTGTCCTGGCAGCACAGGAGCTTTTTAATTGCGACATGGCCTCCATCCTCCATTCCAGCCTCTAAATGGCGCTCTGTCCCTTTGGTGGCTTGCCCTGTGCCCATATGGCACATTATGTCCACATGTGGGGTATTTTCGTACGTGTAGGGGAAATTACCCTACACATTTTGTACACCCGCCCTGCATTCCCTCATATAGAATAGCCCCCACTGTGCATCCCCTCTTATAGAATAGCCCCCCTGTGCATCCCCCATACAGAATAGCCCCCCTGTGCATCCCCCATATAGAATAGCCCCCTGTGCATCCTCCCATATAGACTAGCCCCCCGTGCATCCCCCCCATATAGACCAGCCCACCTGTGCATCCCCCCATATAGAATAGCCCCCGTGCATCCCCCCATATATAATAGCCCCCGCTGTGCATCCCCCCATATAGACTAGCCCCCCGTGCATCCCCCCCATATAGACTAGCCCACCTGTGCATCCCCCCATATAGAATAGCCCCCCTGTGCATCCCCCCATATAGACTAGCCCCCCTGTTCATCCCCCATATAGAACATCTCTCCTTGTGCAGCCCCCATATAGAATAGCCCCCCTGTGCATTCTCCCATATAGAATAGCCCCCTGTGCATCCCCCCATATAGAATAGCCCCTCCTGCATCCCCCCATATAGAATAGCCCCCCCCCCCCCCCCGGGCATCTTCCCATATAGAATAGCCCCCTGTGCATCCCCCCATATAAAACAGCCCCCCCGTGCATACCCCATATAGAATAGCCCCCTGTGCATCCCCCCATATAGAATAGCCCCCTAGTGCATTCTCCAATATAGAATAGCCCCCAGTGCATCCCCCCATAAAGAATAGCCCCCTGTGCATCCCCCCATATAGAATAGTCCCCCCCCCGTGCATCCCTCCATATAGAATAGCCCCCCTGTGCATCCAAACAAATAGAATAGCCCCCCAGTGCATTCTCACATATAGAATAGCCCCCCCGTGCATCCCCCATATAGAATAGCCTTCCCTGCATCACCAAATATAGAATAGTCTCCCCTGAACATCCCCTCATATAGAATAGCCCCCCCCCGCGTGCATCCTCCCATATAGACTAGCCCCCCTGCATCCCCTCTTATAGACTAGCCCCCCCTGTGCATCCCCCCCATATAGACTAGCCCCCCTGCATTCCCCCATATAGAATAGCCCCCCTGCACCCCCCATATAGAATAGCCCCCCTGTGCATCCCCCCATATATAATAGTCCCCCTGTGCATCCTCCTATATAGAATAGCCCCCCTGTGCATCCCCCATATAGAATAGCCCCCCTGTGCATCCCCCCATATAGACTACCCCCCCTGCATCCCCCCCATATAGAATAGCCCCCCTGTGCATCCCCCGATATAGAATAGCCCCCCTGCATCTCTTATATAGATAAACCCCCCTCTGCATCCCCCCATATAGACTAGCCTCCCCTGCATCCCCCCATATAGAATAGCCCCCTGTGCATCCCCCCATATAGAATAGCCCCCCCCTGTGCATCCCCCCATATAGAATAGCCTCCCCTGCATCCCCCCATATAGAATAGCCCCCTGTGCATCCCCCCATATAGAATAGCCCCCCTGTGCATCCCCCCATATAAAATAGCCCCCTCGTGCATCGCCCATATAGAATAGCCCCCACTGCATCCCACAATATAGAATAGCCCCCCTGTGCATCCCCCCATGTAGAATAGCCCCCCTGCATCCCCCAATATAGAATAGCCCCCCATGCATCCCCCTATATAGAAAAGCCCCCCCTACATCCCCTATATAGAATAGCGCCCCCCTGTGCAGCCCCCATATAGAATAGCCCCCCCTGTGCATCCCCCCATGTAGAATAGCCCCCCTGTGCATCCCCCCATATAGAATAGCCCCTCCTTTGCATCCCCCATATAGAATAGCCCCCCATGCATCCCCCTATATAGAATATCCCCCCATGCACCCCCCTATATAGAATAGCCGCCCTGCATCCCCCATATAGAATAGCCTCGCCTGAACATCCCCTCATATAGAATAGCCCCCCCCCCGTGCATCCTCCCATATAGACTAGCCCCCCTGCATCCCCTCTTATAGACTAGCCCCCCTGTGCATCCCCCCATATAGACTAGCCCCCCTGCATCCCCCCATATAGAATAGCCCCCCGTGCATCCCCCATATAGAATAGCCCCCCTGTGCATCCCCCCATATAGACTACCCCCCCTGCATCCCCCCATATAGAATAGCACCCCTGTGCATCCCCCCATATAGAATAGCCCCCCTGCATCTCTTATATAAATAAACCCCCCTCTGCATCCCCCCATATAGACTAGCCTCCCCTGCATCCCCCCATATATAATAGCCCCCTGTGCATCCCCCCATATAGAATAGCCCCCTCGTGCATCCCCCATATAGAATAGCCCCCACTGCATACCACAATATAGAATAGCCCCCCTGTGCATCCCCCCATGTAGAATAGCCCCCCTGCATCCCCCAATAGAGAATAGCCCCCCATACATCCCCCTATATAGAATAGCCCTCCTACATCCCCTATATAGAATAGCGCCCCCCTGTGCAGCCCCCATATAGAATAGCCCCCCCTGTGCATCCCCCCATGTAGAATAGCCCCCCTGTGCATCCCCCCATATAGAATAGCCCCTCCTTTGCATCCCCCATATAGAATAGCCCCCATGCATCCCCCTATATAGAATAGCCCCCCATGCACCCCCCCGATATAGAATAGCCCCCCATGCATCCCCCCATATAGAATAGCGCCCCCCTGTGCATCCCCCTATATAGAATAGCCCCCCTGCATCCCCCATATAGAATAGCGCCCCCCCTGTGCAGCCCCATATAGAATAGCCCCCTGTGCATCCCCCCATATAGAATAGCCTCCCCTGCATCCCCCCATATAGAATCGCCTCCCCCGCACCTGCTCCCTGCTGCAGTGCGGCGGTGCTTCTTCTCACAGATCCTCAGCGGTGCTTCTTCTCACAGTGACGTTAGCCGCTGAGGGCCTAGTGTAGGTTCCTGCAGACGTGTCTGCAAGCAGCATGTCTGCGGCCTCGGGCCGGCCCTGACACCTTCCAGCTACGAAGACCGGCACAGGGGGCACATGCCCCCCCTGCCCAGCCTGCCCCTGCTCCGGCCACAAGAGTGACTGGCAGGGCCGGGGGCCAATGGCTTCCTGGCTCTGTCAGTCAGAGCGCGGCCGCTGCAAACTGTGAGTGTTCATTTTGAACGCTCACAGTTAAAGGGGTAGTGCGGCGGTAAAGAATTATTCACAGAATAACACACATTACAAAGTTATACAACTTTGTAATGTATGTTATGTCTGTGAATCGCCCCCGTCCCATGTCCCACCACCCCCGCCCGTGTACCCGGAAGTGTGTGGTGCATTATACATACCTGATACGTGTCGAGGGACGTCCACCATTTTGTGCCAAACGTCATCTTCGAACGGACGGCTGAATCCCTGCCGCCGTCCCCCCAGCCGCGTCACAATTGTGCTCAGTTGCGAATGGCTGAGCATAGTTATGCTCAGCCAATCGCGGCTGAGCATCGGATGACGCTGCAGAGAGCGGCCGGCATTCGGAACAGACGGAGCTGTTCGCCGGCCGGCCGAAGAAGACGTTACTGACTGAAGATCGGAGACGGGTGTCGGCACGTGACAGGTAATGTATAGCGCACCACACTTCCGGGTACACGGGTGGGGGTGGTGGGACATGGGGAAGGGGCCATTCGCAGACATAACATACATTACAAAGTTGTATAACTTTGTAATGTGTGTTATTCTGTGAATAATTCTTTACCGCCGCACTACCCCTTTAAAGGGCCAGGGCACCGGCCCTCTGCAGAGGCTGAATGAATAGCGCAGCAGCCGGCTGTGCTATTCTTGCAGCCACTACTGAGGGCCGGTGGACATGGGGGCCAGGACCAGCAGCCCCCGGATTGGTAATCCTGGCAACCCAGCGGGCATTTGCCTTGTTTGCCAGATTACCAATCCGGGCCTGAGAATGTCCCCCTGCACTGCCCCAACATAAAAAACAAAACATTACACTTGCCCAATCCAAGCTTGAAGCCGTTCTTCCTGTCTCCGGCCTGTGAGCAGCCAGGAAGGATCCTCCAGCAGGTGCCATGACGTCACATCACTGCGCTTGCTGGAGAGCTCCCTTTCTGACATCTCAGTAACTGCGGAGGTCGGGGCTGGCGGGAGCTTCACTGAACAGCAAGAGCAAGAGTGGCCAGGAGCTGAGACCGGGGGGGGGGGGGGTTAGACCAGTGCAATGGTGGTGGTGGTGGGGGGGGGCAGCATGCTTGGGTCTGGGGTGGGGAGTTTGTCAGGTTAGCTGAGACTGGCGGAGGGGAGGGGGCGGGGCGGTGTTGCAATCGGGAACTGAGTGGGATGCTGGGGGGGTTGGGAAAAGAGGGACAGACAGGGGGAACGGAGGGGGTTTGTACTGCTCCTGGCCGCGCCCTCTAGCTCTCGGCACCCCGTTCGGTAGCCCGGCCCGCACGTTGCAAGAAACGGCCCTGTATAGAGGCAGGGCCAGCCTTAGGGTAGATGGTGCCCTGTGCAAAACTTTATTTTGGCGTCTCCTTACCACCCCCCCCCCCCCCCCCCCCCCCCGCCTCTGTTGATACCCCCTAATAGTGACATTGACTCATAGGGGGGCATTTATTAAGTCCGACGTTTTTTACGCCAGACTTAAAAATGCCCCCGCAGCTCCGGCGCTACGGAGATTTATGTAGAGGCGAACTGCCTCTACATAAATCCCGTGTGCGCCGCTGCGCACCGCCGAAAACCTCAGCCAGCTGAGGACTGGAGTAGGTTTTCGGCATATATTTGGGCGGAACAGATGGTAAATCGCGCGGAATCTGAGTCCGCGCCCTCCGTTCCGCCCACTACACGCCCCCTTTCCGCCCCCCTGGCGTACTCGGCGGAAAGTGTCGATTTGCGAATATTTTATTCGCAGATCGGCCATTTGCGTATAAAAAAATACGCAAATCGGCACTTTCCGCCGAAAATCATCCGTTCGCAGGATGATACATGTGGCCCATAGACTAAATCTTACAGCCTCCCACCTCTCCAGACAACCTCCACAATAAAACCACAAACAAGATGGGAGGCTGTAGTATTTAGATATGATAGACTAAATCCTACTGCAACGAGCGCCACCCCTAAATCCACCGTCCCCCCACCATTATATATGTGACCTTTTCATCACTTTTTGAATTTTTTTCTAGGATGTGATTTCACAAAAAATCTGCAAATTTGGACTTGGCCTTTTTTGCGATTACACAGTTTGCGGGACACCAGCCTGTATAAGGTTTGGTGTCCTGGACTGCAGGGGCGGTTGTTTGGAGGTGTACGGGTTAAAGAGTAGTTGGGGGCCGCGCTATAAGAACTGGCAGTAAGGGAGTTAAGGGGTTGTTAAGGGGTGGAGGCTAGTTGTCAGGAAGGGGTTTGGCAGCGGGAGGAGTCGGGGTCTATATAAGTCAGGACGTGGTGGGGCTCTTCCTCTTTCGACAGTTAGCTGCCAAGGTCTTTGTCCCGCCCGCCCTCCCTATAATTAATAAAATATAATTAAAAAAAAAAAAAAAAAAAGAATTTAATTTGTGGTTTTGGCTGTGGTATGTGTGGTTTTTGGTGGTTGAAGAATCTTACTAAGTCACAGCTGGCGGAGGTTTATGGAGAAGTTTGTTAGGAGGCAGTGCCCGTCGGTTTGCCCGGCGGCAGGCACGACCCCTGGTTAGAACACTTAACTGTTTTCCCTTTATATGGAAATAAAGCTGTGGCCGACCCCGCCCACAAAAAAGGTTAATACTTGTCTGTGGTTATTTATAGCACGACCTCAATAGGCGGATTGGAGGTATCCGGGCAGTCTACTGTGCAAGATCAGAAATGTGATTTTATAGTTCAGACAATAAAACTTTAGCTATCAGGGTATGCTGGGGGCAGTAGTTATGCACTGTTTAGCTGTTGGGGTATGCTGGGGGCAGTAGTTATGCACTGTTTAGCTGTTGGGGTATGCTGGGGGTAGTAGTTATGCACTGTTTCAGCTGTTAGGGTACGCCCGGGGTAGTAGTTATGCATGGTTTAACCCATGAGGGTATGCTGGGGGCAGTAGTTATGCACTGTTTAGCTGTTGGGGTATGCTGGGGGCAGTAGTTATGCACTGTTTAGCTGTTGGGGTATGCTGGGGGTAGTAGTTATGCACTGTTTCAGCTGTTAGGGTACGCCCGGGGTAGTAGTTATGCATGGTTTAACCCATGAGGGTATGCTGGGGGCAGTAGTTATGCACTGTTTAGCTGTTGGGGTATGCTGGGGGTAGTAGTTATGCACTGTTTAGCTGTTGGGGTATGCTGGGGGTAGTAGTTATGCACTGTTTCAGCTGTTAGGGTACGCCCGGGGTAGTAGTTATGCATGGTTTAACCCATGAGGGTATGCTGGGGGCATTAGTCATGCATGGTTTAGCTGTTGGGGTATGCTGGGGGCAGTAGTTATGCACTGTTTAGCTGTTGGGGTATGCTGGGGGTAGTAGTTATGCACTGTTTCAGCTGTTAGGGTACGCCCGGGGTAGTAGTTATGCATGGTTTAACCCATGAGGGTATGCTGGGGGCATTAGTCATGCATGGTTTAGCTGTTGGGGTATGCTGGGGGTAGTAGTTATGCACGGTTTAAGCCATGAGGGTATGCTGGGGGCAGTAGTTATGCACTGTTTAGCTGTTGGGGTATGCTGGAGGTAGTAGTTATGCACGGTTTAACCCATGAGGGTATGCTGGGGGCATTAGTCATGCATGGTTTAGCTGTTGGGGTATGCTGGGGGTAGTAGTTATGCACGGTTTAACCCATGAGGGTATGCTGAGGGCATTAGTCATGCATGGTTTAGCTGTTGGGGTATGCTGGGGGTAGTAGTTATGCACGGTTTAAGCCATGAGGGCATGCTGGGGGTAGTAGTTATGCACTGTTTCAGCTGTTAGGGTATGCGCGGGGTAGTAGTTATGCACGGTTTAACCCATGAGGGTATGCTGGGGGCATTAGTCATGCATGGTTTAGCTGTTGGGGTATGCTGGGGGTAGTAGTTATGCACGGTTTAAGCCATGAGGGTATGCTGGGGGCAGTAGTTATGCACTGTTTAGCTGTTGGGGTATGCTGGGGGCATTAGTCATGCATGGTTTAGCTGTTGGGGTATACTGGGGGTAGTAGTTATGCACTGTTTAGCTGTTGGGGTATGCTGGGGGTAGTAGTTATGCACTGTTTAGCTGTTGGGGTATGCTGGGGGTAGTAGTTATGTAGTAGTCATTATCTAGTGCAGGGACTCATGTGGGCCAGGGGACCTGCACGTTGGACATGAGGCAATATGGTTTGCCCAATTTATATACCAACATCCTGGAGTTGGTTTTTAAATGTAGCTGAGAGGCATTAGTGTCAGCCATAGGTGTGAGGTGCAGCAGCTCCTTTCTCTCCATGTCCGTACTTTACTTTTCTCCCTTTTCAGAGTGGCTAGCACCCCTCCTGGTAAGACCCATGTGACCCCAATTAGCTGTAAGCATCTGTGCACACATGGTAAGTACCTCCTAGTTCTCCCATTCTACCTCCAGTGCAGTGGTGAGTAGTGTTCCTTGGTGGCCGCTTTCTCCGCCACCGGCGCCTGCTGGGTTTAGGGGGGCCCTTGGGGTTTGGTCCTGTGATAGTGGGGTGCAGGGCCATTCTGCGTCCTCCCTTCTCTGCCCATCCAGCTCAACCCAGGCTCCCAGCGCCGATCACATTCCTGCCAGCTGCATACTGTAGCAGTGAGCACCCAACTGTCCTGGGGTCCTGATCGGCTGGGCATCGGCAGCAAGATGGCATGGGGCATGCTGGGCTGGCTGAGGGGGTTGCTCAGGGCCGCCCAATATGCATATTCATGTAAGCATAGTAAGCGGCAATGGAGGGGGCGGCATGGGAGGGGGCGGACTGGGCGGGGCGAGCAAGTGCTCCGGTCCATCGGGTGACGCCCCAAATCCTCCTAAGCCCCTCATTAGCATAGGGGCAATTAGGCTATATCTAAATAAAAAAAAGAGAAGAGAGGATTCATTACCATTACTGCAGTCATGATAGAAAGGACTTCTGTGGCATATCAGCAGGTTCATTGGGGAGAACCTGCTGATAGTGCCGCTTTAGGCTATGTTCACACTATGTAAAACTAAGGCTGTAGTATTGCGGTGTGTGACATAGCCTATCTTCAATGGGATCCTGGCCGGAGCGTACACACATCGTATACGCTCCGGCCGGGATCTGTGCGGTGCCGGAAAAGACTGACAGGTCAGTTTTCTGCAGCTGGAATTCAGTGAATTCCGGACGCAGAAAGACCTGTCATAAGGGCCGTCTTACCCATTGGGCAGGGTAGGCGGCTGCCCGGGGGCCCTTGCGTCCTAGGGGGCCCCTGCCCTCTGTGACCTGTATTTTTCGCTTTATAAGACGCACTTATAAAACTAAGTGCATCCTATAAAGCGAAGACGGCTCCCAAGCAGTGCTGAGCACCGCAAGGAAACCGTCCCGCCCGCCCCCTGTATTGCCCCCTCCGCCCCCTGTATTGCCCCCTCCGCCTGCCCAGCCCTCTCAGCCCGCCCCTTCTATCGCCGCTCAGCTGAGCTGATCAGAAGCCCAGGAAAGTGCAATGAGCAGCACTTTCCTGGGCTTCTGATTGACTCAGCTGAGCGGCGATAGAAGGGGCGGGCGGTCCCGGAACTCACCCGTCCGCCGGCCCCAGCAGCTGATGTCTCCCGGCAGCGCGCACTCCTGTCATCCTCCGACACAGGCAGCGGGGTACAGAGACGCTGCCTGTGTCCTGGATGTGTCGTGCAGCCGGACACTTCCGGCACCATCAGTCTCTCTGTACCCCGCCGCCTGTGCCCGGAGGATGACGGGAGTGCGCGCTTTGCCGGGAGAGGAGCTGCTGGGGCCGCCGGACAGGTGAGTAACTGGTTTGTTGTTTTGGGGGGCACTGGCTACTATGGGGGGCACTGGCTATTATGGGGGGCACTGGCTACTATGGGGGGCACTGGCTACTATGGGGGGCACTGGCTACTATGGGGAGCACTGGCTACTACGTGGGCACTGGCTACTATGGGGGCACTATATGGGGGGATTGGCTACTATGGGGGGAACTATATACAAAGATGTGGGGGATTTGATGGCGGCAGTTGGGGGGGGGGCAATTCACACCTCTGCCCAGGGGCCCATAATGCTGTTAAGATGGCCCTGCCTGTCCGTTCACACAATGTGATGTTCACGTAATGTGAACATATCCTTAAGGTTGTTGCTAGTTTGGACAGGTGGTGTGCGAGCCAGGGTTTTTAACTTGCCCATGACCTGATTCTGGAACAATTCCATCTCATTGGACCTATTCTGAACAGGGTAGAAGTGTGGATTCCGCACCTGGAAACCAACAAAACGATGGACCACGTCAGCCACCTCCCTATCCTGTAATGACACAAGGTCTTGCAAAGCCATTTGTTCAGAAAAACATTTGGTAACATACTCATTTTCAACAACATTAGTTGCGTGCACATTTTTATTTGTTTTTTCAACATGTAGCGGGATAAAAGGCTTCCTGGCTGTGAGATCTCTAACACATTTGTTGACATCAAGCATTGTGGCAAACAGATTTAGGTCCCGAGTAGGAGAAAAATTTAGACCTTAACATGTTGTTCACCTAAAGTCTGTGAGGATAAACTTAGAACACTTTTTACATCCGTCTGGTGCGAGTTCCGGGGCTCTTGTTCTCTGTTACATCTGCCGTTTTTGTGCTCGGCGTCCCCTTTGCCGGTTTTTGATGGCTTAGAACCTTTAGAGTCTTTTTGGTTTTTTTATATGTTGGAACTTTGGGGCCCGATGCAGATTCACCATTAGTTTGATCGTCAGATGTATCCATATCTGTGGAGGTAAAGCCCACATGACTTCTTGCAAACTCAGGTGTATGTTTGGTGGGCGCACGATTTTTCTTCCTTAAGATTTGGGCGTCGGAGGCATCCTCTCACGCCTCCCCCACTCGTACACCTGCCCCTTCTTGTAATAAAAAGTGTCTCTCTGATACTTTCCTTTTTTAATGTCCAATAAAGTATCCTCCATTTCCTCAATTCTTTTATACATATCATTAGTCATTGTTTGATATTCAGGAAGCTTTTCATACATGGTCATTGCCTGCTTGAGCTCCTCGTCCTCGGTTTGGATAAGTTGGTGTTTCACTTTCTCCTGCTGCACAATCAGTTTCATAAGTTCAAACGAGCAGCTTGTCAGTGTCTTATTCCAATCCTGTATGAAGTATCGGAGAATATGGCTGTCGGTATCTTTTTAATGCGTGGACCTCTTGGGATCATATCATTTTTCAGGTAGAATGCCAACATAGTTTCATTAGCAGACTTTTCTCCAACTTTCTTACATCCGCTTTAAACTCCAAATTAAGTAAGTCCACGGATTCACCTGTTGTGAACACCTCGGCAGCCTTTTCCGCATGAGTGTGGGCGATTGAGAGGCTTCCATATCGCATGTCCAAACAGGTTAGTGTGCACGAATTCCTGGGACAGATGAAGGTCACTTGCAACTCAAACTCGTGGTCTCATGAGTTTGATATGCGCTATATTTCTTTGTACATAGACAGAACGGAGCGCGGCTTGTGGTAAACAGAATGTCCAAGCTGGCCACACCTTTCACGCTTGAATAAACTACTGTTGCTTGCAGAATTCACCCTCAGTAAATGCACCGTCTTCACCACCTCCCCCCCTTCTCCACCACCTCTACCCCCCTTCTCCACCACCTCCACCCCTTCTCCACCACCTCCCCCCCTTCTCCACCACCTCTCCCCCCCCTTCTCCACCACCTCTCCCCCCCCTTCTCCACCACCTCTCCCCCCCCTTCTCCACCACCTCCCCCCCCTTCTCCACCACCTCCCCCCCCCTTCTCCACCACCTCTCCCCCCCCTTCTCCACCACCTCTCCCCCCCCTTCTCCACCACCTCCCCCCCTTCTCCACCACCTCCCCCCTTTCTCCACCGCCTCCACCCCTTCTCCACCACCTCCCCCCCTTCTCCACCACCTCCCCCCCCCTTCTCCACCACCTCCCCCCTTTCTCCACCGCCTCCACCCCTTCTCCACCACCTCCCCCCCCTTCTCCACCACCTCCCCCCCCTTCTCCACCACCTCCCCCCCCCCCTTCTCCACCACCCCCCCCCCCCCCTTCTCCACCACCTCCCCCCCCCCCCTTCTCCACCACCTCTCCCCCCTTCTCCACCACCTCCCCCCCTTCTCCACCACCCCATCCCCACCACGCCCTCCTCCACCACCTACCCCCCCTTCTCCACCACCCCCTCCCCTTTTCCACCACCTCCACCCCTTCTCCACCACCTCCCCCCCCTTCTCCACCACCTCCCCCCCCTTCTCCACCACCTCCCCCCCTTCTCCACCACCTCCCCCCCCCCTTCTCCACCACTTCCCCCCCGCATCTCCACCACCCCCCCCCCCCTTCTCCACCACCTCTCCCCCCTTCTCCACCACCTCCCCCCCTTCTCCACCACCCCCTCCCCATCCCCACCACCCCCTCTTCCACCACCTACCCCCCCTTCTCCACCACCCCCTCCCCTTTTCCACCACCTCCCCCCCTTCTCCACCACCTCCCCCCCTTTTCCACCACCTCCCCCCCTTTTCCACCACCCCATCCCCAACCCCACCTCCCCATCCCCACCACCCTCTCCCCACCACCCCACTCATCCACCACCCCACTCATCCATCACCCCACTCATCCATCACCTTCATCCCCTCCTCCTCCACAACACCCCCTCCAGCACCTCATCAACCACCTCGACACCCTCCTCCACCACCCCCTCCTCACCTCCTCCTCTACCACCTCCTCCACTATCCCCTCCTCCACTACCCTCTCCTCCAACACCTCATCCTCCACCACCACCTCCTCCACCACCTCATCCTCCACAACCACCACCTCCTCCAACAGTAACCCCTCCTCCATCACCTCTCCCATCACAATCACTGCCTTCATCACCACCATTTCATCCACTACCATCACCAACACTTCCACCAGCATCACCACCCTCTCCACTATCACCCGCCTCACCACTATTACCACCTGCACCAACACCTCCCGCACCACCCTCACCACCACTCCCCCCACCACAAAGTCGTCCACCACCACCACCACATCCTCCATCAACGCCATCACATCCTCCACCATCACCCCTGCCATCTCCTCCTCCAACAACACTACCTTCTCCACCACCAACACTACCTTCTCCACCACCAACACCACCTCCTGTACCGCCAACACCACCTCCTGTACCGTCAACACCACCTCCTGTACTGCCAACACCACCTCCTGTACCGCCAACACCACCTTTTCTGTTTGCTCTGTTTTCTTTTTTTCTCTCCTACAAATAAAGAAGAACAGTCAGGAATTAACAGATTTACAGATGGCAAAAATGAACATCAGACAGTAGTGGATATGGGAGCAATGGGAAATTCTCATATTTTAGATCTGTTTTTAAAGGGGTTATCCAGCGTTAGAAAAACATGACTTTTTCTTCCAGAGACGGCACAAATCTTGTCCTCAGTTTGTATGTGGGATTGCAGGTCAGTTCTATTAAAGTAAATGGAGCTGAATTGTAATACCACACACAACCTGAGGACAGAGGTGGCACTGTTATTGCAGGAAGTCTTCTAATCCTGGATAACCCCTTTAACTACCGGCACTTAAAAACATGGCTAAATCTATTACCACAACTCCTTTATCTATACCAGGGATGGGGAACTTGTGGTCCTAAAGCTGTTGCAAAATCCCCATCATGGCTGGAGAGCCAAAGGCAAAGATGTCATAGATCAGCCTCCCCCTCCCTATACAATAATCTCTGCACAGGCCACAAAACATGCCTAGTAAACTATCCTACTAATGTGAATAGGGGCTGCTCCAGCCTATTGTGTCTATAAGGCTTACAATAAAGCATATCACTAAATCCTGGTAAAAACAGCTCAGAAAGTTGGCTGCCCCCAAAGTAATGTACCAGAAATTAGATAATCAAAATGGCATTAACTTTTACGGGGCTGCGGCATTGTGTATCGACATGAATTGTATATTTATTGTTTATCCCGGAACGTCCACCAGGGGGAGCTCACAAAATATGGCCTTATCAGACACATTGTACATTTATAGCAAAGGGGGATTCCCACCTCACCCAATATAGTATATACCTATAGGGATCAGGATAGAGGGGTTTTCCCATCATATATAATATAGTATATACCTGTAGGGATCAGGATAGATTGGTAATCCTACCATATATAATATAGTATATACCTGCAGGGATCAGGATAGAGGAGTAATCCTATCATATATAATATAGTATATACCTGTAGGGATCAGGATAGAGGGGTTTTCCCATCATATATAATATAGTATATACCTGTAGGGATCAGGATAGAGGAGTAATCCTATCATATATAATATAGTATATACCTGTAGGGATCAGGATAGAGGGGTTTTCCCATCATATATAATATAGTATATACCTGTAGGGATCAGGATAGAGGGGTAATTACATTGTATATAATATAGTATATACCTGTAAGGATCAGGATAGAGGGGTGATTACATCGTATATAATATAGTATATACTTGTAGGGATGAGGATATTCTAGCGATAGTTTCATCCTATTAGTATAGAAGAGAAGGGAGGACACAGCAGACTTACCTGCACCAACTGCTCCAGCCCTCAAGGGTAAATTCTAGAGCTCTGCAGCTGCTTATATACTGTGTGTGATGTCATCATGACCTATACAGGAGCCATGTGTGATGTCATCATGTGCGGGGGAGGGGCCACAATAACCAGTGATGTCATCATGTGTAGGGGAGGGGCCAACTGTATACTGCCCCTCTATATAATCCACACATACATCACTCTGTGCTCTAGTGTGCCATAAAAGCCCCGCCCCCGTGACGGCACGCCCCGCCCCTATGCGTAGAAGCTCAGGCTTATAGATATGAGCAATGTGCTGTGGCAGTTTTGGCTGGAGGCTGTATATTCTCACTGCAGCCACTAGAGGCCGCTCTCTCCTCCCTGCTCCAGTATATTCTCCCTGCAGCCACTAGAGGCCGCTCTCTCCTCCCAGCTCCAGTATATTCTCCCTGCAGCCACTAGAGGCCGCTCTCTCCTCCCAGCTCCAGTATTTTCTCCCTGCAGCCACTAGAGGCCGCTCTCTCCTCCCAGCTCCAGTATTTTCTCCCTGCAGCCACTAGAGGCCGCTCTCTCCTCCCAGCTCCAGTATATTGTCCCTGCAGCCACTAGAGGCCGCTCTCTCCTCCCAGCTCCAGTATATTCTCCCTGCAGCCACTAGAGGCCGCTCTCTCCTCCCAGCTCCAGGGCCTGGCGGGGAGGACACTCCTGCAGCTAGAGAGCCTGGGGGGAGAGAGGAGGCTGCCGGGAGCCGGGACCTGTGTAGAGGACACTATGTTCTTATATACAGGTATATGGTGCAGTATACAGTATATATTATGTGTGGTGACCAGTGATCTGTATAGAGGACACTATGTTCTTATATACAGGTGTATTGTGCAGTATACAGTATATACCATGAGTGGTGACCAGTGATCTGTATAGAGGACACTATGTTCTTATATACAGGTATATGGTGCAGTATACAGTATATACCATGTGTGATGACCAGTGATCTGTATAGAGGCCACTATGTTCTTATATACAGGTGCTTGGAGCTGTGTACAGTATATACCATGGGTGGTGACCAGTGATCAGTATAGAGAACACTATGGGGGACGTTTTTTACCCGCGGCTTACGAATCTCGCCGCTGCTCCAGACCTCAGGGGAGCGAACCCCTCCCCCCCCAACCTCCCGGTAACGCCCCCCTCTCTCCGCTCCACTGGCGAAGGTGGCGCAGATTCGGAAAAAATATACCGTTTGCAAATATTTTGCAAATATACATCTGCGCCTAAAAGCATTTACGCCTTTTCATACATGTCCCCCTATGTTCTTATATACAGGTGTATGATGCTGTATACAGTATATACCATGTGTGGTGACCAGTGATCTCTATAGAGCAGTGTTTCTCAACCTGCGGTACGCGTACCACAGGGGGCACGTGCCACAGGTTGAGGGGGTATGCAGGAGGGGGAAAAAACAAACTTTGGGTTGTGGGACACTGCTATCATTCAGTCACTGTCACTGCCGCAGCTCTCTCCTTCTTTCCCCCAGCAGCAGCTCAGCAGCTTTCTGTGGGGGACAGGGCTTGGAGATGCTGCAGGGAAAAGAAGGAGAGAGTCTGGGGGAGCAGAGGACCAGCAGCGTCTGTGGCACGCTGTCCCCCTGCGGTGCCGGATCCGGGAGCTGCGGCATCCAGATCGACAGCAAGATAGTGAGGGGGTGACAGAGGAGGTGATGTGGTGGGTTAAGCATCGGGGACGGAGATACAATCGGGGCAGGAGAATCCTATTGTGACATGAGAGCGGTCCGGCCAGCTGTCAGAGAACTAGGGCAGAGATGAGCCGTGGTGCGCGGGGTTACCCCGCCCCGGGCTCTTACAGGAGTGGGATGTGGACTGGGAGATGGGGCAGTCCCGGCGTCCAGGGCCACCAGGTAGATACAGCAGCGGCGGCCGGTGGACACAGGGGGGTGCTCCATTTTCTGGTCCACATCCCACTCCTGTAAGAGCCCGGGGCGGGGTAACCCCGCGCACCACGACTCATCTCTGACAGCTGGCCGGACCGCTCTCATGTCGCAATAGGATTCTCCTGCCCCAATTGTATCCCCAATGCTAAATCACCTCCTCTGTCCCCCATCACCTCCTCTGTCCCCCTCTTCACTTCCTCTGTCCCCCCCTTCACTTCCTCTGCCCCCCCTATCACTTCCTCTGCCCCCCCATCACCTCCTCTGTCCCCCCTATCACTTCCTCTGCCCCCCCATCACCTCCCCTCTCACCCCCATCACCTCCTCTGTCCCCCCCATCACCTCCTCTCTCACCCCCATCACCTCCTCTGCCCCCCCATCACCTCCTCTCTCACCCCTATCACCTCCTCTGTCCCCCCATCACCTCCTCTGTCCTTCCCCCATCACCTCCTCTCTCACCCCCATCACCTCCTCTGTCCCCCCATCACCTCCTCTGTCCCCCCCATCACCTCCTCTGGTCCCCCATCACCTCCTCTGTCCCCCCATCACCTCCTCTGTCCCCCCCATCACCTCCTCTGGTCCCCCATCACCTCCTCTGTCCCCCCATCACCTCCTCTGTCCCCCCCCATCACCTCCTCTGTCACCCCCATAACCTCGTCTGTCACCCCTATAACCTTCTGACCTCCTCTCACCCCCTTCACCTCCTCTGTCACCCCCATCACCTCCTCTGTCACCTCCTCTGTGCCTCCACCACCTCCTCTTACCCCCATCACCTGCTCTTACCCCCATCACCCCCTCTCTCCCCCTTTTCTTTCTTCCTCTCCCCCCTTCACCTCCTCTCTCTTCCTCTCCCCTCTTCACCTCCTCTATCCCCCTTCACCTCCTCTCTCTTCCTCTCCCCCCTTCACCTCCTCTCTCTTCCTTTCCCCTCTTCACCTCCTCTCCCCCCTTCACCTCCTCTCTCTTCCTCTCCCCTCTTCACCTCCTCTATCTCCCTCAGACCTTACGCTCACCTTGATCTCCTCGTGGCTCAGAGGCTGGAGAAGAGAGGAAGACCCTCTCCATGCCCGGATTAGGTGAGTATAATTTTTGTGTGTGTGCATGTTGTGGCAGGAGGGGAAGGGAGTAGAATGGTGGACATTACTATGGGGGCAGGTTAGGGGGCATTATTACTATATGGGGGGGGGGGGGGTCATAGAAGGGGATATTATTATCTGGCTACATAGGAGAGGTATCTGACTACATGGGGGAGGTATCTGACTACAAGAGAGGGAGGTATCTGACTACATGGGGAGGTATCTGACTACATGGGGGGGAGGTATCTGACTACATGGGGAGGTATCTGACTACATGGGGGGGAGGTATCTGACTACATGGGGAGGTATCTGACTACATAGGGGGAGGTATCTGACTACAAGAGAGGGAGGTATCTGACTACATGGGGAGGTATCTGACTACATGGGGGGAGGTATCTGACTACAAGAGAGGGAGGTATCTGACTACATGGGGAGGTATCTGACTACATGGGGGAGGTATCTGACTACATGAGGAGGTATCTGACTACAAGAGAGGGAGGTATCTGACTACATGAGGAAGTATCTGACTACAAGAGAGGGAGGTATCTGACTACATGAGGAGGTATCTGACTACATGGGGGAGGTATAAGTTTCTGACTACATGGTGAAAGTATCTGACTACATGAGAGAGGTATCTGACTACATGAGGGAGGTATCTGACTACATGAGAGAGGTATCTGACTACATGGGGGGAGGTATCTGACTACATGAGGAGGTATCTGACTACATGGGGGGAGGTATCTGACTACATGGGGGGAGGTATCTGACTACATGGGGGGAGGTATCTGACTACATGGGGGGAGGTATCTGACTACATGAGGAGGTATCTGACTACATGGGGGAGGTATCTGACTACATGGGGGGCGGTATCTGACTACATGGGGAGAGGTATCTGACTACATGAGGAGGTATCTGACTACATGGGGGGAGGTATCTGACTACATGGGGGGAGGTATCTGACTACATGGGGGGAGGTATCTGACTACATGGGGGGAGGTATCTGACTACATGGGGGAGGTATCTGACTACATGGTGGAAGTATCTAACTAAATGGCGGAAGTATCTGACTACATGGTGGAAGTATCTGACTACATGAGAGAGGTATCTGACTACATGGGGGGAGGTATCTGACTACATGAGGGAGGTATCTGACTACATGGGGGAGGTATCTGACTACATGGGGGGAGGTATCTGACTACATGGGGGAGGTATCTGACTACATGGGGGAGGTATCTGACTACATGGGGGGAGGTATCTGACTACATGGGGGGAGGTATCTGACTACATGGGGGAGGTATCTGACTACATGAGGGAGGTATCTGACTACATGGGGGGAGGTATCTGACTACATGAGGAGGTATCTGACTACATGGGGGGAGGTATCTGACTACATGGGGGGAGGTATCTGACTACATGGGGGGAGGTATCTGACTACATGGGGGGAGGTATCTGACTACATGAGGAGGTATCTGACTACATGGGGGAGGTATCTGACTACATGGGGGGCGGTATCTGACTACATGGGGAGAGGTATCTGACTACATGGGGGGAGGTATCTGACTACATGGGGGGAGGTATCTGACTACATGGGGGGAGGTATCTGACTACATGGGGGGAGGTATCTGACTACATGGGGGGAGGTATCTGACTACATGGGGGAGGTATCTGACTACATGGTGGAAGTATCTAACTAAATGGCGGAAGTATCTGACTACATGGTGGAAGTATCTGACTACATGAGAGAGGTATCTGACTACATGGGGGGAGGTATCTGACTACATGAGGGAGGTATCTGACTACATGGGGGAGGTATCTGACTACATGGGGGGAGGTATCTGACTACATGGGGGAGGTATCTGACTACATGGGGGGAGGTATCTGACTACATGGGGGAGGTATCTGACTACATGAGGAGGTATCTGACTACATGGGGGAGGTATCTGACTATATGGCGGGAGCTATCTGACTACATGGGGGTTATCTGACTACATGGGGGGAGGTATCTGGCCACATGAGTAGGTATCTGACTATATGGGGAGAGGTATCTGACTACATGACGAGGTATCTGACTACATGGGGAGGTATCTGACTACATGGGGGGAGGTATCTGACTACATGGGGGAGGTATCTGACTACATGGGGGGAGGTATCTGACTACATGGGGGAGGTATCTGACTACATGAGGGGGAGGTATCTGACTACATGAGGGGGAGATATCTGACTGCATGAGGAGGTATCTGACTACATGGGGGGAGGTATCTGACTACATGGGGGGAGGTAACTGACTACATGTGGGGAGGTAACTGACTACATGGGGGGAGGTATCTGACTACATGGGGGGAGGTATCTGGCTACATGGGGAGGTATCTGGCTACATGGGGAGAGGTATCTGGCTACATGGGGGAGGTATCTGGCTACATGGGAGAGTTATCTGACTACATAGGGGAGGTATCTGACTACATGGGGGGAGGTATCTGACTACATGGGGGAGGTATCTGACTACATGGGGGGAGGTATCTGGCTACATGGGAGAGTTATCTGACTACATGGGGAGGTATCTGACTACATGGGGAGTTATCTGACTACATGGGGAGTTATCTGACTACATGGGGAGGTATCTGACTACATGGGGAGTTATCTGACTACATGGGGGGTATCTGACTACATGGGGAGGTATCTGTCTACATGGCGGGAGGTATCTTGCTATATATAAGGAGGTACCTTGACTACATGGGTAGAAGGTATCTGGCTACATAGAAGGAGGCCTCTTGACTACATGGTGGAGGTATCTGACTACATGGGGGAAGTATCTGACTACATGGGGGAAGTATCTGACTGCATGGTGGAGATAGCTGACTACATGGGGAGGTAGCTGACTACATGGGGAGGTATCTGACTACATGGGGGAGGTATCTGACTACATGGTGGAGGTATCTGACTGCATGGTGGAGGTATCTGACTACATGGTGGAGGTAGCTGACTACATGGTGGAGGTATCTGACTGCATGGGGGGAGGTATCTGACTACATGGTGGAGGTATCTGACTACATGAGGGGGAGGTATCTGACTACATGGGGGGAGGTATCTGACTACATGGGGGGAGGTATCTGACTACATGGGGGGAGGTATCTGACTACATGGGGGGAGGTATCTGACTACATGGGGGGAGGTATCAGACTACATGGGGAAGGTATCTGACTACATGGGGGGAGGTATCTGACTACATGAGGGGGAGGTATCTGACTACATGAGGGGGAGGTATCTGACTACATGAGGGGGAGATATCTGACTACATGAGGGGGAGGTATCTGACTACATGGGGGGAGGTATCTGACTACATGGGGGGAGGTATCTGACTACATGGGGGAGGTATCTGACTACAAGAGAGGGAGGTATCTGGCTACATAGAAGGAGGCCTCTTGACTACATGGGGGGAGCTATCTGGCTGCAGGGGGACATATCCAGCTCTGTGGGATATATCCCTCCTGCTTCTCTGGTACCGGGTTTACTGACGGCCTGCTCAGCCAATCAGTGCACTGTCCCACCGTAAACACTGATTGGCTGAGAAGGCCATCAGTGAGCCGGGAGCCAGAGAAGCAGGTGGAAGTACAGGCAGATAGGTATGATCTGTTAAGGGCCAGGAGCTAATAAGGTAAATAGGCAGTGGCTACATTCTCGCAGCAGAATGAAAATCCTCTGTGAGAATGCAAAGCCATAGGCCATAACAGTAGAAGACACTATGTTCTTATATACAGGTGCCTGGAACTGTATACAGTATATACCGTGTGTGGTGGCCAGTGATCTGTATAGAGGACACTATGTTCTTATATACAGGTGCCTGGTACTGTATACAGTATATACCGTGTGTGGTGACCAGTGATCTGTATAGAGGACACTATGTTCTTATATACAGGTGCCTGGTACTGTATACAGTATATACCGTGTGTGGTGACCAGTGATCTGTATAGAGGACACTATGCTCTTATATACAGGTGTATCGTGCTGTATACCGTATATACCATGTGTGATGACCAGTGACCTGTATAGAGGACACTATGGGGGAGATTTATGAAAGGGTGTAAATATACACCTGGTGTAAACTGCCCACTGCAACCGATCACCACAACTCCTCTTTTATTCTACCAGAGCTGAAAGCTGAGCTGTGATTGGTTGTTGTGGGCAGTTTGTATATTTACACCCTTTCATAAATCTCCCCCTATGTTCTTATATAAAGCTGCATGGTGCAGTATACAGAATATACCATGTGTGATGACCAGTGATCTCTATATAGGTGACACTATGTTCTTCTATACATGTGCAGGAGGATGAAGGGGGTAGTAGTATAATGATGAAGTGGTAGAAATATAATGACAGAAGTGCAGGAAGGATTTGGACAGCCGTGGGTGACTAGTCGTAGGAGCTTGCCGGGTCACTAGTGAAAGCCGCGCCGTTCCTATGTGCGGTGACCTTCTCCCGCCGGTACTTGGGTCTTACATGGGGGCAAAGTTCATCATGTCTCCTGCAGCAGGCTGTGGAGGTTGTGAGCGACGGCGCCCGGGGATCCGGCTACGTCACTCAGCCTCCACGTATGTCACCCACGGTTGTCCATATCTCCCCCCCGGAGCAGGGCTGGAACAGGAGTAGCGGGCCCCGTCACTCAGCCTCCACAGAGCAGTGATACTCCACAGCCAGCAGAGCATTCTGTATGTCACCCACGGCTGCTGAATCTCTCCCCCGCCTGGAGCAGAGCTGGAGCAGGAGTAGCGGGCGCCGTCACTCACAGCATCGACGGTCTGCTGCAGGGGAGATAATGAACTTTGCGAACATCTCCCTCTAAAGCTAATGACCCCCCCCCCCCATAAATGTGTGCCGTCACCCCCATAATCACTGCGTGCCAACCAGCCCCCTATGATAACAGTGTATGTTCTGTTACACAGTAAACACCAGGTAATAACCAGCAGTGGGCAGAAAGAAAGCAAAGGGGGCAGGTACAAAATCAGGGAGAAGCAATGCATGATGGGAAATATAGTGGCTCAAAATACTCAGTTGGCATTGGTAAGTAAGACCAGCTAAGTTTGGGAGCATTTCATTTTTTTTAGCTCTTGAGAGGAATACCCCTTTAACAACGTGTTTCAAACATGGTGGAAACTGTGCTCCCCTATCTCCCCTAATATCCCCTCCTCTGTGCTCCCATATCTCCCCTAATAGCCACGTTATGTTGCCAAAAATTTCAAAACATCTCTATTTGGGGAGAAATTGGGACGTGAATCCAAACTTGTAGACATTTTCCCTGTAGTGACCAAAACATGGGTAATATATAACCATCGTCATTTTCCAACACCAAAACATTTTCCCAGGGATTTCAGGAGGCGGACCTTCACAGATCAGCTAAACACCAACAATTATTAAAGGGAAACTAAAGGGAGACTTTAACCAGCTGTCACGTTCCTATTGGGCCGGGGATGCTAAGAATAAAGGTAACTTTCTTACCACTAACCTCAGCGATGTTCTTGGTAACCCATGTTTTTTATGAATATATAAATTAGGTGTTTAGATGTACAAAGCAGACACTCATCCAGCCCCCCCCCCCCCCCCCCCCCCCGGCCAACTGCCTCCTCATCAATATTTGATATCTGAGGGGTGAGCTGGCAGGGCAGATCTGTGCACCGAAGGCTGTAGTACGGCCCCCAGTGCACCATAGTTGCATATGATAAAACAAGATTTATCAACAGTGGTGCTGAGGAGGAAGGTAAGAAAATTACCTTCATTCTTGGTGTTCCCGGCCCTATAGGAACATGACAGCAAAAAATATTTCTTTACAATGGTGTGTTAGAGGGAAGAGAAAAAAAACACAATTTACTGCTGTTGCATACTGTCACCTTATTAAAGTGGTATTCTGGAAAAAGTTAATTCAGTGATATGTAACTGCTAGGACCAGAGCTTCTGAAGCCCTGCAGTTCCCAAAACAGCCATTGGTGGCAGCAGAGGAGCCATGTCTTCCCTTACTTAGTGCTGCCAGTCAATCAAAATTAAAAAACAAACCAACTTGGATTAGTATGCATATTCTTATAACTATGTAAAAGTACTGTTTTCTGCTAATTTCAAATGAAAAATTACATCAACAAAAAATGAAAAAGTACAAAACAGTGAGAGGCTTCAGAAGTGATGTCCTAAGTATAGAATGCGCTGTGCTAAGTAAATCACAAAAAATACATATACAGAGTCAGATACTAAAAGGTAAAAATACTATCCTGTTCTGTGTTCTGTTGTATTGCAGATCATGTTGTATAAAATAATCGATCAATGACTGTATCCTGAAAGACTTTTTTATATGAATGGACAGCAACAACAACAGTGCCCTCTAGTGTACCAGAATATAACTGCAAGACATACAGTGGATGCTGAATTCTCTGTGATGTGTGTATCTGTATGTGCAATAAATATCAAGAGATTGTCTGGATTCCTGCAGTGACAGGACACTACTAAGGCTTCTTTTAGACGTCCCACCAAGCATTGTTATTGAGGGCACATTAGCATTAGGTGATTTATCAGCTGATCACTGGTCCTTTTCCTTATTATCAGGAGTGAGCGTTCTTAGGAGTGAGGTTCTTAGCGCACAATTTCTCACATTGTGCGAGCCCATCTGCCACGTCACGGCGACCTCATTCAGATGGGTCCCTACACTAACGCTATTTATTTATTGAACTTTTTTATTCATTTGATCTAGTTACTGTGGGCTTCTCTACAGTGAATGACTATGAATATAAAAGCACATTACAGGTGATAAAGCTTTTACACCACATGGGTCCTGTGCTACATATACGATGTTAGTGTAGGGACCCACCTGAGGGTAGAAGTGCTGCAGGTGGGATCATACAATACATGGAAATTGAATATAATAAACTGCACCCGTACAATTTAGTAACAATAGTGGGTGAAATTGTTAAGAATCAATTGTTTGTTTTCTCTAAAAAAAGGAAAAAGATTTTAGTTTATGTGGCTTTGGGGGTGCAGGCCAAGCTTTGCTTTCTGTAAAATGTAGCATCTATAAGTACCGGTAATAGGTTTCTCCTTCCTGTGTGACATTGCATGGTCACAGTGTTCTGTATATGTGGCTATGACATTAGGAACATTTGTACAATTACCAAACTGATGTCACACTGGGTCCTTATCACACAACCACACTGGGCCTGTAACTTACATTAAGGCTGCAAGCGTTTCTAGCCAGGCTCTGCAGTTGTTATTGACCAGGGGTGGGAACCTTTCTCCTGTCGACGGCCATTCAGGCATTTATAAAATTATTTGAGGGCCATAGACTACACAGCTGCTGCACTTAATATTATGCTATGCACCTAACCCCCCAATATTGCCCCCCAGCAGTGCACTTAAAGGGGTTATCCAACGTAAGAAAAACCTGACCACTTTCTTCCAGAGTTGCAAAATCTACCCCCAAACTGGAGACGAGAGAGGTTCTGTCTCTGGAAGAAAGTGGCCATGTTTTTCTAACACTGCATTGCGGGACCTAGGGGAGCCAGGTGGTGTTTAGCTGGGGGCAAGATGTTGGTGTACTGCTGGGGCACTTGTCACAGCGGCCAGGAGTGATACAGTATGGTCCCACCCCTGGATGTTCCGACACACAATGTTTGATAGAACAGTCTGTAGTGCAGGTGTAGAGGAACCACAGAGTCCAGCAGATATATACGTAACCACTTGTAAACTTTACTCTAGAAAATCATCTTAATATCACAGTACACAATAAACAGACCTTGTTTCCATAAAGATACCATGAAGGTAACATTTGACTGAGATCCCTTGATGAGCTGGGAACTTGAGAATAATACTTTTAGACTTGGAATACTTTATAAATCACAGTTTCTTGCTGGCGGATAATACTTATGATAAGGTCTATGGATACTCTGAGATACCTGACTGTAGTGACTTTAGTTGACTAGACTTGATGTGAGTGACCTTTTAGTGACTTGGGGTGGTGGCGGAGAATAAACTGCAGCAGGAACACTCTCTGTATACTCTCTCTGGAACACACTGACTGGATTGTGGACCAATCTAGTTCCCCCCTTCCCCCCTATACATACCTCTCAGGGACTGTAGGATTTGGTAGAAATCCTCTAGAAGGTACTAAACTATAGCTGGTGATAGGTTAGGAGACAGAGGATGGAAAAGTGTGAGGTACCCAGCTCAGGGATTGGTTCTCAGTAGCATACAGTTACATACAAATAAGAATAATAATTTTGCAGTAAACCCATTAGTTGATGCCTCCACTTAGCTGTAGTGTAGTGCAAGCCTATGACCTTAATGCTTCCCTGTTCTTCTTCTTGACATGGTGTCCCCTTCCTTCTTGATTCCTGTAAGTGACTGTGGTGGATACTGAAGATATTCTAACACCTGATGACACTTGGCATACGCTTTATTTATTTATTTTTTTAAAGTCTTATTTAGAATTAAAAAAAAATAAATAAATCCGGCCTCCTCCACCCCTTAATAGCCGGCCATCTCTCACCTCTTTCCCCAGACCTATGACAGCATTGTCATTGACCCAGGGAAATCCAATCACCGGTATATAATATTATACTATACACAGAGTATAAATCTGTATATAGTACCATGAGGATGGAATTATTATAGACATGTGCTAAAAAAATCTTAATCTTTTCTTTTTCTCTCATATCCAACACCGCACTAGGAGCTGGTGCGGTCATGGATGTGAGGAAATCCTGTCACCGGTGAAAAAAATCTCACACATGCCTATAGTTATACAGCGCAGATGGCCTGGCGCTTCCACTTACCTTACCAGTGTGGCTTACCTACTGGCTTGTTGTGCAGTGTAGGGGTCCAGCCATGTTGTTCTTCTCCACATGTGTCCGCTTCCTTCCTGCAGGTGTCTTGTTGGTGTCCTTGATGACTGATGGTCATTGGGGGTCCACTCTTCATGGTCTTCGGTCTGTGGATCCTCTTCTGCCAGGTGCTCAGGGGTTAAGCTCACTCTGATGACTTTAGAGCTGGCCAAAGGTCTTCGAGGTGACAAACGAAAACCCCCGGAATATGGCCTGTTCCTCCGATGTCAGACGACACGTCCTGGCCTCTTTTACCTCCATGGTCTTCAGATAGAACTTTTCGGTCTGCTGAGGCTTAGATGGTTTTGATGGGATGCGTGGTGGGGTCATCTCGAGGGCTTCCACCTTGACCCAATCAATAGGCTGGAAAAATTGATGTTCTCTGGTGTTTCGGTTGGCTCCCAAGCGCTGTGCAGGATCTTGCTGGAGGAGCTGGAATGAGAAATGTACATATTATTTAGTGACCATAACTCTTGAGGCTGTGTAGATAAGAGAGAGCACTTATCTTTGTGAATGGCAGCCTATCCTATTGTCTACTGGATGGCATAGAGATGATTGAGCCTTAATTCTGATGAATTGTAAAGTCTTCAGAATTTTCTCATTTGACATAATTTGTCTACAGAGAGGGTTAAAAGGGGTCATGCATGTGCAGCCAGCACTCTATTCATTGTCTATGGGCTTCTGCATAATGACACATTAAGTGTAATATTCCTTATCCCCATAAAGAATGAATGGAGTGCTTGATGTGCGTGCATGGTCTGAACCATTCATACCTGATCCGATCAGATAGACACTGACCTGTGTGATGAAGTCTTCGGCGCCGGAGCTGGTGTCATCGATGGGGGTTGGATGGTAGTCACGCCCTCCGGTAATCATTTTCTTCATGATGACACCAAATGAATACCAGTCTGCTCCGGCGCCATATCCTTTCCTTGCCAGCATCTGCAATAAAGAAAACAACAGATATTATCTTGAGTTTATTGAAGTGGGATGTCGCCAGGATGTGCCATGACTTTAAGAATGGTGGGGGACTGATCTCTGGGAGCCGCATAAACTGTAACAGGGAGATGCAACGTTGGTGCAGCACTGAATGCCCCTGAATGTTTTCCTCCTGCACAGTAACCCTCAGTTATAGGCATTCTAAAGTGACACTATTCACATTAGTGTGGCATTACCCCCCCTATGGAGTTTTGTCTTGCATAGAGATGTTCTTAGTCACATGGCTATGTAGGAAAAAAGAGACAAATACTACATCAGCGCCCCCTGCAGTCTTCCAATTTTTGTGAAGCCAGAGGTCAGACCACCAGAGATGGCATATTCTAGCAGTATACCATCACCTGCTATACCCTGTAATAGAAGCAAATTAGTGGACAATAGGAAGATCTCTTACCTCGGGAGCCATGTAGCCTGCGGTCCCAGCGTATTGGGTGGCTTTTCGGTCTGCGAAGATGTTTTCCAGAGCGAGACCGAAATCTGTGATCTTGATGTGCCCTGTTTCAGCCACCAGGATGTTCTCGGGCTTGAGGTCTCGGTGGATGACGCCTCTTGAGTGGAGATATTGGATGCCACACACAAGCTCAGCGGCGTAGAATCTTGCACTGGAGATCTTCAGCGGCCCCTCCGATCGCAAAAGTTGGTCAAAGTCCCCGCAGCTCATGTATTCCAGCCCAAATAGAACAAACAACTTGGTCTGGAATGCAAAGTCTGCGTGGACTAGGAAGGGGCTCCCAGATGCCAGCTGTAAGACTCGGCGCTCCACCATCACATCCGCCGCCTCAATGTCGTCTAGCAGGACTCGCTTCTTGATGATCTTGACAGCGAACTGTTGGCTGGTGACGGTGTCTTGTGCCAACATGACCATTCCGTAGTTTCCCTCGCCGAGCACATGATGGAATCGTAATCTCTGTAGGATGGTGTTAGAGATGGTGCTGTCATTGCCAGTTGGTTGGACACTGCTGGGTCCTCCTACAAGGGGGAAAAATAGATATCAGAGATTATTACACAGGTAATTTTGGCTGTTCGTTTAAAGGAAACTATCAGCAGGTTAGACGAATCTAATTTGTCCCTTTGCCCCCAGCATCTCACACACAATACACATCACCTTCTGAAGCTATTTATCGGACTAGGAGCTCTACTGTGTGTCATCCCTATTCTGATCCATTTGGGCTTGTACACAGTACCAACCCGGAATGGTTGTATCCATGGATATCTGAACTTCCAGCCACAGAATGGATGTAACACTGATTGGGTCAATGCAACGTCTGTAGAAAAAGTAATGGGCACTACTGTATCCAATACATGTGGTGATGATAAGGATTGCAACAGACTATAGCGCTTAGAGAGGTGGTGCTCACTTATTAAGTAGGTGTATACATTATCTTCATAAATAGAGTAGTAGAAGTATAAGGGCACTCACCATTTAAAAATTCACATCTTTATTGGAGAAAAATCTTTAAAAGTCCATAAACGACATAGCAGGTAGCGAGGACGCCAGTAGCTCTTCAGCAGCGGGCAGGGGACTATGTGTATGGGGTAGGGGCCTTGTGGCTGGAGGTGCAATGCTGTCTCCGACCAGGACAGGCTGGCAGGGCAGGAAGTTGGTGGGTGTGGGTGCTGGTAGGAACCAATGTGAGCCGCTGTCCAGGGTGCTGGTGCATCTTTGGCTATTTACATACCATAAAGCATCCAACAGCATCAGTCACAAAAGTCTAAAGAAATGCCTTCTCTGAAATAGAGGTGGGATGCACGCCAGAGGGTCTCCAATGCCGAATGGAGACCACATGACATCAAGTAAGAAGCAATCCAACAGCATCCAGTGGAGAAGTTATGGTGAGGTTTATTCAAGCATCATACACAGTGGCGATGTTTCTACCCTATTGGGTCTTTTTCAAGCCAGGCTTTACATGCTTAAAAAATAGGCAATAGACAATAAGGTCGACACATTGGCACTGTGTATGATGCTGGAATAAACCTCCCCATATCTTCTCTACTGGATGCTATTGGATCGCTTATTACTTAATGGCACACAGACATGACAAAAGTTTAGATCATTTGGGACCTCACTGCTGAGACCCCCACCAAGAGATAGTTACCACCATCATACTGTTACAACACAAATCCAATATATACTAATACCACCGTTACCAATAATACCCACATATATGCACACACAGTATACATTACATACGGCATATATATACATGCTAACATACCAGTCACATGACATAAATACATAATAGGCAATATGCAAACACACACAAAAATTAAACAGATACAAACATGCTGACTTTATATGTATATATATATATATATATATATATATATATATATATATACATATATACATACACATGTATAGCACTAACACACAAATGATGACATCGATGCACACCACACAGATGTTACACAGATATTCTCACACTTACTTTTTATGCGTGACAGGAAACTCCAGGGGTGTTCTCTTGTGAAGTTTCCACTTTCTCTGCTTCCAGCCTGGACCGTGCAGCCTGCAGCCCCTCTCCCTCCTCACCGACTGCGGAGCTGTATACAGGAGGGGGTCACTGCAGGGGAAGGGGGTGTCAGGAGAGAGGAGGGGGTCCTTCTGCCGCTCTCTGCATCTTCCTGCCTGTCGTTGGGTGGTTTACTTACTGTGTGGAGGGGCCCCAGCTGACAGGCAGGAAGATAGCTATGCCTGTTCCCGGCCTGGGAGCTGCTGAAGAGGGAGGCCGTGTACAGGGACTGCAGGGGAAGGGACAGGCCCTGTGGATTTAGTTTAGTAAAAAAGCAAGGGGGAATGTAATCACAGTGCACAGATTCAGTTATAAAACTATGTCTATTACACCATACAATCCAAGAATAAATCACAGGAATAGGTGTATGCACATTTAAAACTTAAATTTTAATAAACACTATAAAAAGGTTTTGACCCCACAATAAAGACCAACATACAAACATTGACCTTATGTAGCCGCCTATAAGGTGTATTGGTGCTACCAGCTGTTTTTGGTATTGACAACTACTGTGTCACTATATCACAATTGAGTCAATATCACAAGTGAGTTGTCAACGCCGGTGAAATTTCAACAGGGTAGGAAAGCCTTACCAGAGTAGGGACCACCTCACCCTGTTATTCCCTATCCGAGTATAGTGTATATTCTACCCCTGCGTGCTCAGGGTGGAGCAGGGCAATCGCCCTAATAAGGGCGACCCCTACCCTGTTCTACCCCTTGGTACCGACCCTATGAAGCCCTTAGTAATAATGCAGGTCCTTTACTTACCGATGTGTTTCCTCCAAGTTGCCGGAATCTTCAGGGAAGTAAGGGCCAATTGGGAATGGGTTAGAAGTAGGCTAAATGGCTACTGCAGTGGCAGGGCGCCGTAATACACTCTGTGCTGTCTTGCACTCAGAGTGTGTGTGGGAGCAGTGAAGCCAGTGCTACCAGACACACTCTGAATGCAAGACAATTTAAAATGTACATTCACCTACTCCAGTGATTTATTAAACTGTGGGGAGACAAACATTCAGTGGTTTATTTCCCAACATTAGGAACACATGTACTATATATACATCACATAATAACAATGGGAAATACTTTTGGGTATTTTGCATTATACAATGTAACATTTTTCTCTTTTGGGGGCATGTTTATTAGTGCAGGTAAAATCCTAAAATCAGACAAGCAGAGAGAAGATAAAGTACAGTAATCACAGTGTCTCACCCTATATAATACATTTGGGGAACATTACTAGATATACTAGACCCTTCCTTTTCCTTATACCCTCCTATTGTTGGTTTATTTTACTGTAACACTTGCTGTGATATTTTTGGGATTCAATGGTACATTATAAACCAGAACAAAATCAGGAGCATTCAGCATAGTACCCCCCCCCATGATACTTGAGTTACTCAATGTGCTGAATACGTGATAAAGTCCATATGTCCCATGCATAGAAATATATAAGTGTACATATAGGGGTGTACCTGAGGCTGCCTGGTCTTCTTTCTTTTCTTCTTCTTTCTTCCGGATCTTGATTGGTGGCTTCTTCTCTTCCACTGCAGAATCCAGGATGTTCCTCTTCTTGGCTCTCCTCCTCCCCGCCATATCTTCTTCCATGTGGATGTTGATTGGTGGCTTCTTCTTTTCCACTGCAGAATCCACAATGTGTCTCTTCTTGGCCTGCCTCTTGCCAGCCACGACTTCTTTCTTCATCTGTTTGGCCTCTCCATCGTTGGACTTCTCAGAGCTCTTCTTCCTCCTCTGGCCCTTCACTGAAGTCTTCATCTCATCGTCCGATGAGTCCAGAGGGCATCTTGGTGTCTTCTCAGAGGCCAAGGTTTCCCGTCTCCTCTTCCTCCCTTGGCTCTTCAACGAAGTCTTCTCATCGTCCGATGAGTCCAAGATGCGCCCTCCTGTCTTCCTCTTCCTCCTCACAATAATCTCCTCGTCCTCCATGTTTGCGCTGTGGCTCGGTCCAGCAGACATCTCTCTCTGTCGTTCCTTAGCAACAGTATCCCAGGTGACATCACACCTGCCCTGGCCGCATGCATGGCATTGGTCATGTGATCAGTGTCTGACACCATTCAACTCTATGGGCTATAGTTATATGTATTGCAGTCAGTATAATGGCGGTTTCACTTTGGTTCAAGACTTTTAAAATACTGTTGATTTCTCTTGAGAGACAAAATACAACCTGATTGGTGTAACAGATCTTACCAGGACTGACTCTACTCTGTATGTATGGGTGATAGAAAACCATTGGGGGAGATTTATCAGCTGTCTTATATTCAGAGTCTCTTTATTGGCCATAGTAACCAATCACAGCTCAGCTTTCATATACTAACAAGCTCTGATATAATGAAATCTGGGATATGATTGGTTGCTATGGGCAACAAGGAGAAGGAGATCTCCCCCATAGTGTCTATACTATCATGGTTTTGTATTTCCCAAATTCCATTAGCTGTAAGTCTTTGTTGCAGTTTGGATCAGTCTAAAGAAACAGCAGTTTTATGGACAGTACACTTATATTTTAGGTATTCAGACATTCATGATATAATGATAGATATGTTGTTGCTTATTTTTACTTTTTTTTTTTTTTTTGTCACCTTAAAGGAATTGAATATGTATTTTCCTGTTCGGTATGCTGTAATACTTTTGTATTGTAGTGTGCTGTGAAATTGCTGAGAATATGGCCCCATGGATGACGTTATATAGAGTTTGTACTCTGTGGCTGTTTGGACACTGGAAGTAACTGGCACATGGTTTTAGCTATTTAGATGCCACAGTAACCATTGGCTGTGGGATCTAGATGGGTAAATGCTGTACTCCATGTGTAGGTGCCCTCTTCTGTGAGTCCTAAGAGCTGATCTACATTACTGTGGACCCCAACTTTATTCAGGCCCCATCATGACACTTGGCTCCTGCACCTAACACAGACTCTTAGCCCACTTATATAAAACCATAGAAGATTATTGGAGGAAATAGACTACTGTCCTGAAGTCTCTGATTGCTATTACTGCTCACTGTGCTAGAACCACTAACAGTGCAAATGGTGATACCAATCACCACCCGGTGAACAAAGGCTGCCGCACATACAGTAGTAGTCATGTCAAGTAGCCTCCCCCCAGATACTGTATACAAGAATATACAGTACACAGAGGAAATGGAACCCTGCTCTGTATAGCGTTGTGCAGAAGCGCTTCAGCAGAGAAGAGGATTGGCAATTGTAGGGCTTAGACAGACCTGCAGTTCCCAGCACAAACACTGGTGCAGCAAAGGGGCCTGTGTCACCCCTTACTACTGCCATTCAATGGAAGCGCATATGTAAAAAAAACCGATACATTTATTTCAATGACCTTATATTGCGAAATATGTAAAAAAAAATAATAATAACACATTTCGGTCTCTGTCTTACCCCTTTAATCATGTCTTCCTTTCATTTAGATCCCCTTGCTTACTGACTATATTGTGCACTCACAACATCACCCAGAGGAAGGTTTGGGTATGGCGGTTATCTGATTTAATTACTTTATCTACTTTTCTCCCATCCTTCCCCCTTTATTTTCCATTTTTTTCATATGGCAAAGGAAGTCTCCATTATATCATTGGTCCTATGTCATCTCTACATAACACTACACACATGTGGGACCTAAAGGGAACCAATCAACTCAATTGGGCTGATTTGGTTCCCTGGAGCACAGTCTAAGGGCCCTTTTACACAGAAAGATTATCTGACAGATTATCTGCCAAAGATTTGAAGCCAAAGCCAGGAATGGAATTGAAAAGAGGAGAAATCTCAGGCTTTCCTTTATGACTTGATCTCTGTTTAGAGTCTGTTCCTGGTTTTGGCTTCAAATCTTTGTCAGATAATCTATCAGATAATCTTTCTGTGTAAAAGGGCCCTTAAGCTCCTGTGCAGCACATACCGGCCGCAGCTGCAGCAGAAGCTTAATACCAGAGAAAATTAAGTTTTCCGGCGCGCGGCAGGCAGAGAGCGCTGACAGGCAGAGAGCGGTGACTACACACAGACGGGGAGCCGCCCAAATGACCACCTGCCCTCCTTCAATTTCTCTGATATGCAGCTTCTGCTTCTGCTGCAGCCGCAGCCGGCACATGCCACGAGTTGGGCTGATGGGTTCCATTTAAGTCCCACATGTGTGTAGTGTTATGATTGGTTCCCTTTAAATTTCATTATAAGAAGTGTAAGCGCACAAGCAGGGAGAACACAGACAGCGTCTGTACAAAAACTGTGTAGCACAACCACTAAGCTGCAGAAACAGTGGAATCAACTGTATGGTGAGATTGTAACTATACCTAGGTCATAACGGAGGTGCTTTTTGGCTACTGACATTGCTACTGCTCTAGGCAGTTCCCATAGAAAACCTCTTCTACTCTGGACAGTTCCTGACATGGACAGAGGTGGCAGCAGAGAGCACTGTGTCAGACTGGAAAGAATACACCCCTTCCTGCAGGACATACAGTAGCTGACAAGTACTTGAAGGCTTGGGCTTTTTTAAACAGAAGTCGTTTACAAACCTTTATATGTCTCTGACACAATTTCTAAGCACCCACCATTTTCTCCTGGACACTCATTTAATATGCTTTGGGTGTAGGGTAGTAGTTAGCTGCCTCAGCTGTGATTCCTTTCGTTTAACTATAAACATATATTATTAAGCTGGGGCTTAGTGCTAGCATATAAAACACCTAGCACAAACCCCCTCAGTAAGTAGGGCGTACATGAACCTGATGTCTCAGGCATTGAAAAAGATGGATACAGTCCATGACCTATGACTGTCATCCTTGCCATTTCCAGGCTGCAGACTAAAGTAATCAGTGGCCTCTACCATTCAAAAAGGGCATAATGGTCACATGACCTTGCATATCACAGACTCCGTACTATTTTATAGCATATTCCACAATCAATTTATAAAACAGGACTCACAAGGGGGCACCCGGATTTGAACCAGGGACCTCTCAATCTGCAGTTATACCCCCAGTGACGTGTGGGTATGTGTTTCAAACGTTTTCCTCAAAACAATAAACTTTGTCACTTCAAGGGGAGTGTAGCATTACATGTGAGGGACCATATAATGCATAGTTGTTTCAAGATCTATAAAGTAGCTGCAAATGAAATATTTATGTAGTAACATAGAAATATACAGTCTTTTTAAGTTGCCATAAAAACAGTTTAATGTCTTACACAAGGACAGAATAATAAAACTTCTAGAGTAGATTGCTGCTGGGCACAAATAGTCAGAACACATAACATCATTGATAGCGCCAACGATGAAGATAACTAAAATGTAGCCAACAGTTCATATAATATAATTCTGTAAGTAACAAAAAAAAACCCATAATTAAACGGGCTACATTATGTTATCAGATGTCAGACAGACCCCCATAATGTAATACAGACCCCGTTATGTAACCAGACCTTGGACAGACCCCCATAATGTAATACAGACCCTCAAAATGTTATACAGACTCTCATAATGTAATACTTACCCCAGACAGACCCCTATAATGTAATACCGACCCCATTACGTAATGAGACCCCAGACAGACCTCCATAATGTAATACAGACTCGTTTTATAATCAGACCCCAGACAGACCCCCATAATGTAATACACACCCCCATAATGTAATACACACCCTGTTATGTAATAAGACCTCAGACAGACCCCCCCCCCACTATGTAATACAGACCCCGTTATGTAATAAGACCTCAGACAGACCCCCCCCCACACTATGTAATACAGACCCCGTTATGTAATCAGACCCCCATAATGTAATACAGACCCCATTATGTAATTAGACACAGACAGACCCCCATAATGTAATACAAACCCTCAAAAAGTATTACAGGCTCTCATAATGTAATACTGACCCTCAAAATGCAATACAGACTCTCAAAATGTAATACTTACCCCACACAGACCCCATAATGTAATAAATGACCCTAAAATGGAATACGGACCCTAGTCAGACCTCTATAATATCATTTAGACCCCAGACTCCATAATGTTATATAGACCCCAGAATGTAATAATGCCTTCCCAAACCCCTATAATATAATACATAGACAGACCCCCATGTAATGAGACATCCCTATAATGTGATACAGATCCCAGATCCTGTCTCAGTTCTGTAATCCGGCCTCTACCATCATGATGGTCACATGACTTGGGCCTACCACACATCAGATTCTCTGTATGAGTGGTAGTATGTGATCTCTGCAGTTCCTCCAGCTGGCTATGCTCCCAGGTGATATGAGTGTTATTACTATAAATAACTTTTTACAGCATATTCCTTAACCCCTTTGTGCTGCAGCTAGTTTGGGCCTTAATGACCAGGCTAATTTTTCAAAATCTGACCTGTCTCACTTTATGCTCTCATAGCTCAGTGATGCTTTAACGTATGCTAGCGATTCTGAGATTGTTTTTTCGTGACATATGGCACTTTATGTTAGTGGCAAAATTTGGTCACTACTTTGTGTGTTTTTTGTGAAAAACATCAAAATATCATGAAAAATTTAAAAAATTTGCATTTTATGAACTTTGAAATTCTCTGCTTCTAAAAAAAGAAAGTCGTAGCACATAAATTAGTTACTAAGTCACATTACCAATATGTCTTCTTTATTCTGGCATAATTTGGTAAACATATTTTACTTTTTTAGGGTGTTATGGGGCTTAGAAATTTATCAGCAAATTATCACATTTTCGTGAAACTGATTTTTTTAGGGACCAGTTCTTTTTTTAAATGGATTTAGAAGTCTGGTATCCTGAAAACCCCCATAAGTGACCCCATTTTGGAAACTACACACCTTAAAGAATTAATCTAGGGGTATAATGAGCATTTTAACCCTACAGGGGCTGGAGGAAAGTATTCACAATTAGGCAGTAAAAAAATTGAAAATTTAAATTTTCCAATAATATATACGTTTAGATTAAAGTTTCTCATTTTCAAAAGGAATATGAGACAAAAAGCACCCCAAAATTTGTAATGCAGGTTCTCTTGAGTACAACGGTACCCCATATGTGGGCGTAAACCACTGTATGGGCACACAGCAGGGCTCAGAAGGAAGGGAGCGCCAATTAGCTTTTCCAATGCAGATTTTGCTGAAGAAGTTTCTGAGCGCCAGGTGCGTTTGCAGAGCCCCTGTAGTGTCAGCAGAGAGAAAACCCCCCATAAGTCACCCCATTTTGGAAAGTACACCCCTCAAAGAATTCATCTTGGTGTGTGGTGACCATTTTGACCCCACAGGTATTACAGGAAAGTATTCAAAAGAAGACAGTAAAAATGAAAAACTTGAATTCTTCCAATAATATGTTCGTTTAGTTTGAAATTTCTCAATTTCACGAGGAACAAGAGGAAAAAAGTACCCCAAAATTTGTAACGCAGGTTCTCCTGAGTACAATGGTACCCCATATGTGGGCATAAACCACTGCATGGGCACACAGGAGGGCTCAGAAGGGAAGGAGCGCCAATTAGCTTTTTCAATGCAGATTTTGCTGCAGAAGTTTCCGAGCGCCAGGTGCGTTTGCAGAGCCCCTGTAATGTCTGCAGAATAGAACCCCCCCAAAAGTCACTCCATTTTGGAAAGTGCACCCCTCAAAGTATTCATCTTGGTGTGTGGTGAGCATTTTGACCCCACAGGTATTAGAGGAAAGTATTCAAAAGTAGACAGTAAAAATGAAAAACTCAAATTTTTCCAATATTATGTTCTTTTAGTTTGAAATTTCTCAATTTCACGAGGAACAAGAGGAAAAAAGTACCACAAAATTTGTAACGCAGGTTCTCCTGAGTACAATGGTACCCCATATGTGGGCGTAAACCACTGCATGGGCACACAGGAGGGCTCAAAATGGAAGGAGCGCCAATTAGCTTTTTCAATGCAGATTTTGCTGAAGAAGTTTCTGAGCGCCAGGTGCGTTTGCAGCGCCCCTGTAGTGCTAGCGGAGTAAAATCTCGCCATAAGTCACTCCATTTTGGAAAGTGCACCCCTCATAGAATTTATTTTGGGGTGTGGTGAGCATTTTGACCCCACAGGTATTTGAGGAAAGTATTCAAAAGTAGACAGTAAAAATGAAAAACTCGAATTTTTCCAATAATATGTTCCTTTAGTTTGAAATTTCTCAATTTCACGAGGAACAGGAGAGAAATGTCACCCCAATATATGTAACACAGGTTCTCCTGAGTAGAACGGTACCCCATATGTGGGCATAAACCACTGCATGGGCACACAGCCGGGCTCAGAAGGGAAGGAGCGCCAATTAGCATTTTCAGTGCAGATTTTTCTGAAGAAGTTTCTGAGCGCCAGGTGCGTTTGCTGAGCCCCTGTAGTGTCAGCAGAATAGATTCCCCCCAAAAGTCACCACATCTTGGAAAGAGCACCCCTCAAAGAATTCATCTTGGGGTGTGGTGACCATTTTTACCCCACAGGTATTAGAGGAAAGTATTCAAAATTGGCCAGTAAAAATGAAAAACTCGAATTTTTCCAATAATATGTTGGTTTAGTTTGAAATTTCTCAATTTGACGAGGAACAGGAGAGAAAACGTACCCCAAAATCTGTAACGCAGGTTCTCCTGAGTACAACGGTACCCCATATGTGGGCATAAACCACTGTATGGGCACACAGCAGGGCTCAGAAGGGAAGGAGCGCCGATTTACAGGAGCAAAACCGCAGCTAGTAATGGTTATTAGAATAGCGCAGTTACTAAAATAAGATAAAAAAAATTAGATTACAGGTAATGTGGGGTGGTTACGGGCAACCAGGGGTGGTTATGGGCAACCTGAGGTGGTTACAGGTAATCTAGGGTGGTTACGGACAACATGGGGTGGTCACGGGCAACCTGCTGTGATTACGGCAACCTGGGGTGGTTACAGGCAACGTGGGGTGGTTACAGGCAACGCGGGGTGGTTACGGGCAATGTGTGGTGGTTATGGGCAACGTGTGGTGGTCACGGGCAACCTGCTGTGGTTACGGCAACGTGGGGTGGTTACAGGCAACGTGGGCTGGTTACAGGCAACGTGGGCTGGTTACAGGCAACGTGGGCTGGTAACGGGCAACGTGGGCTGGTTACGGGCAACCTGCTGTGCTTACAGACAATCTGGGATGGTTACGGGAAACGTGGGGTGGTTACGGGCAACCTGCAGTGCTTACAGACAATCTGGGGTGGATACGGGCAACGTGGGGTGGTTACGGGCAACCTGCAATGCTTACAGACAATCTGGGGTGGTTACAGGCAACGTTGGCTGGTTACGGGCAACCTGCAGTGCTTACAGACAATCTGAGGTGGATACGGGCAACGTGGGGTGGTTACGCGCAACCTGCAGTGCTTACTGACAATCTGGGGTGGTTACGGGCAACGTGGGGTGGTTACGGGCAATGTGGGGTGGTTACGGATAAACTGAAGTTCTTATAGGCAATCTGGGGTGGGTACCTGTAATCTGACATGGGCACCGCAATCTGGAGGGGGTCATTGGCAATTTGGGGTGGTCAGAGGCAAGGTGCGGTGGTCAGAGGCGACGTGCGGTGGTCAGAGGCATTGTGGCGTGGTCAGAGGCATTGTGGCGTGGTCAGAGGCATCGTGGCGTGGTCAGAGGCATTGGGGCGTGGTCAGAGGCAACGCGCAGTGGTTACGTGCAATCTGGGGGGGTTACATGTAATCTGGCATGATTACGGGGAACCTGGGGGGGTTATGTGCAACCTGGAAGGGTTACAGACAATCTGGGATTGTTACTGATAAACTGAAGTGCTTATAGGTAATCTGGGGTGGGTACATGTAATTTGGGGTGGTTACGGGCAATCTGGAGGGGGTCACTGGCAATTTGCGGTGGTTACGGGTAACGTGCGGTGGTTACGGGCAACGTGCGGTGGTTACGGGCAACGTGCGGTGGTTACGGACAACGTGCGGTGGTTACGGGCAACGTGCGGTGGTTACGGACAACGTGCGGTGGTTACGGGCAACGTGCGGTGGTTACGGGCAACGTGCGGTGGTTACGGGTAATCTGGGGAGGGGTTAGGGGTAATTTGGGAGTAAACTGCAATTATTACTATAATAAAAAGTGTGTGTTTTATTTTTTTGTATGTTTGTCACTTTTTGTACTTTACATATTCATTTTCACTGTATTACTATGATTACTGTGATATTTTCTATCTCAGTAATCATAGTTCAGTGACAGAGACCAAATTGGTCTCTGTCACTTTAAATTTTCAGAGTTGGCTGGTTGTGAAGCGCATGCACACTTCATAACCAGCCAGGACGTCGAGGAGGAAGGAGCTCCGTCGATCCGGTGAGTATATGGGGAAGGGGGGGGTGACTGGGGGACGGGGGTGACAGGGGGGGTGGGGGGCGACTTGGGGGGTGGGGGGGACATCACTTTTTATCCCCTGTCACCAATCATTCATGGTGACAGGGGATAAAAAGTGCCGGGAGCACATGGCACAAGCGATCAGCGGTATATAGTATATACCGCTGATCGCTTGTACCGGGACCCCACAGGGGGGTCCCCGATGACTGCCCCATGCTCTCCGCTACCTCCGGTGGCGGAGAGCATGGGGCTTTCATTCATTTTAACCTTTTAATCGCTGTGAACCGACGTTAGTCGGTTCACAGCGATAGCGGCGGCCATCTTGGAAATGATGGCCGCCGGGGGAGGGGGGTTAGTTATCGGGGCACTAGGGGGGTCTGATCTGGGGTCTGATATACACTTATTTCATCTCCCCCCGCCGTAGATTCACGGCGGGGGGAGATGAAAGGTGGCGGCGGCACCGGTACTCTCATTTACCGACGGTCGCCGCTATAACGTTAATAGCGGCGATCGTCGGTAAGGGGGGGGGCCGGGACGGACCTCACACACTGCCCCAACCCCTCAGCTACCTCCGGTAGCCGGGGGGATGGGGTGGGGGCCGTCCCGGCCCCGCAGCCTTATTCTCTGCCATCGCCGTAAAAAGCTGATGGCAGCAGAATAAGGCCCATTAGTGACCGCCGTAGAAAGCCGTATCGGCGGTCACTAAGGGGTTAATTTGAAAAACAGAACTCACAAGGGGGCACCCGGATTTGAACCAGGGACCTCTCGATCTGCAGTCGAATGCTCTACCACTGAGCTATACCCCCTCTGCTGTTTAGTATAGATAGTGTCATTGTACATTGCGGAGGGTGTGTATCCTGTGTAAACATTCCATTCTATTGCATTGTTTTCTGCTGGCTGGGAATAACACTTACACCAGACAGAAAAAGGTCACATATCAAAAGGAATAATAGGACTAGCCTGTTTGGTATCCACTATCCAAGTATATGATTTTTGTATATATCCTGTGTAAACTTATAGCCTCTTATAGGGGTTGTCTGGGAAATTCTTTTTAGAGTTATCAAAATCCGGGTGAGGATACAGGGATCGCCCCTCCATGATCGCGTCGCTGAGGGGTGTAGGGGGCGATGCGCCCACTAGAGAACCAGGTAACGGCTACAGCAAGTACTTAGATGCAGCTGTGAACTTTAACAGCTGCATCTAAATACTTTATTAGCGGGCACGGCTAATAGCCGCGGTCCCAGGCTGTATATACCACCCGGGATCACGGCAGTTCAGAGGGGGGTCCCCCAAGCAGCACCAGGACGTTCAATAAAGTCCTGGTGCAGCAATGGGTTAAAGTCACTCCTGTAATGCGGTCCCACACTCTACACAGCTGAACATGGAGAAATGCATCATTTATTTTTATTTTTTTTCAAGGGGACATCCAGATGCAAACCAGGGAATCTGCAGTCGAATGCTCTAATACTAAGCTATACCTCACATGGTTGCTAAAAAAACAACAACAACCTCTCGATCTGCCGTCGAATGCTCTACCACTGAGCTATACCCTCTTTTATAACCAGTTTTTTTTTTCTTTTTTTTTTTCTATAGAAACTCTGTGACTAGAGATGTGTGATTAAGTTGGGCATACATGAACCTGATGTCTCGGCCATTGAAAAAGATGGATACAGTCAAAGGAGACCTATGACTGTCATTATAGACTTTTCCAAGCTGCAGACTAAAGCAATCAGTGGCCTCTACCATGCAAAACGAGCATAATGGTCACATGACCTTGCATATCACAGACTCCTTACTGTTTTTTTTAGCATATTCCCCCAATTAATTCGAAAAATAGGACTAATAGGACATAAGTAGGCTTGATCGAACATCGGAAAAAGCTAGGCTTAATCGAATCTAACTATACCCCCAGTGATATATGGGTATGTGTTTGAAATGTTTTCCTCAAAAAATTAGAAGGACATATAATGCATAGTTGTTTCAAGATCTATAAAGTGGCTGCAAACTAAATATTTTTGTAGTAACATAGAAATATACAGTCTTAATTTGTCATTAATACACAGTTTAATGTCTTAGGGCCCTATTCCACAGTAACGATAATCGGCCGGATCGGCCCCATTTGGCCGATTCGGCCAATTATCGTTCGGTGAAATAGAGAGAACGATCAGTCGATGATCGTGTCATCGGCTGATCGTTCATTTAGGGCCAGACCTAAAATCATCGTTCCCCCACCGCGCATCGCTATGGTTGAATAGAGGTGCGCGGTGGGCGACCAACGATTTGAGAAGAAGCAGCAGCATCATACATTACCTGGCTGCAGGTCTTCTTCTCCGCGCTGTCTTCATCCCCGGGTCCCGCGCGCTCTATCTTCTGAATGGCCGGTCAGCTGACAGGCCACACTCAGCCAATCACAGGCCGCGACGGTCCCGGTCTGTGATTGGCTGAGCGCTCCGTCAACCGGCCATTCAGAAGATAGAGCGCGGGGGACCCGGGGAGAAGACGGAGCGGAGGACAAGCCCTGCAGCCAGGTAATGTATTGCTGCAAGGGCTGCACGGACATTGGTAACGATGTCCCTGCAGCCCTCGCTCAACGATCATCGGCCCGTGGAATAGGCCCAGTAAACGAGCGGCGATCTAGCAAATCGTCGCTCGTTTACATCATTGATCGGGCCCTCCTCAGCCCGTGAAATAGGACCCTTACACAAGGACAGAATAATAAAACTTCTAGAGTAGATTGCTGCAGGGCACAAATAGTCAGAAAACATAACATCATAGATAGCGCCAACGATGAAGATAACTAAAATGTAGCCAACAGTTCATATGATGATAATTCTGTAAAAAACCCTATGTTATCAGATCTCAGAAAGACCCCCGTAATGTAATACAGACCCCGTTATGTAACCAGACCTCAGAGAAACCTCAATAATGTAATACAGACCTCGTTATGTAACCAGACCCCAGACAGACCCCCATAATGTAATACAGACCCCGTTATGTAACCAGACCCAAGACAGACCCCCATAATGTAATACAGACCCCGTTATGTAACCAGACCCCAGACAGACCCCCATAATGTAATACAGACCCCATTATGTAACCAGACTTCAGACAGACCCCCATAATGTAATACAGACCCCATTATGTAACCAGACTTCAGACAGACCCCCATAATGTAATACAGACCCCGTTATGTAATCAGACCTCAGACAGATCCCCATAATGTAATACAGACCACCATAATGTAATACAGACCCTATTATGTAATTAGACCCCAGACAGACCCCCATAATGTAATACAAACCCTCAAAATGTATTACAGGCTCTCATAATTTAATACTGACCCCAGAAAGACCCCGTTAATGTAATACAGACCTCATTATGTTACCAGACCACCATAATGTAATACAGACCCTGTTATGTAACCAGACCTCAGACAAAACCCCATGATGTAATGCAAACCCTATTATGTAATCAGGCCTCAGACAGACCCCCATAATGTAATACAGACTCTCAAAATGTAATAATTACCCCAGACAGACCCCCATAATGTAATAAATGACCCTAAAATGGAATATGGACTCCCATAATGTAATAAATGACCACAGTCAGACCTCTATAATATAATTTAGACCCCAGACTCCATAATATAATACAGACCCCAGAATGTAATAATGCCCTCACAAACCCCTATAATGTAACACAGACAGACAGACCCCCATGTAATGAGACATCCCTATAATCAATGTTCCCTCTAAGCTTCAGCCACAGCTGAGCAGAATGGCAAGAGAGCTGTGCAATGGTCAGGCAAAGTTGGGCAAATCAAAAACTTGACACAGGCTGACACTATGTGACCCTTATAGTATATGTCCCCTCTGCCTCCTTATAGATGGTCCCTCTGTGTATTCCCTCTTATAGATGGCTCCTGTATTGTCCCCTCTATAGATGTCCCCCTGTATTGTCCCCCTCATAGATGGCCCCCTGTGTTTTCTCCCTTATTGATGGCCCCTTTTGATGCCCCCCTTATAGATGGCCCATGTGTTGTCCCTTTGCAGATGGCCCATGTATTGTTCCCCTTATAGATGGCTCCTATATTTTCCCCCTTAAAAATGCCCCCTTATGTTGTCCCATGTATAGATGCCCCCTCCCTGTGTTGTCCCCCTTATAGATGCCCCTTGTGTTGGCCCCCCCTTATGTTCTCTCCCCCTGTGTTATCCCCCTTATAGATGTTCCCCCTTATACATGCCCCCCCTAATATACCCCTTATAGATTCCCCCGTAATTTCCCCCTTATACATGCCCCCCTAATATCCCTCTTATACATGCACCCCTAATAACCCCCTTATAGATGTTGCCCCTTATTCATGCCCCCCTGTTATCACTCTTATAGATGCCCCCCCTAATATACCCCTATACCTGCCCCCCTAATATCCCCCTTATAGATGGTCCCCCTTATACATGCCCCCCTGTTATCCCCCTTATAGGTGGTCCCCCTAATATCCCCCTTATACATGCCCCCCCTGTTATCCCCCTTATAGATGGTCCCCCTAATATCCCCCTTATAGATGGTGTAACCGGATGGGTTCATTTCAGAAAATTAAAGTGTCTTATTGATGTAATGAGAAGGAATGTATTATTTTAATGTCTTGTGTGTATATATATATATATATATATATATGTATATATATTTATTCGTATGGCTATGTGTGTAGAAGTCATTGTAGTTGTGTGTGTGTATGTATACTGTCACACCTATGTCAACTGTCCAGCCATATACCTTCACAATAGTGTAAACATTGGAGGATACAGTTGTTTGTTGCTATTGTTGTATGGCTGAAAGAACCTTATAGCTGTAATTGTAAAACTGGGTCCCCATTGTGCTTGGTAAATATGTACAAGGCCGGAGAAACATCAGATAACTTCCATTCATGGTCATCAGTGGTCTACATAGACATACAAGCACATCACCCCCACCCAAACTTACTATAAAGGTCGGGGTATGTTGCTTCGAGCGAGCCTCAGCTGGGACCATGGATGGAAGGTGCCCAGCACCCTGGTGGTCATCGAGGGAAATGGGCGTATATTAGACCATAATATACAAAGGGGCTCCCCATTTCATTGTGGATAAAACAACTATGCATCTGTACCATCTGTAACTACAGCTAAGTATTGTTCTTTGTATTAAATACCTTATTTTTCTATAATTCTGTGTGGTTATAGCCTTCTCCGACTATTATCAAAAGCAACCGGCTACATAATGGTGTCAGAAGTGGGATAATAGTCATAGAATTGCTATAACTGTTTAATAGAATATAATGTATGTGTTAGCTGAGATGTGTAGTTGTGGGGTAGATGACAAAGCGAGTCCAGTCCCCTGGTGGGTGTGTAGTTCGCGACCCTGGGCACCCAGCACTCGAGGTGGTGACACCATTTCAGCTGACAGACCCCAGTCGGCTGGTGGTGCATCTTGTTATGTCTCTTGAATGGCAGAAGACCGCAGCAGATGTGGGATGGATCTGTCTGCTGGTGCGAATTGAGAGAGACATAAAAGAAAAAGAAGTGAAGCAAGTGGGCTTCATGGATGTGGAGATTGTAGGGTGGGAGCAGGCTCCTCACAAGGTTTTGGCCAATGAGTGGTCGCAGTGTGTTGTTTTATAGGTTTGAAGTAAGTGTTTGAGTGAGTTAAGTGTTTGAGTTAAGTGTTTGAGAGATGTGAAACCTATAGTAATGTGTTTGCAAAGAGTATGAGTAGAAGTTGTGTGTTATTGGCAGGTAAGAATGGATGTTATTGTTTTACCGGTGTTGGAACAATTAATGTGTAGAAGGTAACGGTGTGATAGTGAAAAGCGTAACTTCCAGCCATAAATGAAGGCTTGTATATGTTTTTATAATGACGTTGTATGTGTTTTTACACTGCAGAAAAGTTTCTCTCTGTACCTGGGAGAGCAGAGTGAGAAGCAGCTTGTCAGTAAGAAAACAATAGAAGGTCTGGAGCTCACAGGAGGTTTAATCTCATAGTAATTGATAAATGACAATATGTAGCTCTGCTGCGGCAGGAAGGTTTTTTTTTTTGTGACTTCTCTGGAAAGATTAGTTGAGGACTCTCTGTTTGTCATTTGAAGATTTTGTGTCTGAGAGCTATAAACGTAATCTCTGTGCAAAGTGTTGTACTCTGTCCATTGTTTTAGTGTTTGTATTTTCTGTTTGTGGACCAGTCAGATAGACGATAATCTGATGGCATCTGATGACTTCATGGGATTATGTAATCTATGATATAACTAATATGTCTGTGTTTTATTTGCAGGTTCTTGAAGGAGTATTGCTATACAGTATATAGTATGTGTATAACTTGTAATATAATGGATCCATTTAAATTGGTAAATGTAAATTGGGGTATAGAAAGAGAAAAATCCACGTGGTGATATTGATTACACTTTGTAAGATTTGAAAAATAACCATGAGTTTTGTTTATTTCCACAGCTGTAGGAAAGTTTTGCCCTTATGAAAAGTTTTGTTTTTTCACAGTTTGGCAGGAAGGATGGACACCGAGAACTTCAACTGTGTGAAAATGCCATTAATTGTCCATTTATATTTTATGATTTGCACATGAAAGAGACATTTTTTGATATGGTTAACCACAATTTTGTAGGCATTTCATGAAGCTATTTAATTTTTTTTAAGGAGCTCCTTGTTTTGTTTTATTTTTAACATTTCTTTTGTGTGAATTATATGTTATGAATGAATGGGCCCATGTGTGTTTTATGTTTGTACATGTCTGTATTGTTATATGTTTTGTCTGTCTTGTGATACCACAAGAAGGTTAGTAGGCTTTTATGGTCCCAAGGTTGCAGACGACTGACCTGAAGTATGACAGTACAAAGCCCTGGACTAAGGGGGTGGTGACAAATGACATAGAAAGGTGGGAGGAGAAAGGTGGGATAAGAAAGGAAGAGTGACAGCTCCTTATGTTTGGAAATACCAGCCCTTTGTCCCTCCTAAAGACCTCATTGTCACTTGAAACCCTGAGAGGGAAATAAGATTGAGAAGTCTGAATTGTCTTCAGATGCCTACTTGGTGCTATATAAGTGGTGTATCTGAATGCTGAATTGAATATATTTCACTGAAATTGGTTTTGGGATAAAAATTAATCAATATTGAAGTAATAAACTGAATGAGTTCAGAACGTTCAAGATTGTTTACAAACAAAACAATAAGGGTGGGTGAATTGTGTTGGGAAAATGCAAATATGTATGGGTAACCATTAGTGAGAAAATGCCTGCATTGGATATAGCTATATATGTATGTGTGTATATATATATCTCCAATACAGGATGATGGGTTTGCTTTACATGGGATGCATATTAAAGGATATGTGTGTATACTCTTGATTTGTTTATTCATCCAATAGACTGAAGCCAGATACTATATGTTTAGTTTGTATGCTTGAAATTTAAGAATGTTGTTTGACGATAAACATGTTGGTAATGGGATTAGGTAGATCGCCATTGTTACATGTCCTTGCTATCAACAGAAACACTTTCCTGGGCAGAGATTTGATTTGTTGTTTTTTTTTCCCTAAGAAAGACATTTGGATTTTTATTTTTAAGTTCTCCATTTGATGAAGGAATGAGTGACCACCATGAAAATGCACAGGACTTTATACAGAGTTTACAGAGACTTCGCAAATGACCTTCTGTTCTCATGTGACTGAGTCTAAAGCCACCATGTTTCCTATCTGCTGTGGATTTGTTGATTCATTCCTATTTGGATATTGACCCCTCTTAAAACTCAGCAAGTGCAGAGAGCCTGAAGAGCTGACATCCAGAGATCTACAGTGTCTTCAAGGTGCCAAGATGATGCACGAGTGAAGGAAGACCATGTACCTGGAACAACACTGCTAAAGGGGCTCTACAGTCTGCACCTCCAGCCATACCTGCAACCCCCTGATCCATCACCAGAGATACATAGGGGGAGGGGAGGAATGAGACAGACTTCTGAACATGTAAAGAGTGGGGGCAGATGCCTACTGAGGGTCTGTCCTTTGGCCAACCATGGAAGTAATGAAGTTACCTGAGCAATAGGCGCCTGTGGCGAGGGCACAATAATCCCCTTGCTTCCCTGCACCTGAGATTGGGGTCTAAGAAGATCAGAAGAAAGAAAATTCCCACCAGAATGGATATTGTATTTTGTATCACTGGACATTTGATTTTTCTTTTTTTTGGTTTTAAGCCCAGCTGTGACCGCACCAGTTTCTGTTTGTAGCAACCGACCAATGTAAGAGAAAATAGGAAGTGAGCAATCACATGGTTAAATGAGGATGATATCAGAAGAATGTGTAAATGGCGTCACAAATAATGTTTTGTAACTTCCTTACATCACATCAATAAGACAAGGGGTGGAGTGTAACCGGATGGGTTCATTTCAGAAAATTAAAGTGTCTTATTGATGTAATGAGAAGGAATGTATTATTTTAATGTCTTGTGTGTGTATATATATATATATATATATATATATATATATATATATATGTATATATATTTATTCGTATGGCTATGTGTGTAGAAGTCATTGTAGTTGTGTGTGTGTATGTATACTGTCACACCTATGTCAACTGTCCAGCCATATACCTTCACAATAGTGTAAACATTGGAGGATACAGTTGTTTGTTGCTATTGTTGTATGGCTGAAAGAACCTTATAGCTGTAATTGTAAAACTGGGTCCCCATTGTGCTTGGTAAATATGTACAAGGCCGGAGAAACATCAGATAACTTCCATTCATGGTCATCAGTGGTCTACATAGACATACAAGCACATCACCCCCACCCAAACTTACTATAAAGGTCGGGGGTATGTAGCTTCGAGCCAGCCTCAGCTGGGACCATGGATGGAAGGTGCCCAGCACCCTGGTGGTCATCGAGGGAAATGGGCGTATATTAGACCATAATATACAAAGGGGCTCCCCATTTCATTGTGGATAAAACAACTATGCATCTGTACCATCTGTAACTACAGCTAAGTATTGTTCTTTGTATTAAATACCTTATTTTTCTATAATTCTGTGTGGTTATAGCCTTCTCCGACTATTATCAAAAGCAACCGGCTACAGATGGTTCCCCTAAAAATCCCCCTTATACATGCCCCCTGTTATCCCCCTTATAGATGGTCCCCCTAATAATCCACCTTATACATGCCCCCCTAATATTCCCCTTATAGATGGTCCCCCTAATAATCCCCCTTATACATGCCCACTCCCCCAGATCCCAGATCCTGTCTCAGTTCTGTAATCCGGCCTATACCATCATGATGGTCACATGACTTGGGCCTACCACACGTCAGATTCTCTGTATGAGTGGTAGTATGTGATCTCTGCAGTTCCTCCAGCTGGCTATGAGTGTTATTACTATAAATAACTTTTTACAGCATATTCCTTAATTTTGAAAAACAGGACTTACAAGGGGGCACCCGGATTTGAACCAGGGACCTCTCGATCTGCAGTCGAATGCTCTACCACTGAGCTATACCCCCTCTGCTGTTTAGTATAGATAGTGTCATTGTACATTGCGGAGGGTGTGTATCCTGTGTAAACCTTCCATTCTATTGCATTGTTTTCTGCTGGCTGGGAATAACACTTACACCAAACAGAAAAAGGTCACATATCAAAAGGAATAATAGGACTAGTCTGTTTGGTATCTACTATCCAAGTATACCATAAGCTTCTTTTATATATCCTGTGTAAACTTATAGCCTCTTATAGGGGTTGCCTGGGAAATTCTTTTTAGAGTTATTAACCCTTAGGGGACAAAGCCAATTTTCATTTTCGCGATTTCATTTTTTTTTCCTCCTTCTGTATATAAGGCCATAGCACTTGCATTTTTCCACCTAGAGACCCAGATGACCCCTTATTTTTTGCACCACTAATTGTACTTTGCGATGGCAGATGTCATTTTTTGCCTAAAATATGTTGTGAAACGAGAAAAAATTTATATGTGTGGTGAAATAATAAAAAAAAACACACACACAATTTTTATATGGGGGTGGGGGGGTGGGGTGTTTTTACACTGTTCGCCCTGGAGTGAAACTGACTTGTTATAAATGTTCCTCAAGTTGTTACGATTACAATGATATGTAACTTGTATAACATTTATTTTATTTGACGGCTTTTAAAAAATTAAAACCTTTAAAAAAAATATATGTTCCTTAAAATCGCTCCATTCCCATACTTTTAGCGCTTTTATCCTTTGGTCTATGGGGCTGTGTGAGGTGTAATTTTTTTGCACCTTGATGTGTACTTTCTATCATATGCGACTTTTTGATCGCTTTTTATTACAATTTTTTGAGATTTGATGCGACCAAAATTTTACAATTTTGCACTTTGGAATTTTTTTTATGCTAACGCTGTTTACCGTGTGAGATCAGAAATGTGATAATTTAATAGTTTAGGCGATTTAATATTCAATATTAATATTAAATATTAAATTAAGTATAGATATACTGCATACGGTGCCACGCTCTGATTATGCGCTTGCACGGTCGGTCCTCGGTCTCCATGGTTTGGTGGATGTCTGGCGCATCCTTCATCCTAAGGATAAGGACTTTACACATTATTCAGATGCACATCGCACCTATGGCAGACTGGATATGTTTTTTATTGCTCAGTTTGCCTTAACGTTTAATCCCACGGCCTCAATAGGCACTGCCTTATGGTCCGATCACTCTCCTATTTTTCTGTCATTTTCTTTGCCGGGGTTGGTGCCTAGGGAATGGTCGTGGAGATTGAATGAATCGCTCCTCAAAGACGTGGTGTGTAAAGCGGCTGTTACTCAGACAATAACTGATTTCATTCATGACCACGCTGACGATGACACTGCCCTACCTATGCAATGGGAGGCCTTGAAGTGTGTTGTCAGGGGAACCCTGATTCAGCAGGGGGCTAGGATCAAAAAGGACAAAGGTACTAAAATTGTTAACTTAGCAGGTAAAGTTGAGGCTCTCTCCAGAGCGCATAAACAAAATGCCACCGACGAAGCTCTGACGGCATTAACGCTGGCTAGGGAACAATTGAAGGACCTCCTCAACAAGTCTTCCTCCTCCCAGCAGGAGCGCTATCGCAGCTATCTTTATGAGCATGCCAACAAGAGTGGCAGAACGCTGGCTAGACTGATCCATCCAAGGACGCAGGTTACGCACATTCCAAGCCTCCTTGACCACACTGGTGCTGCCATACACAATCCCAGAGAGATACTGTATCTGATCTCTTTCGCTCCTATTTCTCATCTCTGTATAACATTAAAGGGCGCTACTCGGAGATGCCGGCAAAGGACTTGGAGTCTAGGATATCTGCGTACCTGTCAGACACGAAGCTGCCTAGTGTGTCTGCGGAGGCGGTCGAGGACTTGGAGTCTTCTTTCACTGAAAGTGAGCTCAGAGGTGCCATTGCTGACGCAAAGGGTGGAAAAAGTCCGGGACCGGACGGCTTCACCGTTTGCTTTTTCAAAACATTTCGGGATCTGTTACTGCCAATTATGACTAGGTGCTTCAATAGTATCTCAGCAACATGCCCCTTTCCCCGCCAGTCGTTGGAGGCGCATGTGGTGGTTCTGCCCAAACCGGGCCGGGATCCTAAATACTGTAAAAATTACCGTCCCATTTCACTCATTAACTGTGACCTCAAACTTTACTCTAAGATGCTAGCCAATCGCTTGAGTCTTCACATCCCCCAACTCATTCATGCCGACCAAGTGGTATTTGTTCCGGGCAGAGAGGCAAGGGACAATACGCTAAGGACTCTCACTTTGATGTCTTGGGCCAGCCGTACGGGGTCCCCTCTGTGCCTACTTTCCATCGATGCAGAGAAGGCTTTTGATAGGGTGCATTGGGGATTCCTGCGGATGGTCCTGCGGGGAGTGGGATTCGGGCCGCTTTTGGTGGACAGAATAATGGCGTTGTACTCTAATCCCTCAGCTCGAGTGCGGGCTAATGGTTTATTATCTAGCTCTTTTGAGATCCACAACGGTACGCGTCAAGGTTGTCCCTTGTCTCCCATGCTTTATATTCTATCAATGGAACACTTGGCAGTAGCCCTCAGGCATAATCCTACGATCCAGGGTGTTGTGATTGGTCAGGACCACCACAAGCTTGCATTATATGCAGACGATCTCCTGCTCTATATTTCATCCCCCACTACGTCACTCCCTTCTATTCTACAGGAGTTCCAGAGATTTGGCGACCTCAGTAATTTTAAGGTAAACTTGACTAAAACTGAGGGGCTTAATATTTCCATTCCTCGAGCTGTGTTTGATATGGTTAGAGCTTCCTTCCCTTTCCAGTGGCACACAGATTTTATTGTTTACTTGGGAATTAAGCTCCCGCCGGTCCTTAGCTCCCTTTTTGATCTGAACTATACGCCCGTGCTGAACAGGGTCCTCTCAGATATGACATCTTACTTCCTGAAGCCGACTTCGTGGTTTGGAAGGATGGCCATTGTGAAAATGGATATTCTTCCCAAGCTACTGTATATTTTCCAAACTGTCCCTATCGTGGTCCCGGTTGCCTTCTTTAGGACTCTGCGCAGGGCTATCTCCAAATTTATCTGGGGAAACAACAAACCCAGGATTGCATACTCCACTCTAAGGGCCCTATTCCACGGGAAGATTATCGTTCAGATTATCGTTAAATCGTTCGAATCTGAACGATAATCGTTCGGTTGAAATGCAGTTAACGATTAACGACCGAACGAGAAATCGTTGATCGTTTAATAAGACCTGGACCTATTTTTATCGTTGCTCGTTCGCAAATCGTTCGCATTGAATAAGACATCGTTCGGTCGTTCTCAATAGATACGAACGCAATAGCGAATAAATAGCGAAGAGAAACGATCGCAATTACGATCATAAGTAACGATTATCGTTCCATGGAAATGAGTGAACGTTTTCAGGTCTTTCGCAATAGCGGTCGTTTGAGATCGTTAATCGTTAACGATTATCCAAACGATAATCGTCCCGTGGAATAGGGCCCTTACTCAATCTCGGTTTATGGGTGGCATGGGATTGCCTGATCCACGTCTCTATCACGAGGCAGCTGTCCTGCGCGGAGTCCTGGATTGGGTACACTGCAGGGGCTCTAAGAGGTGGGTGGACCTGGACTTCTCGATTTGCCCGATTGCGCCCTCTCTTCTGCCATGGATCACTTCAGGGGATCGCCAGTCCCTGTCATGCCTTCCATTCTTTGTCCCACATGTGTTGTGCGTTTGGGATAAGTGGGTCACAAAACATGGATTGTCAGCGGTTCCGGGACCGCTCTTCCCGATACTACAAAACCCATCATTCCAGCCAGGCTTGCAGACGCATGGATTTCTTCTGTGGGAGAGGTCCGCTCGCCCTAGAGTCCGGGACTGTATGACCGATGATGGGCAGTTAGCCTCGTTCGTACGGGCTCTTTTTCCTAGGGGTTCATACACCCCTATACTCACAGATTTTGACAACTTACTTGGCTGTTTCCACTTCTGCTATCTCACATTGCATATCCGTGCTGTATCAGATCTTGGTTAGTATTGCTAACCCTGACAGAGCTCCTTTCTTTGATAAATGGGAACGCGATTTGGGTGTTCCTTGGGACGGTCAGTCTCTCCAGAAAACCTGTGAACTTTCTCATGGCATTTCCATGGCCGCTAAGGCAAAGGAGAAGAATTACAAAATCCTTTCGCGGTGGTATTACTGCCCAGTCTCCTTACATACAATGTTCCCTGAGGTGTCCGACAGGTGTTGGCGATGCCTTACTGAGGCTGGTGACATGATGCATATCTGGTGGGCCTGCCCGGGCATCCGAGAATTTTGGGACAAGATCATTGTCATTTATAATGCGTATTCTGGAAAGACTGTCGTCAACTCCCCACAACTGACCCTGCTCTCGCAGATTCCAGGTTCTCTCGCTACAGCTAAAAAAGGGATTTTGAAACATTTTCTAACTGCGGCTAAAATGGTTATCCCCCGACATTGGAAAACACCCGTCATACCCTCAATAGCAGAGTGGGCAGAATTGGGAATTGGGCAGAATGGAAGAGTTGATAGCAGAAGCTCATGAGCAGTCTGACAAATTTGATAAAGTGTGGTTTCCATGGCGTTTGTTCATGGACTCAGAGGCCTTCCCCGCTCTTATTCATTAGTGGTGGGAATCTCCTGATATAATAGATCTATACTAGTGGCTATGCATGGTTTTGGCGGCTGTCCCCCGTCTGTCTCCTCGCCTCTTTCCTGATCTTTTCTTTTTCTCTCTTTTCCTTTCTCCTCTTTTCCTTCCTGAATTTTGCATCACTCTTATTGGGATTAGCATTTGGTTTCAGTGGCGCTACCGCGTTGGTGGTGCTTATGTTTAGAAATGTTAACATTATGTTGATCTTTCTCCTGTCCCTTTTATACATATATAAAATGAGTGACACCATGCGACTTGCAGGTCGCCCTGTACCAATATTTGCTGGTTTTGTATTTACTGTATGCTGTGTGGTTGTCAATAAAATCAGATTACACATAGATATACTGCATAGATCCATGAGATAGACACTCTATTGCGATCCACCCACTAGGCCACCAGGGAACGGCTACGGCAAGTACTTAGATGCAGCTGTGAACTTTGACAGCTGCATCTAAATACTTAATTAACGGGCACGGCGATCGGACCGTGCCCGCTAATAGCCACGGTCCCGGGCTGTATATACCACCCGGGATCACGGAAGTTGAGAGCGGGGTCCCCCTAGCAGCACCAGGACGTTCAATAACGTTCTGGTGCAGCTATGGGTTAAAGTCACTCCTGTAATGCGGTCCCACACTCTACACAGCTGAACATGGAGAAATGCATCATTTATTTATTTTTTATTTCAAGGGGACATCCAGATGCAAACCAGGGAATCTGCAGTCTCTAATACTGAGCTATACCCCACATGGTTGCTTAAAAGAATCAAAAACAAAACACCTTACTACAATATATTGACTCTATAGGCTGTCACTTAAAGTGAATGAAATGTAGTATCACATGTAAGGGACCAGATAATACACTGCTGTTTTAAGATGCAAGTGGCTTGTTACCCTCCAAGAATACTGGGGTAATTAGCAATCTGCAAGTGTAAATGTCACCTACAGACACACTATTATATTTGATGTTTTTTATATGCTTTATTGAGTAGAATGAGAAAAAGGTCACTTTTAAGGGGGCACCCGGATTTGAACCAGGGACCTCTCGATCTGCAGTCGAATGCTCTACCACTGAGCTATACCCCCATGGCCAAAATGTTTTCTTTTCTTTTCTTTTCTCCTCTACAAAACTTTTCGGAAACTTTTGGGAGAAAAAATCCTTATCTCTTTGTTTCTCTATAGCTGTGGGGTGGAACCTTGGCCCTCCAGCTGTTGCAAAACTACAATTCCCTCCCTCCATTCAGGTCACATGCATGCCCGGCCAAGCCAGCTGTACATTGGGGGAAAATCAGGGGTCAAGAGAGAAGACTGTCGGTTGAAGAAACGGTCAACCAACAGGTTAATGTGTATAGCCTGTCTTAACCATCAACTATCATGTGTATGGCTATTTATATAAAACCCAAACCATGTGTACAACAGTTTGCATCTCATCTTTAGATAACAAAAGGCTCTTCTGTCATTGTGCCAAACCCAGGGGTCTTCCTATAAATCAATCTCCTGCTCAAGGTGGGTTGTCATCAGCTCCATGACCCTTGTTAGTGCTCACCATCCATAGCCCCCTCCTAAACACACCGCCTTATGCAATTCTCTCAGGCTCCACGCCAGCTCCTCTGGTACAGATATCTGCTCTGTTCTCCAGATGTTATCATGTCCACAACTATTTGCTGAGATCCCACCTTGGCCCTGTTATATAAGATGATGAGGGGAAGAAAATATATATTTCTATTCCCATTAGTGACCTTGACTAATAAGAATTTTCCTTTCAGGCTTAAAGGGGTTATCCAGTCTTCAAAAATTGATGACCTATCCTTAAAGGGGTTGTCCGGCGATAAAAAATTATTCACAGAATAACACACATTACAAAGTTATACAACTTTGTAATGTATGTTATGTCTGTGAATGGCCCCCTTCCCCGTGTTTCCCCCCACCCACGCTAGACCCGGAAGTGTGGTGCATTATACTCACCGCATCTCGTGTCGTCCACGGTCTCCGATCCTCAGCAGTGACGTCTTCTTCGGGAGGCCGGCGGATCTTCCCGAGTGCCAGCCGCCCTCTGCAGCGTCATCCGAAGCTCAGCCGCGATTGGCTGAGCATAACTGTGCTCAGCCAATCGCGGCTGAGCAGCTGATGACGTGGCCGCGTCATCAGCCGCGATTGGCTGAGCACAGTTATGCTCAGCCAATCGCGGCTGAGCTTCGGATGACGTTGCAGAGGGCGGCTGGCACTCGGGAAGATCCGCCGGCCTCCCGAAGAAGACGTCACTGCTGAGGATCGGAGACCGTGGACGACACGAGATGCAGTGAGTATAATGCACCACACTTCCGGGTCTAGCGTGGGTGGGGGGAAACACGGGGAAGGGGGCCATTCACAGACATAACATACATTACAAAGTTGTATAACTTTGTAATGTGTGTTATTCTGTGAATAATTTTTTATCGCCGGACAACCCCTTTAAAGGCCCTATTCCACTGAACGATTATCGTCCGTATTCGGCCGATAATCGTCCCGTGGAATAGAGTGCAACGATCAGCCGACATCGTTCATGTTGGCTGATCATTGCAGTCGCTTGTTTTTCAACATGTTGAAAAACAAGCGACTGATATAGCAGCGATCTGCTGCCGTCGCTCCGTTGAATAGGAGCGTCGGCAGAAGACGCTGCTATATCCTATGGGCTGCCCGGACGATCTAGCGGTCACCCGGGCAGCCCCCCGCACCTCCCCCTCCCGCACTCCCCCGCCCGCTGCAGCCACGCTGAATAGTGACGGCAGCGAGCGGGGAACGAGGAGCAAACGAGCGCTCATTTGCTCCTCTGACGACCCGTGTAATAGGCCCTTAAGGCCCTATCCCATGGGCCGACTGATAGGAGCAAACAAGCGCTATTAGCGTTCATTTGCTCCTCGTTCCCTGCTCGCTGCTGCCGCTATTCCGCCCGGGTGAGCCTGGGGGGGAGATCGCTAATCGTCCGGACAGCCCATAGGATACAGCAGCATCTGCTGCCGATGCTCCTATTTCACAAGGCGACGGCAGCAGATCATTGCTGTATCAGTCGTTTGTTTTTCAACATGTTGAAAAACAAACGACATGAACGATCAGCCGACATGAACGATGTCGGCTGATAGTTGCTATCAATTCCACAGGACAATTATCAGCCGTAGCGGCCGATAATCGTTTCGTGGAATAGGGCCTTTAGTCTGGCTCCTGGTACTTCTGATCACCCACTGTGGGTTCCTCAACTCGCATCTACGCTGGTCCCATAAGCTTTGTTCTGTGGTTTGGCAGATTCCGCCGTCCATCCCAAGAATGAGTGGGTTAATTCTTTGACAGATGGCGGAATAGGCCAAACCATAGAATGAAACCTATTGGACCAGCGGAGATGCACACGGCCGAGCTGCAAAATCTGTGGCGGGTGATTCGCTGGGATTTCATAGTGGGACATACCCTTCAAGTAAGTGTCTTGACACTGTGATGTTGCATGATTTTATATATATATATATGTATAGCATGACATATAAACAATGTGAAATGGCTGGCTCCCTGCATAAAAAACTTCATCCTCCCCTAAATTTAACATGGGCTGATTATTGGGCAAGTGCCCCTAGGTGAAATTGGGCAAGAGATGAGCAAGACAAACTTCAAATGTAAACATGAATATCAATGCAGAAATAAACCAATGAAAATTGAGTACTATTTACACTATAACGCCATGTTCCTACTGCGTAATTACTACTGAACTTACATAGTGGTACTTTCTAAGGAGTACCGACCGGAGTATATACACATAGTATACACTCTGGCCAGGATCCCTAACGGCGCAGTAGGAAACTGACATGTCAGTTTTCTGCAGCTGCTATTCATTGAATATCGGGCGCAGAAAACCCAGTCAGTTCACACAATGGAGCGCAGCGGGGAATTTTGATGGAGACGCGAAGAGATGCGCCAGCATTCAGAATTCAGCAGCGGTAAAGATCATCAGTACCGGCCGAGTCACGGAACGGCTGATGTCATACAAAGTGGGAACATAGCCCAAATTGGAATATGTCTGCAGCTTTAACTTTTCCGTTAATCATTGAAGTAATATTTAGTTGTAGAACATTTATTTCTGATGACTGCTTTACATCTGTGTGGCCTGGAAACACCTGTGCACAGCCGAAGCTGCTGGGACTACATTTCACAGTTCTCTGGCATTCTTGTGTTTGGCACGAAAAAAAAAAATTATGTCACTCCACAAATTCTCAATCAGATTGATGTTTGGGGATTGGCCACTTCATAACATCGATCGTTTTGTATTAAAGTAGGACGGTGATCATTTTCATGCTGAAGCAGCCATTAAGGGTATTTGTTATTCAGCATAAAGGGGTCATTTACACAAGTCCATAATTACAGATGATGTGCTACGGCCTGGACTACCGGAATCATCATTCATTAAGACGCTGTGAGCTCCAAGAGTTTAAATACCATAAAGTATGACAAAGATTTAAACTCAGAGCTCACAGCATCATAATGATTATTCTGGGTGTTCCAGAATAATCTCCGTACTTACAGACCATGCATGGATAGTGTGAATGGCCTCCTAAGGCAACATGACCTTATGACAATTTTTATTGGAAAGTATCATCATATACATTTCAAGTCATAGATTAGACCATTACAAGAACTCAAAGTATTTTGATGAGTAAATATACAGTAGGAACAAAGCAAAGCGCTTCCTATCTGCATTCTATGTAACAAGCTGGGGAATTTCAAGTCAGCTCCGCTTGGTGCAGTTCCTCCACGAGTGCTGGGAAAAGCTGGATCTAGCACTGTGAGAAGTTTCCAACGTATGGATCCAGCTTTTCCTAACACCCCGGGGGGGATGCCTATCAGATAGAGACTCCATCTGTTTTTTGCTTTCTGTTGAATAGAGTATTTCTGCTTGCGAGTATCTGGTTTGCAAAATGGGAACAGAATCCTATGTGAAAGCTAGTGCTCATGCACATTACAGCTCTGTATAACCTCAGCAGGGCAGCTAATACATACATTGCATATGGAATTTCCTTGCAGATTCCAACAAGACGTACATAGGTTGTATAGGGATTAAGGCTATATCCCCACCAAGAGAGCTAACACTACTCTTCTTGGTAGCAACCACCACCAGCGTGAGATTACCAGTTACCATTAAATAAACACACTTGGTACAACCAGATTTTGTTAGTTTATTGTACAAGAGGGTATGTTCAAGCAATGCTTCCTGCGTTGGACGCGATCCTGGGCCACAGGTCTGCACACTCCTTCGCCACGGGGCCTGTTATAGCGGAGCCTGAAAGAAAAACCACAACATAAGGAATCTGAAAACTAGTCTGCAGGGTGTCCAAATGTACTCAATGAACATTGGTGGATAAGGGTATGTCCACACTGCGCAAAATCAGCGAAAAACCTACCCGCCTCAGTGTCCCACAGTATCTCTATGGGTGGGCTCACGCACCTTCACTCCCGCCGCTCTCCGTGCAAAGAACAAAAGAATGTCAATTCTTTGCGCGGAGAGCGGCAGGAGTGTAGGAGCGCAAGAGATACTGTGGGACACTGAGGCAGGCAGGATTTCTGCCACGGAACACCGCCGGTTTTGCGGACATACCCTAACATAGAAGAGGAAAAACAGGTCAAGTATTGCAACATTTGTATAACCATCAGTAGTTAGGTTTGTATATAACGCAGTACAACACTGAAACCTGGTAGAATCAGGGTAATTATTTGTACAAGCAAAAGGCTGTAACATCACGGATTGAAGTAGTACAGCATATGTGGCTGCCTCTTCACCCAAACGTAATGTATTCATCTCCTCTTCCACGACAACTCAATGTGCCACTGAGGAGACACAACAAGTGCTTTTAAGAAGAGGTTTCTGATCATGCCATCCTGACGGACACCACTACCATTCCATAGACCTATACAAGAGAGGTTCACTCCCTGACTCAAAATGGAGCCCATCGCTTGCAATGCATCAGAAAAATTGACAGCCAGAGGGGACATGACAAAACTTTAAGCAATGCCTATAGAACAGGATGCTGTAAGATCTTATTCCACTAACCTACAAGTGTCAAACTTTTGGTCCTCCAGCTTTCAAAACAAAAATAGTCATATGCGTAGACAGCCAAGAATTTAGCTTCGACTGTCCAGGCATGATGGGAATTGTAGTTTTTAAACAGCTGGAGGGCCAAATGTTCCCCATCCCTGCACTAACCAAACAGGCCAACATATCTGCACCAAGTAAATGACAACTACAATGTGAAACAGTCTTCCTGTGACTCTGAAAAAGCAACCACTGTACTGAGCATGGAAACATCTCCATTTATTCACCTACAATTTTAACACAATGCCATATGCAAAGCTCGGACATTTTACACTGGATTCTAGTTCCTCATATTAGAATACAGTATACTACAATGGTAGGTAGACTCTTAGATACTAAAAGCAAATACATGCGAGCCAATTGGGGAACCTCATACTGAGAAAAGTTTTCGGGTACAATTATGCAAAGTTTGATAGTTTATTTTATTTAGTCGGCTAATCTAGAAATAGGCAACACACTGAAGGAAAAAAAAAAAGCAAACTCATGTGGTGGGGACCAATGTGTCAGATCAAACAAAGACTGCCTGATGGCACGTATAATGTGTGCACACTGAGACTGACAACCTACCTTTCATTTCCCCTTTATTATTCACTATCACCCCCGCATTGTCTTCAAAGTATAAGAACACCCCGTCTTTTCTCCGGTACGATTTTCGTTGTCGTATTACCACTGCCGGATGCACTGGAAAGAGAAATATTCCATTATGTTTTTAGACAGATACACAAGGATTGACGCACTTTATATGGTCTGAACAGAACGTCATGAAGTAATCTGGAAGTATACACAATAAAATGTACAATACACAAAAACCATGCTCTTTTGTATACACAATTCAGGTGGCATGGGTTGGCCTGTTTTTCCTGTCTTCTCTCCAGTTAATATGGCATCTTTCCAATATATAAGATGCACTAAACCCTATTGATTTTTTTAGGGTAGCATTAGGAGTCCAGATGTACAAGAGCCGCAGGGATGGGAAACCTCTGGCCCTCTAGCTTTAGCTGTCCAGGCGTCATGGAAGTAGTTTTACAAAATCTGATGAAACAAGAGTTGCCTATCCCTGCACTAACAGGTACCTTAAAGAAAAGTAAGGACATCTGGCACACTGGGGACTTTTGCACAATATGTGCATGTTTAGCACCCAATGTAACACCCGAATTGCCTGTATAGAACCCTCACTTTTACAACAGTTTAGGAAAATTAAAACTGAGCTGTAAACAAGGGATCTTTGAGACCAGACTGGATCTGATCAGCTGATTACGCTTAGGGTAGCTTCACACGTAATGGAATTGCAGCGAAATCTGTTGCAATTCCCATACTATCAGTTTGAATAGGATTACATGCCGCCCCAGTGAATACATTACATGTCCACGTTCCGGGTTCTTCTGTGGCTCCCGGCATCCCGATGTCCTGCTCAGCCAATCAGTGGTTGCGGCGGGACAGGACACTGATTGGCCAAGCGGAAATTCTGGATGACTGGAACCACAGAACAAGCTGGAGCGTGGACCGGTAACGTATTCACCAGACTACCATCGGTTAAATGGGTTGTCCAGCGGAAATCTCTTTCAAATCAACTGGTGTCAGAAAGTTATATGGATTTGTAATTTTTTTCTATTTAAAAATCTCAAGCCTTCCCATACTAATCAGCTGCTGTATGCCCTGCAGGAAGTGGTGCATTATTTCCAGTCTGACAGCGCTCCCTGCTGCCACTTCTGTCCAAGACAGGAACTGTCCAGAGCAAGAGAGGTTTTCTATGTGGATTTGCTGCTGCTCTGGACAGTTCCTGTCTCGGACAGAGATGTGTGCAGAGAGCAATGTGTCAGACTAAAAAGTAAAACATTTCCTGCAGGGCATACAGCAGCTGATAAGTATGGGACGACTTGAGATCTGTAAATAGAAGTAAATTTTTGTGCACAAGACTACTTTGTGCCAATTACGCAATGTAATGTAGCACAATAATCTTGTTGAGTTATTTCTTTATAGAAGTCATGTGGTGTAGCCGGGCAAAACCATGGCAGAAAGGTATAAAGCTGTGGCATGCACCCAGGCAAATACACTGATAACTCACCCTTCTTCCTCAGTTCAGGCTTTCCTTTCTTAACTGTGGCCATCACCATGTCGCCAACACCAGCAGCGGGCAGTCTGTTCAGGCGACCTTTGATTCCCTTGACGGAGATGATGTACAGGTTCTTGGCACCTAGAAAACAGATAAGTATATTAGAAAGTATATTAGAAAGATATAAGTACAAAGAGGAACTAATCTACATCCAAGCTGATAACCCAGCTCCCCATGAATCTACTATACTACTATAACAGACCGAGGAAATGTCACATTAGTGATTGAAGTAGTACAGCACATGTGGCTGCCCCTTCACCCAAACGTAATGTATTCATCTCCTCTTCCACGACAACTCACTGTGCCACAGAGGAGACACAACAAGTGCTTTAAGAAGAGGGGACTGCCAGTGGACTGGAAGACCAAGTGACAGAACATATCCCTTGTATAGTTACCTGTGTTATCAGCGCAGTTGATGACCGCGCCGACAGGGAGACCGAGGGAGATGCGAAACTTCGCACCGGAAGAACCTCCGCGTCCTAGAATAGATAGCATTACATTTAGTAGGTGTACGCCATAATGGTCTGCTTCATCGGTGAACAGTCTGGCTTTATTGGTACCTGACAAACACTGTATCCTCAAATCATAACCACTTTCTATAGGTTACAGTCTCCTTAGAAACCACGGGGGATAAGTGATATTTGCTATGGGCATGTGCACACAGATATAACCAGGGCCAGTGCGGCCTCTTCGAAGCAGTCATTGACTTCAAGGTTCCCCATCACCCCTTGAAGCTGACACCATGACCCAATGCATCCTTCTACCCAGGGGCGTAGCTAGGATTCACAGGGCCCCATAGCAAAAAATTTTTAAGGGGCCCCCCCCCCCCTCCCCTACACAACGCACTACACTGATAACCCCTGACCTCTGCACATTCTCCTTTCCTACTTGATTGCCAACTAGAGAACAGATGTCAGGTCAGTGCAGTGAAGCAGAGATCTGTCTTCTGCTTGTTAACCCTTTTTTGTATTTCAGCATGTAAGTTAACATTGGGTCACTGCAGTACCTAAGGGGTTAAGCAGAAGGACACACTCTTACCTTTTCCCCTGGGCCCCCCTCCTGCACAGGCCCCATAGCAACTGCCTACCCTGCCTCTATGGTAGCTGTGCCACTGCTTCTACCCCATGTAAGCCACCCATAATCCTGCAGAACCCTCAGCACTATAAGGTGCTGGTAAATGTCACATTAGTGATTGAAGTAGTACAGCACATGTGGCTGCCCCTTCACCCAAACGTAATGTATTCATCTCCTCTTCCACGACAACTCACTGTGCCACTGAGGAGACACAACAAGTGCTTTAAGAAGAGGGGGGAGAAGTGCAGAGAACAACATGCCCATAAACCCCCATAGATACCCCCTATCCACAGGGTCAGGGGGGGCAAGGTGACCAAATAATCTCCATTCACTCCAGGATACAGCTGACCTCTGTTGAGGCTGGTGGGGTCCCCCCTTCCCCCCAATAATCAGCTCCTATTCTGTAGACAGGGGATACCTATAGCAGTCACACTGTCAGTCACTCATACATCACAATGAGAAGCCACCAATATGGCTGAGGCGACACCAGGGAACTGACAGGCACAATGCACTAGATGTACAGGCACAGCACGCGTCCTAACACAGCAAACGCCAACACCGGAAACATGGCTCTCCCGGCCTCCGTACTCTGCCCCACTACCGCAGCCTCATAATGTATGTCTATCTGCTCGTCCCGAGCCCGCACCCCAGCATCATACCCACAGAACACGGCGGGCGGCCGTGTGTAAGTGACTACAAGCCCCATCCCGGCCTCACACACGGCTCTTTACTAGAGGATGGCCGCGGATTACACTGCTGCACTCGCGGCCCTTACCTCTCTTAGACATCTTGGTTCCCGGAAAGAGAAAGCAGGCCGCAAAGGATGCCGGGATATAGCAGCAGCCACAGAGCGAGCTGGGCGTGCGTGTCACGTGACTCGTGGTTGGCGGCGCTCGGCTTACGTACTGCCAATCTTCCGGTTTGCTTCAACCTCTGACAGGACTCCTGGGGGTGAAAGTTAGAACTGTCACAGGGTAGTAAAACCCCTACTATTACTTCACATTACTGCTGCTAAGCCACAATACCGATGAATCGCAGTATAGTATTGTTGTTTTATATTATAGCTTGTTGCTAGGATACACTATAGTTTACTGACCACTGAAAGCCCAACAAGTATCTAAAAAACACGGGGGTAAAGTGTGAAAAAAGCCACAGGATAAGATTTTGCTCCTTGTACACCATAAATGCTGTGTATGCTGGTGCATGATACTGGTAGGATATGTAGAAACAAAATAAAATGATCTGGGGCCTTCTCATTGTGGTCGGACGCTCTTACTGTGGTCGGACGCTCTTACTGTGGTCGGACGCTCTTACTGTGGTAGGTCCCTCTTACTGTGGTAGGTCCCTCTTACTGTGGTCGGACGCTCTTACTGTGGTCGGACGCTCTTACTGTGGTAGGTCCCTCTTACTGTGGTAGGTCCCTCTTACTGTGGTCGGACGCTCTTACTGTGGTCGGACGCTCTTACTGTGGTAGGTCCCTCTAATTGTAGTCGGACCCTCTTACTGTGGTCGGTCCCTCTTACTGTGGTCGGGCCCTCTTACTGTGGTAGGTCCCTCTTACTGTGGTCGGACCCTCTTACTGTGGTCGGACGCTCTTACTGTGGTCGGACGCTCTTACTGTGGTAGGTCCCTCTTACTGTGGTAGGACCCTCTTACTGTGGTCGGACGCTCTTACTGTGGTCGGACCCTCTAATTGTAGTCGGACCCTCTTACTGTGGTCGGTCCCTCTTACTGTGGTCGGGCCCTTTTACTGTGGTCGGACTCTCTTACTGTGGTCAGGCCCTCTAATTGTAGTTGGACCCTCTTACTGTGGTCGGACCCTCTTACTGTGGTCGGGCCCTCTAATTGTAGTCGGACACTCTTACTGTGGTAGGTCCCTCTTACTGTGGTTGGACTCTCTTACTGTGGTCGGGCCCTCTAATTGTAGTCGGACCCTCTTACTGTGGTCGGGCCCTCTTACTGTGGTCGGACGCTTTGACTGTGATCGGATCCTCTTACTGTGGTCGGGCCCTCTTACAGTGGTCGGGCCCTCTTACTGTGGTCGGGCCCTCTTACTGTGGTCGGACGCTCTTACTGTGGTCGGGCCCTCTTACTGTGGTCGAGCCCTCTTACTGTGGTAGGTCCCTCTTACTGTGGTAGGTCCCTCTTACTGTGGTCGGTCCCTCTTACTGTGGTCGGGCCCTCTTACTGTGGTCGGACGCTCTTACTGTGGTCGGATCCTCTTACTGTGGTCAGGCCCTCTTACTGTGGTAGGTCCCTCTTACTGTGGTCGGGCCCTCTTACTGTGGTCAGACGTTCTTACTGTGGTCGGACGTTCTTACTGTGGTCGGGCCCTCTTACTGTGGTCGGACGCTGTTACTGTGGTTGGACCCTCTTACTGTGGTCGGGCCCTCTTACTGTGGTCGGGTCCTCTTACTGTGGTCGGATCCTCTTACTGTGGTCGGGCCCTCTTACTGTGGTCGGACCCTCTTACTATGGTGGGTACCTCTTACTGTGGTCGGGCCCTCTTACTGTGGTCGGGTCCTTTTACTGTGGTCGGACCCTCTTACTGTGGTCGGACCCTCTTACTGTGGTCGGGCCCTCTTACTGTGGTCGGACCCTCTTACTGTGGTGGGTACCTCTTACTGTGGTCGGGCCCTCTTACTGTGGTCGGGTCCTCTTACTGTGATCGGACCCTCTTACTGTGGTCGGGTCCTCTTACTGTGGTCGGGTCCTCTTACTGTGGTCGGACCCTCTTACTGTGGTCGGTCCCTCTTACTGTGGTAGGTCCCTCTTACTGTGGTCGGGTCCTCTTACTGTGGTAGGTCCCTCTTACTGTGGTCGGACCCTCTTACTGTGGTCGGACCCTCTTACTGTGGTCGGGCCCTCTTATATTGCCTCCCCAAGACTCGAATTACTGATGCTACTTTTCAATAAAAACAACAAATGTATATGCAGCATTGTCTTTTTGGGCAAAATTGCTGGGGCCAGATGTTAGCAGGAAGTCAATAGGAAAATATCAAATGTAAGAGCTACATGCCACTTTTTATTTTTTTCTTCTTCCTTTTGTGACCTTTTGGTCAGTATATACCGAACAATTTCAATAGATAATGGTTGATATCATCATGTGACCAGATAAGGGAGGCTAAAAAAAAGAAATCGATGAGTTGGTGTAACTGAGGATCCACCTGCCAAGGTTAAAGTGACTGTACCACCAGGCCCAGGCAACCCACCCTTAGTGGGAGAAAACCCCAGCCCCTCCATGATGTGACTCGATTAGAATCAATGAAACCCTATCATAGAGGGGCTGGGTTTCTTCCCACTAAGGGTGGGTCGCCCCCGCCTCCAGTGCTTCAGCCTGGGCCTGGTGGTACAGTCACTTTAAAGGAGCTGTCTGGGGATAATAAAATATGTTCATATGGCTGGGGTTGAATAAATATAGAAAAAAGTGATACTCACCTATCCTGATCCCCTGCAGCCCGTCACTCACCGCTCATTCCTGGTTCCTGTGATGTGTCGATCCTGCAAGAACTATCCATTTGGTCAGCCCATGATTGGCTAAAGGAGGTAGTCCCTATAAGGACGACATGTCGCAGGAATCAGGAAGAATCTCTGACAAAGAAGGACTGGAAGACATCAGAACGACGGCCGCTGATGATCAGAGGGGTGCGTATAGCGGCTGTTTTATTTGTACATCAGCTCAACCATACATGAACAAGTAATGATGGGGCCCCATAGCAAAACTTGGAAAGTGGCACCACTCCACCATGATCACCACCTTCTGCAGAGTATGGCTAGGTTCACACTATGTAAAAATGATGGCCGTCTTTTATAGTGTGAATCTAGCCACTTATTCTCTTCCATTCAGTTTTTTTTAGGGTACTTTACATTTTCTATACCAAGGGCAACTTTGTGAAAACTGCTTAAAGCAAAAGTATTTCTATGTCCAAAAAGATATCCCCTATCCACATGATGGGGGGATAAGGTGTTCTTAGAGAATTAAAGGAGCACTGTCCATTCACATATGGTGCATTCTGTTTATTCATGACGACAATTTTCCTCCATTTGTATTCCTCCACAGATCAACTTGTTTTCCTCTATCCTGTGGATAGGGAACACCTTTTAGAGATGGGTATATACTGTATACACCCATACAGCAGATGCATGTTCAGGGTGTATGATCAAATACCATAATAAATAGCGATTGCAAGATTTAGGCCTTCTAAAGGGCTCCGTGTCGTAAACTCTATCACAGGCAGCCTGTACTAGTAGAGTACCGATTTCAAAGATCAATGCAATACATATGTATTTCACTGCAGCTTATCAGCTTATCCAAAAAAAAGAAATAAAAACAAACAAAAAAAAAACATATTTGGTAATGTGTAGAAATGAGGTACTCCGGAGAGGAAAAAAAAGCTTTTAATTGATTGCTTTAATAAAGTTATATTACTTTGTAACATAACTTTATTTAAAAAAAAATGTAGTTTTTTATTATTCCTATATGTACTTTCGGTGCCTGGCAGCAGTAAGGGGCAACACGGCCCCTCTCTGCTGCCATTACTGTTCTTGTCGGGAACTTCAGGTTCCTGATCTGCTTTATCAGGGGTGTCAAACTTGAACACACAGTGGGTCAAAAAATTGGACAAAGTCGTGGGCCAACCTAATATTTAATGAAAAGTGCATGCAGCATTTCTGGCACTGCCTATCCTACAGTAATTGGCCCCACATAGTAGTTACCCATTATATCCCTCAAGAAGTAGGTTATCCCATAATTGTGCCCCATGTAGTAAACCCCCCCCTCCCAATAGTGCCCCACATAGTAGACAGGCCTACTGTTAAAGACCTACATAGTAGCCAGCCCTCCCAATAGTGTCCCTTATAGTAGCCAGCACACCTAATAGTGCTAATAATATTCTAACCTGCCGATAGCCCCCTAATGCGCACGAGGCGCCGGGAAGGAAGGTATGTGTCTTACCTTCCTCCTCTGCACTGTTCCTGTGCAATTAGTAGTTGAATCCACGACCAGGAGCACTGTTAGGAGCACTGCCCTGTCCCCCTCATACCGAGCTGGCCTGCAGATTCATTAAATATCGGATCGATGGGGGTGGGCCAGTGCTCTTAATAGTGCTCTCAGCCGTGGATTCCATTACTAACTGCACGGGAACGGCCCCCGAGGAGGAAGGTAAGAGACATACAGATTAGTCTAACCTGTTCATAGTTCCCCTTTAAATGGGCACTGTCATTACCAATAAATAATGTTAAATCAGCAGGCAAGGTGTTCTACTAAATCTTTGCAATTTACTTCACTTTTTTTTTTCTGTATAAAAATACAATGGTATACATTCAGCCACTAGGTGTCTCACTTACTGGAAAACCTCAGTCAAGGCTCTATCACCAAGGCCGTTTGGTCTTTAGTAACAGCAAAAAGAGACCAAATGCAGGAAGTGATGTCAGTTGGCCCAGTGAAGGTGAATGCTGATTGGCAGGTAGCCGTGCACTGCCGCAGTTGAGTAAACTGATCAATAAAAGGCTCAGAGTAAAATGTAAAAGCATTAGCAGCACAATGAGGCTCGATACGCTGGAATAGTGAAATTGAAATAAAAATGGACAGCATACATAACGCAAGCATTAAAGTGAATGTTACCAGTACATTCGCTTGAAGTTTTGCACATGAATAGAACAGCGCCGACACCGGGGAAGTCTGTGCCGTGGTCCTTTTTTTCAACTGCAGCCCAGTTCCTGCACCTGCTCTATTACCAAGCCGCGTCCGGGACGGAAACACTGGAGGCGGGCCGGCCTCAATCGGCCTCAATCAATGGAGCCGCATCATAGAGGGGTGTGGGTTTCCTCCGACTGGGGGTGGGCTGGCCCGCCTCTAGTGCTTTAAGGCCCTATTCCAAGGGCCAATGTTCCGCGCTCACTGCCGCCACTTTTACACGCGGCGGCAGCGAGCAGGTGAGTGCAGGAGGGGCAGCGGGGAGGTGCGGGGCGGCTGCCCGGGCGATCGATAGATCGTCCGGGCAGCCCATAGAGGATAGTGGAGGTCTGCTGCCACTGCTCTTATTGCACGGAGCGACGGCAGCAGATCGCTTGAAAAACAAACAACTGGAACGATCAGCCGACATGAATGATGTCGGCTGATCGTTGCCTTCTATTCCACGGGACGATTATCAGCCGTAATGCCCAAATACGGCCGATAATCTTTCCGTGGAATAGGTCGGTGCTTGTGAATAGACCGGTGCCGTACGCGGGAACCCTTCTGCGGTTCAAAAAAAGGACTGTGGCATCGGCTTACCCCCAAAACTTAAAGCGAATGTACTGATGGTACATTCGCTTTAACTATATATTTGCTGCAGGATTTTTGTATGTCATGACAGGTACACTTCAAGTAATGTGGCCATGCTGGGAAATGTAGTTTTGCAACAGCTGAAGAACCACAGGTTAGGCTAGGTTCACACTACGTTTTTGCAATCCGTTTTTTTCATCCGTTTTTTTGCAAAAAACGGATGCATGTGTGTGCATCCGTATTTCCATTGACTTCCATTATAAAAAAAAATGGATCAAAACGGATGTTTTTTTTTAGCGTACACAAAAATGTGGTCGACCTCATTTTTGTGTCCGCTAAAAAAAAAAAAAAAAAACGGATCCGGTTTGATCCATTTTTTTTATAATGTCAATGGAAAAATGGATCAAAATGGAGGCGCACACACATGCATCCGTTTTTTATCGTTTTTTTTTTTTTGCAAAAAACGGATTGCAAAAAGGTAGTGTGAAC